>NC_091443.1:20938985-21250619 GCF_964237555.1 Oryctolagus cuniculus | reverse complement strand
GGACACTGGCATTGTAGGTGGAACTTAACCTGCTGTGTGACAGTGCAGGCCCCCTCTGTGTCTTTTTTATTGTGTGTTGGTTTTAAAGAAAGTCTCTCTCTTGTTTTTTTTTAAAAGGCTTATTTATTTACTTAGAAATCAGAATTAGAGAGAAAGGGACAGAGAGATCTTCATCCACTGGTTCACTCTCCAGATGGCCACACTTCTGCTGCTTTTCCCAGGCCACGAGCAAGGAGCTGGATTGGAAGTGGAGCAGCTGGGACTCAAAATCAGCACCCAAATGTGATGCCAGTGTCACAAGAGGTGGCTTTACCCACTACGCCACAATGCCCGCCTCTCTTGTCCTCTTATAAAGCCATTAGTTGCATCCTGAAGACCCCATGCTAATGACTTTGTCTAATCCCGGTAGCTTCACAAAGGCCTCACCTCCAAACACAGTCCACATAAGAATTTGGGCCTTATATTTCCAACACGTGGAATTTGGGGGGACATTCAACGCAGGGTAGTCGTCATGATGCTCCTTTGAAGGCACAAATCAGCTTTGTTGTGGGGAGGGGCAGCCAGAGAAAAGACAACATAGGCGCAATTTACTTCAACACTGCACGTGTGTGTTACTATTCAGATTGTGCCTTGCTGGAGGCACACAAGAATGCATATAGCTTAGGATGCCTGCAGCCCATACTGGACTGCCAGTTTGAGTCCCTGCCCCTCCGATTCTGATCCAGCCCTTTGCTAACGTACCTGGGAAGGCAGTGAATGGATGATGGACCAAGTACTTAGGTCCCTGTCACCCACGTGAGAGACCTGGGTAGAGTTCTGGACTCTTGGCTTTGGCCTGCTCCATCCCTTTCTGTTGCAGGCATTTAGGGAGTGAACCAGTGGTTGAGCAATCTGTTGTCTCCCTTTCTCTCTCTGTCATTCTATCTTTCAATACATTTTTAAAAGAAAAAAAATACAGCTCAGCAGTTCTAGGAGGCCTCAGCAGATACAAAGAGTGAGGTGTAGTGAGAGATCAGTGGGAGTCTCTGTTAGGATGACAGCAAATGGTAATAAAGTGGCGTGTAACACACAGTCTGCACCCTGGTGCAGTCAGAAGAAATCAAGTCACCATAAACTTCGCCAAGGAAAATACCTAAAGGTAACCAGATTTCTGGACTAATACCAGTTGACAAAGCAATTTTATTTTTTTGTGATCAAATGCCAATATTTGAATTCTGTACATCTTGAAAAGTGTCTGGTATTTCAGAACAAGACTTGGCATTAGACGCTTAGTGTGCCTGGTAAGAAAATGTCAGCAAGCCCTAAAACTGCAGACTGTGTTGCTGGCTTTTTAAAAGAATTCAGCTCTGAGCAAAATCTATCCACTGGACCATTTTAGCAAGCTGATGTAACTTGGTTATTTTAGCCAGGCAGCTCCTCCTTTGCTGTAACAGGTGCCTGTGAATTAGGTATGCAAAGGCATAAGAAGATAGGACAGGCTAGCTAGCTTTGTGCTTATGCTAAAGCTCCCCCAAATTAAATTTCAGTTATTGGAAAATGTAATTTTCTTCAAGATTCTAGAACGTCACATGAGCTCCTCTACCCACTTATTTAGAGAACACTATTTTATGCATCAATGGGTAGGTTTTTTTTAATCATTTGATCAACTTCTACTATCATTAATTTAAAGATTATTTTGGAAGCATAGCAAAGCAAAATTAATTTATCTCTAGAAAATTGTAGCACTTGCTCCCAAAGGAATGTTAGTGCTTTGCATGCCACATTTTTTTTTTTTTTACTCAGCATATCAAACAAAATAAAAAATGTATATCAGCTAAGATGTTTTCGGCTACAAAAAATTTTAAAGCCCTATAAATGATCTAAATAGTAATGGAGCTTATTATCTCATATAAAAAGAAGTGTTCAAGATTGGTTAAATCAGAGGTTCATTGAGGTTCTCAAGAATGCAAGCAATCTCCATCCTTCTGCTTTGATATCCTTTTGTGTTGTTTCAGCTAACTATTCTCAAGCTCCCAAGATTCCAGAAAGCCACACTGCAGACATAGTGAGAAGGAGCTGTTTCTCTTCTTTTTTCATTGTTGGTAAATGTGATTTTATTTAGGAAAGTGATGCATTTTGACAAAATAAATCTCTTTCTCTATCTCTCTCTCTGAAGATTTATTTATTTGAAAGGCAGAGTGAGAGAGAGAAGGAGAGACAGAGAGATCACTGGCTCACTCCTCAAATGGTTACAACAATCAGCTTCAGGCCAGGCCAAAAGGAACCAGGAACTCCATTCTGGTCTCCCATATGGGTGGCAGGGTCCCAAGGAGTTGGACCAATTTCTGCTGCCTTCCCAGGTGCATTAGTAGGAAACTGGATTGAACACAGAGCAGCCAGGTTTCCAACTGGTACTCTGATATGGGATGCCACCATCTCAAGTAGTGGCTTAATCTGCCACAACTCTGGCTGCTAAATGTCTTCTTGTGACGGATTAGAAAAGCCTTTCCCAGAAGTATCTCAGCAGAATTCCCACTGCATTTTTTTGGATAGAAGGGCATACACACCCATGCCTGAACCAATCAGTGATAAGGAGTTTGGAGTACACTGATTAGCTTAGAGCAGGGTTTCTCAATTTTGGCACCACAGACACTTTGGGAGGGATAACCCTTTGTTCTGCCGCACTGTACTATGCCTTGTGGGATACTGGGCTGCATCCCAGGCCTTTCCCTACTAGATATAATAGTGTTTCGCTCAAGAAATGACAACTGGAAAGCGTTAGCACTGGATAGTCCCTGGAAGGCAAAATCAATCATGTCATTGAGAACCATTGGCTTAGGTCAATCATTATTTACCCCATGATTCTGCACTCATTCCCCTAAGGCATAGAAGAGGTGGCCAAGATCAGGATTCTGTTAACAAAGACCAGAAGGGGAAATCGTTGTCTGATAGACAGCCAGTGGGCAGTGACTTTCACCCTCCCCACCACTTTTCTTTCTTGCCATTTTTCAGCTAACAGACAAGGGTCTTATTAAAAATGTGAAAAATGATTTACTTGGCTTTACGCAATAAATGCTAGTCCCCATCTAAATGCCAAGTGGCTAATGTATATTTCCTTGTGACCAGTTGGTGATTTTGAAAATTTAATTAAGGGTAATTTGGGAAGCACAAAATGGTGAACAGCTGGTGGCCAAGTTCTGTAGGGCTCAGATGTCCCTACTTTTTGTCATATTCTTGCAGCAATGTTTTCTAGTCTGCCTTTATTCAGGTCCTCTTTCTAATGTACAAAACTTTATGCTCTCATTTTATTACTCATCCATTGGAGATTAACATTTGTGTCCCAGATGAAATCATTTGGTAAGGAAAAGTATGAACATTTTCATGAACTCAACAGATATTTGTTGGATGCTTTTTATGTGCCAGGCAGGGGTATTATGAGTATGAAGGAAAACTACAGGGCTGAAAAGCTGCATTGGAAGGTTCTGGCCAGCTGAGAGAAGAATGGAGATAGGTTGAGAAAGGGGACATGGCTGAATATGACGGTGTTGTTGGGATGTGCTTCCTAGTTTTTATTCCAGGCTCTTGTCCCCAAATGAGCTAAGAATTCGAAGCAGAGGCACGCATAAAGGGCAATAATTAGAGCAGGATTTATTTAAAGTGAGAGAATGAGTATACATTCTGGCGTGAGTGCAGACAAACCCACAAAGAGAGAAGGTCCCTACGAGAGCCAGAGGAAAAAACCTGCCTACAAGGAGAGAGTGTGTGAGAAGGGAAAAGGAATGCTCCCATGTCCACTGGTCCCCTTTATGGGGAAGGCGGTGGTGCCCTAGTTGAATATGCAAACAGGGTGGAATTTGGGCAGGTTTCTTTTTTTTTTAAATATTTTATTTATTTATTTGAGAAGTAGAGTTAAAGTCAGTGAGAGGGAGAGACAGAGACAGGTCTTCCATTCGCTGGTTCACTCCCCAAATGGCCGCAACGGCCGGAACTGTGCTGATCCGAAGCCAGGAGCCAGGAGCTTCTTCTGGGTCTCCCACGTGGGTGCAGGGGCCCAAGCACTTGGGCCTTCTTCTACTGCTTTCCCAGGCCATAGTAGAGAGCTGGATTGGAAGAGGAGCAGCCGGGACTAGAACCGGCGCCCATATGGGATGCCGGTGCTGCAGGCGGAGGATTAGCCTACTGTGCCACGGCGCTGGTCCCTGGGCGGGGTTAGAGCATATGAGATCCTCTGGGAAAATTTTATGGCATCTACACTTGGAGCTCTGTACACAAGCTCATCATGGTGCCTTCACCTTCATCGGGTGGGAGATTCAGATGCATCTGGGAGAGTGGGTATACTGGATTGGAATGTGAGGGGGTGGAATTAAGGTGCAGGACTGGAGACAGAAACTGGAGAATTTTCCAGCTGATTTGTTCCTATCTAACTCCTTGCCTAGTTCCATCATAGTTAAGGGTTCCAATTTTATTCTAATAGCAAGATGAAAGATCAGAGAGCTTAGGGATGGGATGTTTAATGTCTTGACCTACTTTCCTTTCGCCTGTTGTATTTTTGTCCTCAGAATGCAACTGAGTTAGATTCCTTCTGTGCTATAACTAGGGTTTATGTAAATCTGCATTCTTTTTTTGTGATTTTTTTCCATTTCTTTTAAAATTTTTATTTTCCTTTTTTATTTGCAAGGCGGGAGGGAGAGGGAAGAAGAGAGGGAGAGAGAGAGAGAGAGAGAGAGAGAGATCAATTGATCTTCCATCCATGGGTTTACTCCTCAAATAGCCACAACAGCAAGGGGTGAGGACAAGTCAAAGCCAGGAGCCAAGAAACTCAGTCCAGGTCTCCAGTAAGGGTAACAGGAATCCATACACTTGAGCCATCACCTACTGCCTCCCAGGGTGTGTATTAGCTGGAGGCCAGAATAGACAGCAGAGCTGGGACTGGAACCCAGGCACTCTCAGATGTAGGCATCGCAAGTGGAATCTTGATTGCTGCACCAAACACCTGTCCCTGTTTATTTCTTAAGGCAGCATTACCATTTTGGCTTCTAATCTCCTCTACACAGTTCTTAGGCCCCCTGGTCTTTTGCGAAGCCTCAGCCTCCAGCTTTGGACATGATGTTCCTGTGCGAGTGGCTGTAGACTACAAGGTCTAGGGCTGCTTCTCCCATTTCTCATAACTGAAGGGTTTATGTGATTCTTCATATAGATCACTATTGCCCTTGCAGAAATATCTTTCAAGCTTTTAAAAATAAATCATTAAACCATTATTTACTGAGTACCTTCTTGCATCAGGCACTGATTTGGCATTGGGTTACAGCAATAGATCAAATTCAGTCCCCATCCTTTCAAAGCTGTCACTCTATAGGGGGGTATCATAAATAAAAAGTAGCATAACTAGGAACAGTTTAGAGAAAGATCATTTTGGGGAGACCAGATAGAATGGCTGGGGAAATCCTGACTTTGAAGAGACTTTAGCCACCTCCCCAAAAAGTAAAACCAAAGTCAAAACTAATTGCAGAGTGGGCATTTGGTCCGGAAGTTATGCTTCTGGTTAAGACACCTGCATTCTTATTGGAGAACTTGGGTTCCACTCTGAGCTCTGGGTCCTTATGCCAGCCTCCCACTAATACAGACACTAGGAGACAGCAGTGATGGTGGGAGACACACTGAATTCCTAGGTCTCAGCTTCAGCTCGGTTTGACCTGGTCCCAGCTGGCCTTTGAGGGCATGTGGGAGTGAGCCAGCAGATGGGAGCTGTGTTTCTGGGTCTTTCTCTCTTTCTGCCTCTCAAAACAAAAACAAGAAATCTGTGCTTACTAAGCAAATGTGTTTTGAAATTCCCAGTGTATCTCCCCCTCCCTCCAAGGTCACTCCTAAATATAAATTCTGGCACCTGCCTGCTCTAAGGAGACCTCCAGCCAACACCTCAGGTAGTCCTGGGGGCTAACCAGGTGGAGTGAGGGGGAGGAACCCTCCAGGCGGGGAGATGAGCAGGTGCAGAGGCCCAGGATAGAATATAGATTGCCGACTTGATGGAGAAGCTAAGGAAACGCCTTCACTGCTTTCTCCCGTGCTGCGCTGAGCTCTGTGGAAACAGGCCCGCAGATTGCTGCTGACGCCTAGAATTCTAGTTAAAAACTCAGACATTAAGGAAGGTTTTGGAGCTCTTTGTGGACTGGAGTAGAATCTGCCCAAGTATTAATTTGGATGTGAAGAATGTGAAGATTCAGGTCTAGGCCTTACTTAGAACTGCATAGCAGGGGTGGGAGCCACCTCCTTGATATGCAAGAAGTGAGGTACAGATGGAATTGCTGACCTCCGCTGGGACTGGACGGAGAAGCCCTCTTCTCAATCTGCTGTGAGGTCAAAGGGCACTGACAATTGGGTATTCTGAAGACAGTCTCATGGGGACAGGAGGACCTGGAGCCCGGCTTGGGCTGAGGGGTGACATTCACTGGGGGAGGCTGTCACCATTCTCGTATGAGTCCTCTACTCTCCTTTATGAGAGTGCAGGTCACCAAAAAGCAAGTGGACCAATGGGACTTTCTAAGGAATTAAAATTGTTCTCAAAAGTATGTTTCTATATTATCTGGTACTTTCTATTTTTAAGGAGAGTGACTTTTGGATTTAGCTTTTATCAGATGTTCACAGGGGCACAAGATCCGCAAAGAAGGATAAGCACTATGATTTTCTGGTATTCTGCTGATTTTAATACTTACTGAACTTTATGTCCCTCATAATCTACATCTCAATTATGAGATAGACTTATATCTGCTGAAAGTTTGCTGCATTGGTCCTTCTGTTTCTCTCTCTCTTTTTAAAAAAAGATTTATTTATTTACTTGAAAGAATTACACACAGAGAGAAGGAGAGGCACAGAGAGAGATAGAGAGACAGAGAGTGGTTTTCCATCCACTGGTTCACTCCTCAGGTGGCTGCAAGAGCAGGAGCTGCACTGATCTGAAGCCCGGAGCCAGGAACTTCTTCAGGGTCTTCCACATGGGTGCAGGGGCCCAAGGACTTGGGCCATCTTGTACTGCTTCCTTAGGCCATTAACAGGGAGCTGCATCAGAAGTGGAGCAGCTGGGTCTCAAACCGGCACCCATATGGGATGCCGGCACTGCAGGTGGCGGCTTTACCTGCTACGCTACAGTGCCGGCCCCCCTTCTGTTTCTCTTTAGTTGTTCTATTGATTGTGAATGATATTTATATTCTTATGGTTGCCTTTGTGGGTCATACAAGAGGACTTCAAAATTTGTGGAAAAATAGAATTAAAAGCTTATTTTTGTGGGCCGGCACCATGGCTCAATTGGTTAATTCTCTGCCTGCGTCGCCGGCATCCCATATGGGTGCCAGGTTCTAGTCCCAGTTGCTCCTCTTCCAGTCCAGTTCTCTGCTGTGGCCTGGGAGGGCAGTGGAGGATGGCCCAAGTGCTTGGGCCCCTGCACCCACATGGGAGACCAGGAAGAGGCACCTGGCTCCTGGCTTTGGATCGGCGCAGCGCCGGCCGTAGAGGCCATTTAGGGAGTGAACCAACAGAAGGAAGACCTTTCTCTCTCTCTCACTCTACCTGTCAAATAAAAAAAAGTTTATTTTTGTGCAAAAAATGTGAAATCCATACATATAAAGGGTCTTTAAAAAGTTCATGAAAAATGAATCTTATGGAAACACTATGTAGTTTTCTCATCTGTAAAAACAGCATAACTCACCTCCGAGAGGTGACTAATGATTAAATGAAACCATATACAATGCCTGGATCATGCATCATGAATGCAGTAAATGTCAAATATCAACAAACTATAGTGAATGCCATTATCATATAGAGACCATACTTATCTACCACCATGAGAAAAGTGCAAGGAGCTAACATGGTTAGAATTCTTTATTGTACCTTTAAGCAATACTCAATGCAAGACCCTTGTTCTCCCGCAGTTTAGAGTCTGGCAGGGGTATTAAGCACAAACATGGAAATATGTGTTAGGGAAAAACAAGGGCCATAAGGGAAGAGGAAAAAGCTAGAGGAATCAAGAGGTTTTATGGGGGCCAGCACTGTGGTGCAGCGGGTTAACGCCCTGGCCTGAAGCGCCAGCATCCCATATGGGAGCTGTTCTGGTCCCTGATGCACCTCTTCCGATCCAGCTCTCTGCTGTGGCCTGGGAAAGCAGTAGAAGATGGCCTAAGTTCTTGGGCCCCTGCACCCACGTGGGAGACCTGAAAGAAGCTACTGGCTTCTGGCTTTGAATTGGCACAGCTCCAGCTGTTTTCGGCCATCTGGGGAGTGAACCAGCGGACGGAAGACCTCTCTTTCTCTCTCTGCCTCTCTCTGTAACTCTTTCAAATAAATAAAATAAATCTTTTTTTTTTTTAAAGAGGGATTTTCAGGAGGATAATACTTGAAATGACTCTGAAAGGACGCATTTAAGTTTTATAACTGAGTCATTGGAACATATTGATCACATATTAAAAAACACAGTTCGCTGCCACGAAGTGCAGTACGGCATCCCTCCCCGGTTTTTAACAGAGGTTATTTATGGTGCAATGTGCTTAAAATTATTTTACAACGAAAACTGATCACTTTTAAGGTCAACGATAATTCCTCTTTGGTCCTCTGACTTGAATGTAAAGTATGAGAAACGTGTTCTTGATTCCTCGCTCCTCTCCCACACACCTGAACAGGCTGTCACGCGCACCCTGTACCTGCTGGCTGATGGACCGGCCTGGAACACAGTGGCAGCGGGGTACCAGCAGAGCTAATGACGGCTAATTCCATTTACAGCTTCCGGTCCACCCACAAGCACTCGTAAACTTGTCACCTGGGCTCTACTGCCTGACTCGGCTGACCTGGGGCTCTTGCCGCGCGTCCGGTCCCGCGCAGGCTCCCCTCTCGCCACTAGGGGGCGCTGCTCCCTGTCCTCCTCCTCCTCCCCTCCCCGCTTCCCGCTCCCGGTCTCCGGCAGGGGGCGCCGTGTCGCGCTGGCTCCGCGGCCCCGCCCCCGGCCAACCGTCGATTGGGCCGGCGCGTGACGTCACGGCGTTTTAGCCAAACAAATGGGTTTCGGGGCGAGCGTTGGGCTCCGCCGCGCTGCGCTGGGCGCTCTGTCCGCCTCAGCGGAGGGGAGCGAGCCAGGCCTCCGGTCGCCGCCGCGTCGGGCTGCTGCAGCCCCGGGCCAGGCCCCGGCCTGGGCAGGAGCGCAGGTGGGTCGGGGCCGGGCTGGGGCGTGGCGCGAAGGGCAGCGCGGTCGGGGTCCGGCGGTGGCCACCGTGGCCGCTCCCCGCCCCCTCCCGCCGCCCGCCTGCGCTCCCGGGGCGCGGGGCGGTGGGGGCGGGGGCGCGGCCCGCGGGTCCGGGGCTCGGGGCTCGCCCGGCGCGTCGTGGGGCCGGGACCGGCGGCCCTCTGCCCGCGCACCGGCCGACGCGGGGCGCCGCAGCGGGCCGCGGAGGCGGGCGGGAACGAGGTCTGGGTCCGGGCTTCGCCCCGGGGAGATCGTGGATAGGCCGTGCCCGGGCACCGGAGCGGCGCTCCCGCCTCTGGGACCGCGGCCGGCGGGGAGGTCGGGCGGCGGGTGGGGGTCGCGTCGCGCCGGCCGGGCTCGGCCACTCTGCCCTTCGCCGAACCAGCTCAGGTGAGCCGGCGCTCGCCCCTCGCCCTCCTCCCCGTGGCCTCTGACCCGGCGCGAGCCGACTGCGGTTGGGCCCCCGTGGGCGGTGGAGTCCGAGCGCTGAGGGGCCGCGGGTCTGTGACGTCATGGGCCGCCGAGCGGGGGCCGTGACGTCACAGGAGGCCCAGACGGGCACCTTGGCGCGCCGAGGGGCGGCGAGGACTCGCAGGGGCGCAGAGGGAAGTTGAGCCTTCGGTCGGCTCGGGGGGTCGCGGCGGTTTTGAACCGAGAGTTGTCTGATACAGCGTTCTGCGGTGTGGACGTGGGGGTTGTCAAGTTCTTCCACTTCGTTCTGAAGAAATGTGGTTGACGAGGTTCGGTCGCGCGGGATCTAGAGACACCTAAATCAGGGTACGAGTGTTTTTGGGCAGAGTGGTTGGGGTGCTTAGTCTAAGTGCCTCTCAGAAAGCTTAAAGTTGGATGGTTCGTGATCGCATTTGCTGGGCGGAAAAAAAAAGAACTAGGAGAAGTGTTGATAATTCAGCTTGCTTTACTTTTTGGTGAATATCGGCTTATTTTTGTTAAGGAATAACCGGGAGAAGGGAGATTCAGTCTCGGCTTATTTTTGTTAAGGAATAACCAGGAGAAGGGAGATTCAGTCTTAAAATTTTTTTTTTTTAATGTACAAAAATGTACTTTGATTTCATTTCAAAGAGAGGGAGACAGAAACAGAAATCTTGCAGCCCCTGGTGGACTCCCCAGATGCCCATAACAGATGGGACTGGACCAGGCCGAAGGCAGGAGCCGCACGGGTGGCATGGGCCCAGGGATCTGAGCCGTCATCTGTTGCCTCCACGGTGCTCTCTGGCAGGAAGCTGAACTAGGAAGCAGAGAAGGGGGTGGTGTTGGGGGTCTGAGCAGGATCTTACCAGCTCTACTAAATGCCTGATCCATCAGTTTGAGAGTGAATTTTATAAAGAACTTTGTGGCTGTTTAAGAACAATATCCCCCCCCCCCATACTACTTGGTATAGGGTTAATCATATGTGTATAAAGGTAATTGCAAATAGATCTTAGTAGAAAATAAGAATGGGAATGGGAGATGAGGAGGAAGAGGGGTGGGACTGTGGATCACTGTGTTCCTCAAGTTGTGCTTATGGGATGCACGAAGTTTGTATTCCTTAAGTAAGAGGTTTCTGGAAGGGGGTTTGAATTCAAACAGCATTCTTCTTAAATAACACGTGCCTGAGGATTTAAGTTCATGTCGGTGTCCCCTGCCCCACCGATGCCGCGGTGGTTAGCTGAGGGGTTTCCAGAGCCGGAGCTCAGCAACACGCATTTTCCTTGCTCTCACCAAGACTGGGTTATGACTTTGTGTAATGACATGCTTCCAGGACTGCTTGTCGGAACAGGTAACTGAAGTTTTCTCTGCAGTTATTTTGAATATGAAATTACAGAATTTTTTTTAAAAAAGTGATTTGGCTGTATTATTTTTCTTCCATAGCTTTCAAATGACGAAAATGGAAAATAAGCTAGTCACTTTCCACACTGACCCTCTTCAGATGTCCCAGCATATCAGTATTTTCATCATTTCCTCCTTCCTGTACACTCATGTGCATAGAATCTGGTTCAGAAGTTAGCTGGTTCAGATGCCGGTGTCCCATGTACCAGGGCCTGGGCTGACAGATACTCCGCTCTGGTTCCTGACTCCAGCTTCCTGCTGCTGTGCACCCTGGGAGGCAGTGATAGTGACTCAAGTCATTGGGTTCCTGACACCCATCTGGGAGACCTGCATTGCGTTCTAGGTTTAGTGTTTGGCCTACCGTATTCCCAAGCCCAACTGTTGCAGGCATCTGAGGAGTGAATGGACGGCCGCTCTCTGGGCCTCTGAAATAAATTGTTTAAAAGGTAGCTGGTTGGGGCCGGTGCTGTGGCATAGCAGGTAAAGTTGTGGCCTGCAGTGCCAGCATCCAATATGGGCGCCTGTTCGAGTCCCGGCTGCTCCACTTCCAATCCAGCTCTCTGCTATGGTCTGGGAAAGCAGTGGAAGATGGCCAAGTCCTTGGGCCCCTGCACCCACGTAGGAGACCCAGAAAAAGCTCCTGGCTTTGGATCGGCTCAGCTCCAGCAGTTGTGGCCAACTGGGGAGTGAACCAGTGGATAGAAGACCTCTCTCTTTCTCTGTCTGCCTCTCCTTCTCTGTATAACTCTTTCAAATAAATAAATAAATCTTTTTTAAAAAGGTAGCTGGTTTAAAATGGAGGCGTAATTAGAATTAGTGTCTTCAGCAGGAAGTTTTGGGTAAAGTCCTTATTCCTTCCTGGCTGACCTTGAGTTTTTTTTTTTTTTTTAAGATTTATTTTATTTATTTGAAAGACAAAGTTACAGAGAGAGGTAGATCCAGAGAGAGAGACAGAGGTCTTCCATCCACTGGTTTTCTCCCCAAATGACTGCAACGATCAGAGCTGAGCCAGGAGCATCTAACGGGTCTCCCGCACAGATGTGGAGGCCTAAGGACTTAGGCCATCTTCTGCTTTCTCAGGCCACAGCAGAGAGTGGGATCGGAAGTGGAGCTGCCAAGACTTGAACTGGCACCTGTGTGGGAAGCTGGGGCTTTAACCTGCTGTGCCATAGTGTCAGCCCCAAGAGTTTTTTGTGTGTGGTTTTAAAATTATTTTTGATCAATACTTCCTGCTTTCCATTGGATTTTTTTTTTTTTTTTTGACAGGCAGAGTTAGAGACAGAGAGAAAGGTCCTCCCTTCCGTTGGTTCACCTGCCCAAATGGCCGCGCTGTGCCTCTCAGAAGCCAGGAGCCAGGTGCTTCCTCCTGGTCTCCCATGTGGGTGCAGGGCCCAAGCACTTGGAACATCCTCCACTGCCTTCCTGGGCCACAGCAGAGAGCTGGACTGGAAGAGGAGCAGCTGGGACAGAACTGGTGCCCCAACCGGGACTAGAACCCGGAGTGCCAGCACTGCAGGTGGAGGATTAGCCTAGTGAGCCGAGGCACTGGCCTCCATTAGATCTTTAAAGTTGATTGATGTGTCTAGATTTTGTACCAACATTAGGTGGAAGTTAGGCAGTGCCCATTAATGCAGGAAATGAAAGCAGAAATTTACCTCCTTAATTACTATTGGATTTGACTGGAAGTTCACAAGATAAGGCTTTCCTGTAAATCTTAACATTTTCTCATCACAACTTTGGGATTTCGACAGCATTGTGTATACTCTTGAAAGTTCCACCCCGCTCACCACTGCCAACTTACACGGAATTCAGAGTTGTGGCGTGGTCATTGTGGCGCAGTGGGTTAAGCTGCTCCTTGGGAGATGTCTGCATCCCCGCTCCCTCCTTATGCACCTGGTAAGAGCAGATGATTGCCCAAGCTCTTGAGTTCCTCACACACCTGTGGGAGACCTGGTGCACTTCTTGGTTTCAGTTTGGCTCAGCCTTGGTTGTTGCGGGCTTTTGGAGAGGGAACCAGTGGATGGAAGATCTCAGTCTCTGTTACTTTGCTTTCAAATAAATAAAATAAATCTAACAAAAAAGAAATTAAAAACTGTATGATGACAATGTTAAGGTGGCTCATCAAGGACTGATAAGGTACCTGAGTGAAAAATCACACTGCTGATACTGCAGGTAGGTTTGAGGTTTCCTTTGCTTGTTTGTCTTATTTGAAAGGGAGGTATTTCATCTGCTGGTTTACTCCCTACTGCCCACAACAGCCAGGGCTGACTCAGGCAGAAGCCAGGAGCCTGGAATTCAGTCTAGGTCTCTGAGGTAGGTGGAAGGGACCCCAACAACTTGAGCCATCACCTGCTGCCTCTGAAAGTGCATGTTAGCAAGAATGTGCATCAGAAGCAGAGCCAGGACTCAAACCCAGGGACTCTGACGTATGATGCAAGTGTTACTCTTACCAAAAGCCTGCCCCAACTGGAAGGGTTAATCAACCTACCATTTTAAGGTAGTGTGTAATGAAATTGAAGGAGGTACAGAAAGGGCTATTAGTATGCCTTTCTCAAGTAGTGGCCTTTCTGGGGCAGGCTCCATGGCTTTGTGTAAATCAAGTGTACTGGTATGAATGGGAAGGTATGAAAGTTAACCTAAATGTGAGCTGATGAAAGACCTATAGTTGATATTAAAATACATGCTCTTGGGCCAGCGCCGCGGCTCACTAGGCTAATCCTCCGCCTTGCGGCACCGGCACACCACGTTCTAGTCCCGGTCAGGGCACTGGATTCTGTCCCGGTTGCCCCTCTTTCAGGCCAGCTCTCTGCTGTGGCCAGGGAGTGCAGTGGAGGATGGCCCAAGTCCTTGGGCCCTGCACCCCATGGGAGACCAGGATAAGCACCTGGCTCCTGCCATCGGATCAGCGCGCTGCAGCACACCGGCCGCGGTGGCCATTGGAGGGTGAACCAACGGCAAAAGGAGGACCTTTCTCTCTGTCTCTCTCTCACTGTCCACTCTGCCTGTCAAAAAAAAAAAAAAAAACAAAAACAAAAACAACACATGCTCTTTGGCAATGCATTTCCCCCCTTGTATTCTGTTTAGCAGGTAGGAGGTCAAAACTGAGTTAATAGCTAGAAAATAAATATCTGTATTCTGATGCAGCTGAGGAACAATGACAGGTATTTTAAAAAGCCAGTGTGTGTGTATGGTTGTGTAATTATTTCACAGGCCATAACTCTTATGAAACATTCTTATAGCCTGTTTCGACTTTTGGCAGGATGTGTTTCACCCACGCTTTGCAATTTTGGGTCTAGGAAGCAGCTTTTACTTCTTGTAAATGGTTTTATGGAAATTTATCTGAGATTTGGCTGAATATTTTAAGACATTTTGTTATTTTATTCACTTACAACATTTAAAGACTAAATCAACCAGTCATTAGTGATTTGGTATGTTTCTTGATAGATAAAAGCAAATGTCAGAGATGAGAGTGCTATATTTTAAAAATCCTTTAAGATATGTTTACTGGATTATTATTAACATAATATGGTTAGAATGTAAATTCTTACAAACATTGCTACTTTATTTCCTAAACTTAATTTATGTTCTGCCAATTTAATTTGTACACTTTTGATATTCTAGTAACCTTTAATCTTGTTTTACTGTTTGTTGGGGAGAGAACATACTTTATCTTTAGAGACATCATTTTAATGTTATCTTCCAAAATTTGCAGCTGTTTAGAACCAGATACTTGGGGGAAGCTACCATGGTATAATGAATGCCTTCCTTGTTAGGTCATGTGTGACAAAGGCAAAATTCAGCAAGTGCAAAATCTGCAGTCCTTTGGAATCGACAACAACAAAAACGCACGTTAGCTCCAAATGCATTTAGGTCATTTGGAAATTGAATTCCTGTCCATTCTTATCTTTGCCTAATTTATCTTCTCTTTAGTTCATGCTTAGAGTATTTTTAAGCCAGTGCACATACTGTATTTTCCAGGGGAAGCATTAATAATTAACATGCAGGTGTTTTTTAGTGCTAGTTAGAATACCAGCCTTTCCTTTCCAGTTAATTCTTCTAGTTAGCGCTCAACGGAAAAGGCTTTCGGTCTTCCCTTTTTAAATATTCACCCTCAGAAACAACCATGTTTATTTTTTACCATTAGCATAATATTGGGTGTAAATGTGAAACTAAGCACTGTGTGTATAGTTATTACATTAGTTGCCTGCACAGATTTCATTCTTCCAACAAGCATTTTTTGAGTACCACTGTGCTGGGTTCTTAGTTGGGGACTGTGCTACATTGAGAAAATACCTGTGCTGCAAGGACCCTTGATCTTTTTTTTTTTTTTTTTTTTTTTTTTTTGACAGGCAGAGTGGACAGTGAGAGAGAGAGAGACAGAGAGAGAAAGGTCTTCCTTTTGCCGTTGGTTCACCCTCCAATGGCCGCCGCGGCCGGCGCGCTGCGGCCGGCGCACCGCGCTGATCCGATGGCAGGAGCCAGGAGCCAGGTGCATGGGGTGCAGGGCCCAAGCACCTGGGCCATCCTCCACTGCACTCCCTGGCCACAGCAGAGGGCTGGCCTGGAAGAGGGGCAACCGGGACAGAATCCGGCGCCCCGACCGGGACTAGAACCCGGTGTGCCGGCGCCGTTAAGTGGAGGATTAGCCTAGTGAGCCGCGGCGCCGGCCCAGGACCCTTGATCTTTAACATTTCTTTGCCATGGAGGGCCTTGGGTCTGAGAGGCTAGAATTGGGCCGTGAGGATCAACTATTTATGTTATGCTCGATTGGCCAGAAGTGTCACCTAAAGGTCAGTTTAAGAAGATGTTAGAGACTCAAGTCAAAAGAATAGGGAATAGTTTACCATAGCCCAAGACAAACAAAGGGCCTAGACGCTATGGGTTTGGGTTGTCGTGACATGAATAGAGCCAACACTTTCTTTGAGGCTTGTTAAGTTCTCAAGGCCAGAACTAGTGTGTAGCCAACCTCAGATGAGAGGTAGAGAGAAGAGGGACAACCTGAACTTCTATTCTTCCCACCATGTCCCCTCTCAGGTGTGTGTGCACCTTCCTTTTATAAAATCTAGTTTTTATTTTTAAGGTCAGTTGTTTTTATTGACAAACTTGAGAAATACATGAGTCTCCCACACCTTTCTTTTCATTCTTTGCTCTTTTCCTAACATTTTAGAGTGAAAAATTTCAATCATTTTTTGTCTATAATTTTTTTTGGTGAAGTAACATTTTTAAATTATATTATAGTTGAAAGCTTAATGACTCTACTAAATAAAGAATTTAAATAAAAAGTTAAAGACCATAGTCCACAGGGAAAATAAGCAAGGGCTATAAACACTCTAATGAAAGGATGTTCAACTTCACCGATATGAAGTAAATTGTAAAATGGTCACATGTCATTAATACTGTAGTAGTATATAATTCTTGTCAATTTGTTCAACAGTTACAACACAGTTTGACCAAACACTGTATTTACAACAGAATTGATAGATATTGGCATTTCTTATTCTTTTAATTTTAGATCCCACATACGAGGGAGAACATGTGGAAAAATTTCAGTCCTTACCAAAGAGTTGAATTATTTGTATGTTGTGCACTGCAGTATCCACTACTGGATTCTGTAATTTTTTGAAAAAAATATTTATTTGAGAGGCAGAGTGACGGAATGGGGAGGGGGAGATAGAGATAGATTGCCCGTTTGATTGATCGGTCTTTCTCTGTTGGTTCACTCTTCAGATAAGCACACTGCCAGGACTGGGCCAGGCCGAAACCAGGAGCCTAGAACTCCATATGGGTTTCCCATGTGGGTGACGAGGCACGTTAGCAGGGAGCTGGATTGAAAGTAGGGCAGCCAGGACTTGAACTGGATGCTGGCATTGCAGGTGGTACCTTAACCTCTGCTCTATATTGCCAGAGCCTAGATTCTACAACTCTTATTTTGCCATATTCCCTTCACCCTCCCATCTCTCTAGCCATTCATCAATCAGTCTTACATTTTTATTACATTTCAGAGTCAAAATACTTTACTCTTTAGAGCCTGGAACTCCAGGCTTCTGGCTTTGCCCTGGGAGTTGTAGCTACTTGGGAGTGATCCAGCAGATGGAAGATGTCTTTGTTTGTAATTCTGCCTTTAAAATAAATAAATAAAATCTTTTTTTTTTTTTTTTTGACAGGCAGAGTGGACAGTGAGAGAGACAGAGAGAGAAAGGTCTTCCTTTGCCGTTGGTTCACCCTCCAATGGCCGCCGCGGATGGCGTGCTGCGGCCGGCACACGGCGCTGATCCAAAGGAAGGAGCCAGGTGCTTCTCCTGGTCTCCCATGCGGGTGCAGGGCCCAAGCACTTGGGCCATCCTCCACTGCACTCCCTGGCCACAGCAGAGAGCTGGCCTGGAAGAGGGGCCACCGGGACAGAATCCGGCGCCCCGACCGGGACTAGAACCCGGTGTGCGGGTGCCGCTAAGTGGAGGATTAGCCTAGTGAGCCGCGGCACCGGCCAAGAAATAAAATCTTAAAATGTTCTGGCATAAAGGAATAGTAGTAGACGAGGGTAGTTGAGACCAAATTTTGGAGGAAGTAGTATTTTGTACCCTGTGATAGTTTTTGAGGAAGGCAGTAATGAGAAAGATCTCTTAGTTGAATCTTTATTCTGTTTGTCATCTTTGGTACTGAATTGTGTAGAAATCATCTGCATATTTTGAGTTATTTCCTCAGTTCCTTGCCTGATTGATTTCTCAGCTTTGCTGGTGGTGCATTCTTTTCTAGAAAGCTGTGCTCTAACCCTTTGTTGCTCTTTATAACCCAGCCCTACCTCTTAGGGATTCTCAGGTAACAGTTTCTGTCCATGTCATGCCTGAATCTGTATCCATACACTGCCTTCTTTTTCTTTCTTTTTTTTTTTTTTTTTTAAGTTTTATTTATTTGAAAGGCAGAGCTACAGAGAGGCAGAGAGGGAGAGAGAGAGAGGGAGAGAGAGAGAGAGAGAGAGAGGTCTTCCATCCAATGGTTCACTCCCTAAATGGCTGCAATGGCTGGAGCAGAGCCAATCTGAAGCCAAGAGCCAGGAGCTTCTTTGGGGTCTCCTGCGTGGGTGCAGGGGCCCAAGGACTTGGGCCATCTTCTCTGCTTTCCCAGGCCACAGTAGAGAGCTGGATCAGAAATGGAGCAACTGGGACTGGAGCTGGCACCCTTATAGAATGCCGGCACTGCAGGTGATGGTTTTACTGGCTACACCACAGCATTGGCCCCAATACACTGCTAATTCTTATGTTTCTAACTACTGAAAAAACTTATTCAGTGTTATATGGCTTACTTTGTACTTAACCTACTGTTCAAGAATTGGGATCAAGATGGCTGCGTCCCCTGTCAAAGAGCCCGAGTTCAGGACCTGCCTCCTGCTCCTGATGGTAGCTTCCCTGCTAATGCAGACCCTGAGAGGCAGCAGTGATGACTCAAGAGATTGGGCTCCTGCCCCCAGTTGAGAGACCTGGATTGAGTTCCTGGTTCCTGCCACTGATTCTAGTTAAGAGATACTGAGTAGTGAACAAGTGGATGGGAGCACTCTTTCAATGTCTGGGTTTTTCTGCCCCTCTAAAAAAAATCTGTAGCAAGAACATCTGCTTTAAATCCTAGCAAATGAGATTTGTTGAGAGACAAAGGTACGTAGAGTTTCAGGGGGTTGAATGGACAGATCAAGCTGAGATTCTAGGAACAGTCCCAAGAGTGACACTGTAGAACTTGCCTGCTAAGGGGGCTGCTGCTACTACCCTACCCTAGAACCATGCTGAATTGGAAAGCTGCTGCCACTGCATTTGGCAGAAATGTAACTTTGTTGGATAGAACAGTCATTTCTTCTTTCTTCTCTCCATATGTTAGGCAGGTTTGTCTGCTTGACATAGGTAAAAGCTTGCCTTCAAGGATAGCAATCTACCCTGTAAACAGGAAGTCCGTGTTAGAACTTGATTGGAGTATCTGTGTTACACAATTTGTGAAAAGCTGAACTCCTTTCCCTATTTCCTTGATGTGACAAAGGGAAGCCTTTCTAATTTTGTCTGTCCAAGTGCATAGGGATTGTGTTAGTTTTTTGAAACAGACACTAATGAAACCAGTTGTATCCTGTAGATTTTTAAATGTTGGTATAACAGAAAACCAACTTAAATTCACTGCTTTACGATATTGAAAACTCCAGAAGTGAAACTTAACCTGGATATACTTATGTAGTGAGACCTTTTTTTGTCTTCATTTATTTAGTGAGCTTTTGTGGTGTTAGTTCTCCAGTGGTCACAGCTCAAGCCCTACTGGTGCCATCCTGGAGGGGAAGGAGCGTGCTTCTGCAGAAGCTGTGGGCTAGGACTCTTGGCATTTTTGTTCCACAGGCTCTTTTGGCAGTCAGAAGCCAGAGACCTCTTCACTGAGAAATAATTTTTTTTTTTTTTTTTTTTTTTGACAGGCAGAGTGGACAGTGAGAGAGACAGACAGAGAAAGGTCTTCCTTTGCCGTTGGTTCACCCTCCAATGGCCGCCGCGGATGGCGCACTGCGGCCGGTGCACCGCGCTGATCTGATGGCAGGAGCCAGGTGCTTCTCCTGGTCTCCCATGCGGGTGCAGGGCCCAAGCACTTGGGCCATCCTCCACTGCACTCCCGGGCCACAGCAGAGAGCTGGCCTGGAAGAGGGGCAACTGGGACAGAATCCAGCGCCCCGACCGGGACTAGAACCCGGTGTGCTGGCGCCGCAAGGCGGAGGATTAGCCTAGTGAGCCGCGGCGCCGGCTGAGAAATAATTTTTTAAAATGTTCATTTATCCAAAAGATAGAATCAGTTAGTGGCTCTCTAACACACACACACACACACACAGTAAGGGGCGGGGGAGAAAGAAAGAGATCGAGATCTACCATTGGCTGATTTACTCCCCAAATGCCTGTAGCAGCCATGGCTGGGCTTGTGGAACCCAGGAATTCCATTCAGATCATCCATGTGGGTGATAGGGACTCAGGTACTTGAGATATCACCTGCTGCCTCCCAGGTGCATTAGCAGGAAGCTGGGGCAGAATCAGGCACTCCAGTATCAGTTGCAGGTGTCCCAAGCAGCAGTTTAACACACTGTACCACGATGGCTGCCTGAAAATTTGAAAACAAAAAGGGGGGGGGGGGTTATAAAGAAATTCAGTTGTATTAAAGTGCAGGTTTTTTTTTTTTTTAAAGATTTATTTATTTATTTGAAAGAGTTACACAGAGAGAGGAGAGGCAGAGAAAGAGAGAGGGAGAGAGAGAGAGAGGTCTTCCATCTGATGGTACACTCTCCAGTTGGCTGCAACAGCCGGAGCTGCGCCAGTCTGAAGCCAGGAGCCAGGAGCTTCTTCTGGGTCTCCCACATGGGTGCAGGGGCCCAAGGACTTGGGCAATTTTCTACTGCTTTCCCAGGCCATAGCAGAGAGCTGGATCGGAAGTGGAGCAGCCAGGTCTTGAACCGGCACCCATATTGGATGCCGGCGCTTCAGGCCAGGGCATTAACCCGCTGAGTCACAGTGCCAGCCCCAAAGTGTAATTTTTTAAAAAACGACATTTGAAAGCAAGAGTTTCTTCTCTCTCTCTCTCTCTCTAGATAGTTAGCTGGTTAGTTAGTTCACTGCATGTTTACTCCTAATGTGGCCCGAACAGCCGGGGCTGGGCCAGACTGGAGCCAGGAACTTCTTCCGGGTCTCCTACATGGGTTCAGGCTGTCTGCTGCTGCTTTTCCCAGGCCATTAGCAAGGAACTGGATCAGAAGTGGAACAGCCAACACTCAAACTGGCGCCTATGTGGGATG
The DNA here is from genome assembly GCF_964237555.1 of Oryctolagus cuniculus. Classification (NCBI taxonomy): domain Eukaryota; kingdom Metazoa; phylum Chordata; class Mammalia; order Lagomorpha; family Leporidae; genus Oryctolagus; species Oryctolagus cuniculus. The sequence continues at coordinate 21,229,797 of NC_091443.1, read as the reverse complement.
CTGGTTTCAGAGGCAGTGACCCATACCTGCTATGTAGTACAGTTTTATTGAATTTTTAAAAGAAGGTTTTTCGTAAGATTTATTTATTTGAAAGGCAGAGTTAGAGAGGGAGAAGTAGGTAGGTAGGTAGGTAGGTCGGTCGGTCAGTCGGTCGGTCGGTCGGTCGGTCGGTCGGTCGGTCTTCCCTCTGCTGGTTCACTCCCCAAATTGGCTCAGCTACTAGGTCTGGGCCAGAGTGAAGCCAGGAGCTTCCTCTGTGTCTTCCCAGTGAATGCAGGGACATAAGCACTTGGATCATCTTCCACTGTTTTCCCAGGGGTATCAGCAGGGAGCTGGATTGGAAGTGGAACAGCTGGGACTTGAACCGGCGCCAATATGGAATGCTGGTGCTGCAGACCAGGGCTTTAACCTACTGTGCCACAGTGCAGCTTTAAACATCATTTTGAAAAACTATGAGAGTGGTATGTGCTGAGTGGTATTAAGAGGTCTAGCTGATTCTAATAATTCCCAAGTGGTTATAATGAGCACTATCACTATTCAAAGGTGTCTGCAACCTGTTATCATGTGAGAGGAAAATATTTGTGACATGGCGACAGATATTGCTGATAATGTTACAGTGTGGTGCCTGTATTCACAATGGAAGTGAATGGTAAATTTCAGTTGGAGATTAGTGAAGATGTATTTTTCTCCCTCATTTCAGTTTGTAGACATCTGATGTCTGTCTTTAACCTTTGGAGGGTCTTTGAGCCTCAGCTGAAGAACCACTGTTGGAAGAGTGTTTCTGTTCCTAGAAGCCCAAGAAACAGCTTCTAGTGTCTTCGATTATATTGACATTTCTGACCTAGCCAAGAAAGCCAGAGTAATAGGAGTTACCGCTCATTGGCTTGGCCAGCCTGGACCTGCCTCTCAAGCTGGGGGTCATTCCTCCCTAAACAGCATGGTGGGAAAAGAGGGGATTCCTAAGGGAAAACCAAGGTCTGGTGGATGCTGAGTAGCCAATAGCAAATATCCATTATGTCATCCCAATCCGTCCTGGCGCTTTTGCTCCCACAGTCAGCCAGCTGCTAAATTTTAGTGACTCTTTATTTGTGTTTGTCTTTCCTGTTCAATCTCTGTTAATATTGTAAGCCTCCAGTGTGAAAAGTGTGTGATAGTCCATTGTGTTTATATTTAAATTACAAAAAGAAAAGATTACAAAAAGAAAATTATTATGACTTGTATTTATACTTCTCAGTCTTTAAGCATTTATTTTTAAAAATAATTTATTTGAAAGGCAGACATAGAAACAGATCTCCCATCCACCAATTCCATCTCTAAATGCCTGCAGCAGCCACGGTGGGCAGGGCTGAAGCCAAGAGCATCCGACTCCATCTGGGTCTCCTACATGGGTGGCAAGGATCCAGTCACTTGAGCCATGATCTGCTGCCTCCCAGGGTATTCATTAGCAGGGGGCTGGAGTTGGGAAGGGAACTGGGAATTGAACCCAGGCATTCCTATGTCTTAACTGCTGTGCCAAATGCCTGCCCCACCCTCTAGTACATTTTAAGCTTCATATCCTATGTCCTTAAATTAGAGGCACATAATTGGAGACATATCTTTTCCTTATCTTTAATAAGGATAGCTGTGTTATTTAAATTTGTAGCTTTAGGCCAACGCCGCGGCTCAATAGGCTAATCCTCCGCTTGTGGCGCCGGCACACTGGGTTCTAGTCCCGGTTGGGGCGCTGGATTCTGTCCCGGTTGCCCCTCTTCCAGGCCAGCTCTCTGCTGTGGCCAGGGAGTGCAGTGGAGGATGGCCCAAGTGCTTGGGCCCTGCACCCGCATGGGAGACCAGGAGAAGCACCTGGCTCCTGGCTTCGGATCAGCGCGGTGTGCTGGCCGCAGTGCGCCGGCCGCAGTGGCCATTGGAGGGTGAACCAACGGAAAAGAAAGACTTTCCACTCTGTCTCTCTCTCTCATTGTCCACTCTGCCTGTTAAAAAAAAAAATTGTGTAGCTTTAAATTTTTTTTGAAATTGTTTTCTAAACTGCTGATTAGTTTAAATGCCTTTTGGATTCAGTTGTAGGAGTTTGTATTAAAGTGCTTATTTGCTTTTTGAAAATTAAAGTGTTGATAGAATAGTTTATCTGAAGCTGTAAAATCACTCTTGGAGCTACAAAAGGGGAGTTATTGATTAGCAGGGATTCTGAAGATGAAATTTGAGTTTGATAAGGAAGCCTTAAAGAATGCGTTTGCTCAGTTGTCCAGGAACCAGGAAAGGCAAACTTGTTTTTAAAGTAGGACAGGAGATTTTATTTCAAGTTCAGTCATCATGATTATTCTCTGGGGGTTTTTAGTGCTTCTGCAAACCCCAGTCACTGTAGCCCTAGGGAATAGGTCTCTCGTTCAGCCTGGCTGCTTTCCTACCTGAAGAGCTCTGCTGCCACCACCACCATTGTTGAGTTCTCGGTTGTTGGCTCTATAAAGAGGACCTGTTGAACTGCATCTGAAAATAAGTCCAAGAGGGTCTTAGAGCTTTATGATTTAGGTATTCATTACATTTCATTTAAAATTTGGTATGAAACTTCATCAAATAATAATACATCAGCATTTTTAACTTGTGTAATTCCAAGGCCTTATTATGTTTACTGAAAAAAGTACAGTGTATTTTATATGCCAGACATGATGCTAAAAGCATTAATTTCCATCATTTCTTTCTCTTAACACAGTTTTACAGACTTTATTTAAATTCTTCAGATAATAACAGTGCTTATTTAAGAATTATTTTCTATTTCTTTTTCTACCTTATGCTTTTTCCTTTTCTGGTGAATATCATTAGTAAAATTGATTATCAAAGTCTAAATATTTTTATTGGAGAGTTTACATTTTTGTTTTATTAGCTGGTAGGAAGTTACTTTTTTTTTTTTTTTTAAAGATTGATTTATTTGAAAGTTAAAGAGAGAGACACACAGAGAGATCTTCCGTCTGCTGGTTCATTATCTGGATGGCCACAAAGGCTGGGGCTGGGCCAGGCCTAAGCCAGGAGCCAGGAGCTTATTCCAGGTCTCTCATATGGGTTGCAGAGGCCTAAACATCTAAGCCATTCTCCACTGCTTTCATAGATCATTGACAGGGAACTGGATTGAAAGTGGAGCAGCTGGACTTGAACCAGCACCCATATGGGATATACCATGGTAGGTGGCACTTTACCTGCTATGCCACAATTCCTTAAATTGTAACTTAGTATTTATTTTTCAAAAGATTTATTCCAAAGGCAGAGTTACAGATTGAGGGGGGAAGGAGACAGGCAGACACACAGACACAGACAGACAAATGGCAAGAGCCTGAAACTCCACCTGGGTCTCCACATGGGTGCAGGGACCCAAGGACTCAGCCGTCTTCTCCCAGGCACATCAGCAGGGAGCTAGATGGGAAGAGGAGCAGTTACCCATATGGTAACCATATGGGATGCTCGTGTCACAGGTGGATGTTTAACTTGCTTTGCAACAATAACAGCCCTTATATTTTTCAGACTGTGTATTTTTATGCTTGAAAAATTACAGTGTAAGAGATTTGGGAACTATTGATTTTTATAAAAATTATTTTTATTTTATTTGAAAACTAGAGACAAAGATCTTTCGTCAGTCCCCAGTTGTAACACCTAGGGCTGGGCCACGCCAAAGCCAGGAGCTTGGAACTCCATCTGCATCTCCCATGTGAGTGTCAGGAATCCAAGTACTTGAGCCATCATCAGTGGCCTCCAAGGCTGTGCATCAGCAGGAAGCTGGATAGGAAGTGGAGAAGGCTGAACTCTAACCAGGCACTCTGATACAGAGTGTGGATTTCCCAAGCAGTGACCTAACCACTGTGCCACAGGCTTGCCCCAGGTTGTTTTTTTTTTTTTTTTTTTTAATTTATTTTATTTATTTGAAAGGCAGAGTTGTAGAGAGAGGGCGATTCAGAGAGGGAGAAGTCTTGCATCTGCTGATTTACTCCCCAAATGGCCACAATGGCCAGGGCTGGGCCAGACCAAAGCTAGCAGCCAGGAGCTTCTTCTAAATCTCCCAAGTAGGTGCAGGAGCCCAATGACTTGAGCCATCTTCTGCTGCTTTCCCAGGCACATTAGCAAGGAGCTGGATTAGAAGAGTAGTTGGGGCTCGAACTAGTGCCCATATGGGATGCCAGCATTGCAGACAATGACTTTTACTGCTATGCCACAACACCAGTCTCCGATTTATTCTTTCTTTTTTTTTTTTTTTAAATTAATTTATTTATTTGAAAGAGTTACAGAGGTAGAGGCAGAGAGAGAGGTCTTCCATCTGCTGGTTCACTCCTCAAATGGCTGCAACGGCTGGAGCTGAGCTGATCCGAAGCTAGGAGCCAGCAACAACTTCTGGGTCTCCCATACAGGTGCAGGGAGGCCCAAACACTTGAGCCATCTTCTGCTGCTTTCTGATCTAGCAGAGAGCTAGATCAGAAGTAGAGCAGCCAGGACTCGAACTGGTGCCCATATGGGATGCCTGTGCCACAGGTGGTAGATTCACCCACTATGCCATGGTTCAGGCCCCTAGTTTTTTCCTTTTTAAATACTTTGATCTTGGAATTTAAGTTAAAACTTAAACTATGTTAGTTAGTGTTCTGTTTCTGGATCTAAAAAAAATGAACTACTTAAAAATTATTTTCCAGGCTGGCACTGTGGCACAGTGAGTTAAAGCCACTGCCTGTAGCGTCAGCATCCAATATGGACACTAGTTTTAGTTATGGCTGCTCCACTTCTGGTCCAACTCTCTTTTAATGTTCCTGGGAAGCAGTGAAAGAGGACACAAGTCACTGGGCCCCTGCCACCTGCCTGGGAGACCTGGATAAGCTCCTGACTGGCCTGGCCAGGCCCGGGTTGTTGTGGCCATTTGGGGTGTGAACCAGCAGATAAAAGATCTCTCAGTCTACCCTCTCTCTCTGTAATTCTGCCTTTAAAATAAATAAGTAAAACTTTTTTTTTTTTTTTTTTGACAGGCAGAGTGGACAGTGAGAGAGAGAGACAGAGAGAAAGGTCTTCCTTTTTCCGTTGGTTCACCCTCCAATGGCCGCCGTGGCCGGCGCACCGCACTGATCCGAAGGCAGGAGCCAGGTGCTTCTCCTGGTCTCCCATGCGGGTGCAGGACCTAAGCTCTTGGGCCATCCTCCACTGCCTTCCCGGGCCACAGCAGAGAGCTGGCCTGGAAGAGGGGCAACCAGGACAGAATCCGGCGCCCCGACCGGGACTAGAACCCGGTGTGCAGGTGCCGCTAGGTGGAGGATTAGCCTATTGAGCCACGGCACCGGCCAATAAGTAAAACTTTTAAAAGTTATTTTCTTTCTTTGATGTAGAAATTTTGTGTTACGGATGTTCTCAGTTACCCTAAACATTGTTGTGAATTACGCAAAAAGCTCCTTGGTTCACTTTTTTTTTTTTTTTTTTTTTTTTTTTTAAGATTTACTTCCTTATTTGAAAGACAGAATGACCAGGAACTAGGAAAAGATAGCACATGCATGCGTGTGCATGTGCTCATGAAGGAGTCAGCATGGGCTTCCAACTCATTCACTCCCCAAATGCCAGCAATTGCCAGAGACAGGACAGACTCTGGGACAGGCCAGAGTCAGGAACTCCATCTGGGTCTCCCATGTGGGTGGCAGGGTCTCAAGCACTTGGGCCATCTTTGGCTGTTTCCCCAGTTGTATTACAAGGAGTTGGATTGGAAAGCGGAACAGCCTCTCAAAAGGGGTGTTTTGGTGGTAAAGCCACTGCCTGTGGTCCCATATGGGCACTCATTCCTGTCCTAGCTGCTCCACTTCTGATCCAGTTCCCTGCTAATACGCCTGGGAAAGCAATGGAAGATGACCCAAGTACTTGGGCTCCTGATGAGGGACCCAGATATCTCGCTTGAATTTTACTGTGCTATTTTAAAATGTAGAGAATAAAGAGTTGTATGGCTTTTCTTCAGAAGTGTTCCTGTGGGGCTGGTGCTGTGGCATAGCAGGTAAAGCCACTGCTTGTGGTGCTAACATCCCATATGGGTGCCAGTTAGAGTCCTGCTGCCCCTCTTCTGATCCAGCATCTCTGCTAATGTGACTGGAAAAGCAGCAGAAGGTGGCCCAAGTCTGGCAGCTCCTGCACCCATGAAGGAGACCTGGAAGAAACTTGTGGCTCCTGGCTTCAGTGGTGGCCCAGCTTTGGCTGTTGTGGCCATTTGGGAAGTGAACTGGTGGATGGAAGATCTCTCTGTGTCTCTTTCTTCCCCCTCCACAACCCCCCATAACTCTTACTTTCAAATAAATAAATCAGTCTTAAACAAGAGGATTTCAAAAAGTATGTGAAAAAATAAAAAAAGTTGTTGTATTAATGATTCATGGGATTTTTCTCCTTTCTATTTTTAAGGAAAATAAGAAAGGACACACACACTTTTAAAAGATGTAATTCATTTTGAAGATTAAAATCTACTTTCAAACTCATTTGTTGTTGGGCTACTTGAATATCAGTGTTATTTTATTAAAAATGTCTTTTCATGTGTTGTTTCTAAGCATTTGCTTAGAATGCTGGTTAAAACCGTTTCATGCTTAGTAGCTCTGATTAAAAGAAATGTTTCCTTCTGACTACCGTCATGCAGTCCATTGGGAATACCTGTTAAAAGTCCTAAGATTTTGTATTCTTGAATAAGGAAAGTTCCGTGGGACTGATTTAACTCGGCTTTGTTACCTATGGACTCAAGAGCACCTTCTGTCTTTAGATGTCAGTCCACATTGGCTACATTGAATCTGGGGACTTGTACACAGCAAGATGTGTTCTACTTGGTGCAGGCACCTTGAAATTGGACTTCCAAGCCCTGGAACTTCAGTGACACACAGTGAAGCCGCCTGAGCTCTCCTGTTCTACAGAGAAGCAATGAAGGAGTCTGAACTGTCCAGTCACCTCCCTCTGTCTTATCAGAAAATACAGCCTGAAAACTCACCTTGACAACCAGTTGTCTGACGCATGATCCTGTGCCTGTCTGATGAGTTGCCACTACTGACTGCTGAGGCCGGCGGTGTTCCTGGAGGCCAGTGAAGCCTGTCTCTGACCTGCTGGCCCGAGAACGCCCTGTGGACTGCTGTCCAGATAGCAGTCTTTGTAGTCTTTGCTCACTTTGCCACCCTCATATTCCAGTTGAGCTTTGTGGTCGGAACACTTCCAAGAAACCACCTTAAATTTAAAAGTAGGATAAAGAAGAGTGAATGTGATAATAAGACTTCATCAGGTACAGCTATAACTTCTCAGGTACAAGGCAGCTGTTTCACCAGAGCACCCCCAGAACCTCAGGAGTTGGCATCGAGGTGTTGCAGTGCTGCTCCGATGGTCTCTGCTCCGTGCCCTCACCCCGGCCTCTAAAGAGCATCATCTAAGGCTGCAGCAGGCATTCGCTCTTCAGACTTCTGCATGCTTCGTCAGCAGCTTCCCCGAGGCCCTGCCCCTCCTTCTCTCCTCTACTTTGAAATTGAGCTTAATCATCCTTCAGATGTTGACTGAAATTTCACTTCCTCAAGGAAGACTCCTCCCACCTCCAGAAGAGAGTGCCTGTCTCTCATCATTGTGCTGCTAAAATTCACCATATTTTTTCCATAGCCCTGATTACAGTTCTTTTTTTTTTTTTATAAACAAATTTTTTTTTTTTTTGACAGGCAGAGTGGACAGTGAGAAAGAGAGACAGAGAGAAAGGTCATCCTTTTGCCGTTGGTTCACCCTCCAATGGCCGGCGCGCTGCGGCCGGCGCACCGCGCTGATCCGATGGCAGGAGCCAGGTACTTATCCTGGTCTCCCATGGGGTGCAGGGCCCAAGAACTTGGGCCATCCTCCACTGCACTCCCTGGCCACAGCAGAGAGCTGGCCTGGAAGGGGGGCAACCGGGACAGAATCCGGCGCCCCGACCGGGACTAGAACCCGGTGTGCCGGCGCCGTTAAGTGGAGGATTAGCCTAGTGAGCCGTGGCGCCGGCCTACAGTTCTTGAAAAGTTATTTATTTAGGTGCTGGCACTGTAGCATAGTGGATAAAGCCGCTGCCTGCAGTGCCGGCATCCCATATGGGTGCTTGTTTGAGTCCTGGCTGCTCCTCTGCTGATCCAGCTCTCTGCTGTGGCCTAGGAAAACCGTAGAAGATGGCCCAAGTGCTTTGGCCCCTGCATCCGCGTGGGAGACCCAGAAGAAGCTCCTGGCTTCGGATCTGCACAGCTCCAGCTGTTGGGGCCATCTGGGGAGTGAACCAGCAGATGAAAGGCCTCTTTTTCTCTCTGCCTTTGCCTCTCTATAACTCTGCCTTTTAAATAAATAAATATTTTAAAAAAATGTCATGCAGAGAGATTTCCCATCCTCTGGTTTGCTTCCCAAGTGCCTGCAGCTATCTGGACTGGGCTAGGCTGAAGGAAGAAGCCAAGAATTGAATAAAGTCTCCCATGTGAGTGACAGACTCAAGCACCTGGGCCATCACCTGTTTGCCTTCTGGCTGATAGCCTGAGAAAAGCAGCAGAACATGTCCCAAGTGCTTGGGCCCCTGCCACCTATGTGGAAGACCCGGATGAAGCTCCTGGCTTTGACTTGCCCATCTGGGGAGTGAACCACTGGATTTAAAAATCTCTGTCAGTCTCTCCCTCTCTTTCTGTAGCCCGACCTTCCTTCCTTCCGTCCATCCGTCGTCCGTCCTTTATTTACTTTGAAAGTCAGAGTTACATAGAGGAGCGAGGTCTTCCATCCGATGGTTCACTCCCCAGTTGGCTGCAACGGCCGGAACTGCTCCGATCTGGAACCAAGAGCCTCTTCCAGGTCTCCCACATGGGTGCAGGGGCCCAAGGACTTGGGCCATCTTCTGCTTTCCCAGGCCATAGCAGAGAGCTGGATGGGAAGTGGAGCAGCAGGGTCTTGAACTGGTGCCCATATGGGATGCCGGAGCTTCAGGTAAGGGCTTCAACCCGCTGCACCACAGCGCTGGCCCCCTCTGTAGTTCTTTCAAAATCTTAAATTAAAAGGTGAGAGGGCCGGTGCCGTGGCTCACTTGGTTAATCCTCCGCCTGTGATGCCGGAATCCCATTTGGGCTCCGGGTTCTAGTCCTGGTTGCTCCTCTTCCAGTCCAGCTCTCTGCTGTGGCCCGCGAGGGCAGTGGAGGATGGCCCAAGTGCTTGGGTCCCTGCACCCACATGGGAGACTAGGAGGAAGCACCTGGCTCCTGGCTTTGGATCGGTGCAGTGCTGGCCGTAGCAGCCATTTGTGGAGTGAACCAACGGAAGGAAGACCTTTGTCTCTGTCTTTCTCTCTCAGTATCTATAACTCTACCTGTCAAATCAACAACAACAAAAAGCTGAGAAAGTGAACATGCACACACAAACACAAACACACAATCATGGGTTGCCCCACACAGAAATACCTCTCCTGAGTGGGCAGTGGGCCAGGAGACTTGCCCAAAAGGAGAAGGGATTGGGGAGGAGAGAAAGAGAGTCCAGAAGTCCCTCCAGCCAAGGTCTGTGTCCAAATAGAGAGCTCTCTCCAGTAGTTGGCCTCTTTTATGAGGGGTAAGTGCCTGTACAGCCATGATTTAGTGGTACGTCCACAAGTTCCACGTGAAGCTCAGTGTCCGTATTTTCATGGCATCTCCCCCCAAGTCCTGGCTGAAGCAGATGCATACCAGGAAAGGGAGCATTTTGGCTGACAAGCAGGAGGATAGAATTACACATGGCAGGAGGGTGGCTGCAGGTACCTCCAGCTCACCAGACCACCTTGCTGCTTGCCTCGTCCAGATCAAATTTGCCTATTTTGTTGTTTTAGTGTAGACATCTTTTTCAAAGAAGTAAAACTTGTATTCATTCTGTTTTCTTGTGCATTGTATTTGTGAACTCTTTCTGTTGAGGTCACTTGCCAAGTGTTAATTGAGAGCCTGTTTGGGGCCTTCTGTATTTGATGCCCCCTCTAGTCTGTTGTGGGCATTTGGCTTCATAGATACCTGTGCTTGTGTGTGAATGTGTAGTCTTGGTTCTCAGGGCTTTTCCTTTGAAAGCATTCATGATTACTCTCTTGTGTCTAGGGATGTTCCTGAGGTCCTAAACAGTATTTCCACACTAGTCATTAAGAATTTCTGAAGGGTTAGGGATTTTGTTTGTAACTCTCCAACCTTGTTAGAAATAGTCTGATGTTTGTGTTATGAGCCAGCAGTATAAATATCTCCCTTATGTATTTAAATTTCTCTGTTTTTGAAGAGGTTGTGTGGGATTGGAATCAATCAGTAGAGGCCTGCTAGCTTCTGCTGTATGATCTGGCTAGTCATTCTCTGACATGGTGCGAGAAACAGGACTTTAAAAAAAAATCCAACATTTTATAGATATTTTTAAAGTAAAGAAACATTTTTTATTACTTAGTGTAATGACAATAACAGAAATAAGTATGTGCAGATGGAATGTAGAATTACACACATGTTGATCATAGCTAAGAGAAATAAGCCTATAGTTGGGTGACTGACACAAAATTAAATGGTCTAGTTAAGTGCAGTTAGATTTTGAGCAGTCTTTTGTTGTTTATGCTACAAAAAAAAGCAATAGGGCTCATATATGCACATTTTAAAATAGTGTTAAAACCACCTGAAGTCAGCTTAATACATTTCTCAGAAATGCTTCTTTTATGTCAGTGTTTAACTTGATTCACAGACTTAGAGAAGTCTTGCTGTTTGTTACTCTTTCCAGCCTGTACTCTTCTAGCTTAAAAAGCCTCTTGTGTGATTCTTTAGTCATAGAAAGGGCTTGTTGAATTTTTTGATTTAGCTGGTTGCTTTGGTTTGTGCAGTTAATGAGAACTTAAAAGACACACAGTAAACTCATATTTCATCCGCAGAATGACCTCAGTACTTTTCTTTTTGGCTGAAATGATATTTTTGCCCTTTTCTCTCAAAAGAAGTGTTCTCAGCTCTTTGTCTAGTGGCTCTTGGGATAATGAGTTCAGTGTGCAATCTTCGGGGAAGCCATTCCACTATAAAACTGTCAACTCATTGAATCTGCATATATCAAAATTAAAAAAAAACTTTGAATATTTAATAAAATTAAAGAGCAACGAGTTGGGGCTGCTACTGTGGCATAGCGGCTAAACCCAACGCCTATAGTGCTGCCGTCCCATAAGGGCGCCAGTTCAAGTCCTGGCTGCTCTACTTCTGGTCTTGCTCTCTTCTTGGCCTGGGAAAGCAGCAGAAGATGGCACAAATCCTTGGGCCCCTGCACGCTGTGGGAGGCCAGGAAGAAGCTTCTGGCTCCTGGCTTTGGATTGGCCCAGCTCCAGCTACTGGGGCCATTTGGGGCGTGAACCAGCAGATGGAGGACCTCTGTCTGTGTCTGTGTCTCTGTCTCTGTGTAACTCTGCCTTTCAAATTAATAAATCTTTTTTTTTTTTTTAAGAGCCTTAAGTTATTGAGTAGGCAACATGTTCACATGGTTGAAAACACCAAAGCTATAGAAGGAGTTTTTCTTTTTTGGTCTCAGGCACACTTTTCCGCTCTGGAAGCAACTGATACTATTAGTTTCTTATCTATTTTTCCAGTATATGTTCTACTTTCCCTTCCTTTTTAGAAGAAATACAGTGGCATCCTCTACATACAGTTTCCTTGCTTTTTTCACTTTACAAATTTTTGCCATTCTTTACATATTGGTATAAGAATATATTTGTGATACAGAAAGCCTAAAAGTAACTGGCTTAGACAGCAAACAGTGCTTTTCTTGTAAAAGTTATCTCGTCCAGAGCTGGTACAGCACTTTGTGGTGGAGTTCTTTTTCTCTCTCCCTTTCTTTTAAAATTGAGGCAAAATGAATACAGTGTCCAGATGTTCAGTGGACAGTTCAGTTGAGTTTTGGCAACTGTATATCCTGTAAAACATGCTGCAGATGGGGAGCTGCCCAGTCTGTTGTCACCATTGCTTTTCTGCATGTTTGGGCCCACTCGTTACTGGTGCTTCATCCTCCCTGGCCTCGCTGGATCTCCAGCTGTGGCCACCCGTTCCGAGCAGCAGGATGCAGGAGGAGATGAAGGTTATTTTCCAGCTTTCTAAAGGAGGGCTCCTAGAAGCTGCCACTTCATAGCACTTGCAATCAGGTTTCTTTGTCTAGAACCTGGTGTGACAGCCACATCTGAATGTAAGGCAGGGTGAGGAATACCATCTTTACAGACATCTTAGTCTATAATAAACAGTCCTGTGGCAAATAACCTTGTTCACATGTTCTGTGGGATAAATTCCTGGAAGTGGAACTGTTGGGTCAGAGTATTTGCAGTTGAAGAGTATACCATTTTTTTCATATCCTTGATAATACAGGTTTTTTGTTTTTTGTTTTTTTTTGAAAGATTTATTTACTTGAAAGGCAGAGAGAGGTGAGAGATAGAGATCTTCTATCTGTTGGTTCACTTCTCAGATGTCTGCAATGACCAGAGCTGGGCCAGTCCAAAGCCAGAAGCCAGGAGCTTCTTGTGGGTCTCCCATGCAGGTGCAGGCGCCCAAGGATTTGGTCCATTTTCCATTGCTTTTCCCAGACTGTTAGCAGAGAGTTGGAACTGGCGCCCACATGGGATGCTGGCACTTCAGACAGAGGCTTAAACTGCTGCACAAAGGGGCTAGCGCTCCATTTAGTTTAGGTGTTGTTTTTTTTGTTTTTTTTTTTTTTTTTTTGCTTAAAGATTTATTTATTTGAAAGGCAGAGTTACAGAGGCACACGAGAGAGAGAAAGAGAGAGAGGTCTTCCGTCCACTGGGTCACTCCCCAGATGGCCACAACGGCCGAAGCTGTGCTGATCCGAAGCCAGGAGCTTCTGGATCTCCCACACAGGTGCAGGAGCCCAAGGACTTGGGCCATCTTCCACTGCTTTCCCAGACCATAGCAGAGAGCTGGATTGGAAGTGGAGCAGCCTGGATTTGAACCGGCACACGTTTAGGATGCCAGCACTGCAGGTGGTGGCTTTACGCCCTGTGCCACGGTGCCGACCCGCCATTTAGTTTTTATATAACATTTTTGTTGTGGTTCTCTTAATTTAAGTTTTTACTTTCCATCTGTTAAATGGATTCAGATAAATTGTATAAGATCTATTCTACCCAAAGTAATTTAAAAAATAGGATATTAATTGTTCTTAAAGTGTGTTTTTAAATCCGTAAACACGACTTTTTCAGTTGTATTTAGGAAGAAATTTGGATAGGCTAAGCTTCCCTAACCTAAAATGCTATGAAATTCAAAACCTGACACTCAGAAGGTCTCAGAGCATTTCAGATTTTCAGGTTAGGATTTCTCAACTGGTAGAGTCCATGCAAATATCTTAAATACCCAAAATTCTGAAATCTGAAGTACTTTTGGTCTCAAACACTTTGGATAAAAGAGATATTCAACCTGCAGTATTTTTTATGCCATTAGGATAGTATTATGAGCTGTATTTGCTTTCAAAGTGTATAATGGAAGTGTAAAAACGGGATATACAGGTAAATGCATGTTCCCATGCCACATGATGAGGTCTTGGAGAGCAAAAGACCTTTTTTAGCTACACGGGCATACAACATAGTATTTTTTTTCTCCAAAGATTTATTTATTTATTTTTTTGAAAGGCAGAGGTACAGAGAGGCAAAGGCAGAGAGAGGTTGGTCTTCCGTCCTCTGGTTGGTTCATTCCCTAGATGGTTGCAATGGCCAGAGCTGTGCTGATCTGAAGCCAGAAGCTGGGAGCTTCCTCCAGGTCTCCCACATGGGTGCAGGGGCCCAAGGGCTTGAGCCATCTTCTTCTGCTCTCCCAGGCCATAGCATAGAGCTGAATCATAAGAGGAGCAGCTGGGACTCCAACCGGGCCCATATGGGATGCCAGCACTGTAGATGGCAGCTTTACCTGCTACGCCACAGCGCTGGTCCCTACATAGTATCTTGGACTTGGTTGGTCTTAACTGTGGTTTCTTTTTTTTTTTTTTTCATTGACCTGAATATTGGGAAAGTCCTAGAAAAATGAGACAGTCTGTGCCATGGGAGAGTAGTAGGAGAAGAGTATCAGTCCCCTTTGGTTGCTCTCATTCTTGATCCTGCACGGCTGATTAAGGAGGAGCTGTTTAACTAGTCACACTGCAAAGCCGTGCTGTTCTGTGTTGGTGTAACAGGGCATCTCAACAAGTGGGTGAGTGGTAGCTTTTTTTCTTTTTAAAACTATAGTGAGGAGTCTGTTGTGCCTATTGGAACACAGTGGAGTATAAAAAATAATTAGGAATACTTTGAATTGATTGCCAGAGTCGAAGTTACCCACAGTTGCCTAAAATAGTGTTTTTGGGTAAGACAGAGAACAGCAAAAAGAAAATTTTCAGTTCCGGGGCTGGTGCTGTGGCTTAATGGGTAAAGCTGCAGCCTGTGACACTGGCATCCCATATGAACTCCTGTTTGAGTCCTGGCTGCTTCACTTCCTATCCAGCTCCCCGCTAATACGCCTGGGAAAGCAGAGGAGAATGGCCCAAGTCCTTGCACCCACATTGGAGACTCGAAAGAAGCTCCTGGCTTTGGCTTGGCCCAGCTCTGACTATTGCAGATGCATTTGGGGAGTGAATCAGCAGATGGATGATCTCTCAGTGTGTCCCCTCTCTCTGTGTAACTTAGACTTTCAAATAAATAAAATCTTTAAAAAATTCTTAGTTTCTTAAATTTGAGTGATTTACTTGGCGAGTCATTCATTATAATAAATATATAAATGGATTTAAGTTAGCAAATTTTCTACTTGGTTGCTGTTGAAGCTCTCATTGTGCCTTTTCCTTGCATGAATCCAGGTGGACCCTTGAGACAACTTCCTGGTTGTGTCATCTGACTTGGTGTAGTGTGCTTACAGCACTTAGGATTCCCAGATCCCCTTGTGAAACTGAGATCCTGAAAATACAGGGTGTAGTACTATGATGAGATTAAATACACTGTCTCTTTTTGCATTTAGGTTTTAAAATTTGAGAAGCATGGTATTAGTCCTTTGGTAAATTTCTCTGAGGTTGAACATCTTTGGTGGTGGAATGAATTCTCTACTGAAGAGGTTCAGATTTTATGACTCTTAAGTAATGGGTTATAAAAAGTATTGTTTTTATATTGGAAATAGTAACCTTTAGATGGTATATACACATTTTGTTCATTTGAAAAATATAGGGTACCAGTGTTGTGGCACAGTGGGTTAAGCTGCTTGTGATGCTGGCATTCCGTATCGGAGCACTGGTTCTTGTCCTGGCTGTTGCACTTCTGATCCAGCTCACTGCTGATGGACCCAAGAGCATGGACCCCTGCTATCCACATGGGAGATGTAGATGGAGCTCCAGGCTCCTGACTTCACTTTCAACCATCCTTGCCTCTTGCTGCCCTTTGGGGAGTGAACTAGGCCAAAGCCAGGGCATTTGGGAAGTGAACCAGTGGATGGAATATTGATAGTCCCCCCCCCCCCCACCTTCCCCCTTCCCTCTTCTTCTCCTTCCCTAACCCTCCCTCTCTTCCTCTTTCTCTTTCACTCTGGCTTTCAGATAAATATTAAAGAAAAAAGGGGAGTGTAACTCTTCTGTTTCCCTCCATCCAAATTGTACTATAGTACTGATAAACAAGACATATTCCATTGATAACTTATCGGCTAATAACTCTTAAGTCCCTCTCCATATGCCAGGCAGTCAATTTTGGGAGGGAAAGGCATATAGACTTTTAGTGTTTATATATACTAATGGTATTTTCTTAAATATTTTAAAAAATATATAACAATTCTAATCCATTTGTAACAAATATATCACTAATTTGCTTGGGTAAAAGCAACAACTAACCAGATAAAATCCAACACTCACCCTTTACTCCAATCTGAAGTTTTGATCTTGCGATGCATTCCAAGTTATTTGAGAAGTATCCTGTTGTGCTAAAGTTACAAGAAACTGGCCAATGTGAGTGAAAATGGCAGCCTTAAATGAACTTAATGACTTACCATTTGGCCATCTCTGTGCCTTTTCAAGAAAAAGTAGGCAGACTGGCTAACTTGACTGGGCAGGAGGCACAAACAAAGCATACTTCAGCGTGTAATGGCTGTGCTCTTTTGAAAATACTCAAAATACAAAATAACACCAAAGAGAGGCAGGGTGCTTTGATGTCTATGCAGAGTTGAATGTCATTTGCAAACACTAAAGATTTTATTATGTAATGTGTTTCTTCTATTAGTTTGTTTGAATATACTGAATGGCTACCCCCAGATCCCCTTAAGGCTTCGCAGTACCTTTGTGAATGGCTCTGAACAAAAGACTTTACTCCTTGGTTTATGTTATTTCTATCCTTGGGCCAAATGTTGGCTAAAAGTCTCTGATTCCAGGGGCGGGTGCTACCATGCAGAGGGTTAAAGCTCCGGCCAGAGGTGCCAGCATCCCGTATGGGTGCTAGGGTTTGAGTCCTGGCTGATCCACTTCCCATCTAGCTCTCTACTATGGCCTGGAAGATGACCCAAGTCCTGGGGCTCCTGCACCCATGTGGGAGACTCAGAAGAAACTCCTGGCTCCTGGCTTTGGATTGGCTCAGCTCAGGCCTTTGCGGCCATTTGGGGAGTGAAAATGAGGATGGAAGACCTCTCTCTCTGCCTCTGCCTCTCTGTAACTCTGCCTTTCAAATAAGTTAATAAATAAATCTTTTTTTAAAAAAAGTATCTGATTCCAGAGATCTATCTACTTAACAATCTTTACTGTTCCCTTTATAAAGTAAGGATAAAGAGCCACAACAAAGGATATTAGAAAAAGGTGGGAATGAGTTTGAAACTAAGTTTTATAAGTTTTGCTTGTGAACACATTTGAAATAGACTGTGGGCTGGCCCCATGGCTCACTTGATTAATCCTCCGCCTGCGGCGCTGGCACCCTGGGTTCTAGTCTGGTTGGGGTGCTGGGTACTAGTCCCGGTTGCTCCTCTTCCAGTCTGGCTCTCTGCTGTGGCCCGGGAAGGCAGTGGAGGATAGCCCAAGTGCTTGGGTCCCTGCACTCGCATGGGAGACTGGGAGGAAGCTCCTGGTTCCTGGCTTTGGATCGGCCATTATGGGAGTGAACCAGTGGAGGGAAGAGCTTTGTCTCTGTTTCTCTCTCTCACTGTCTGTCTGTAACTCTCTCTCTCTCTCACTAACTCTGCCTGTCCAAAAAAAAAAAAAAAAAATTGCAGAAGTGTTGTGTCTGATTGGTAACTTTGGAAAACAAAGCAGAAGAGCTCTTTTTTATATAAAGATAGCTTCCATTTATTGAGTGCTCGTATCCTTCACATACATGCATGTTAAAGGTATAATACATTATTCAGACTTACAAGTGAGTTGGTACTTTAAAAATTTATCTGTTTCAGCCGGCGCCGTGGCTCAATAGGCTAATCCTCCACCTTGCGGCGCCGGCACACCGGGTTCTAGTCCCGGTTGGGGCGCCGGATTCTGTCCCGGTTGCCCCTCTTCCAGGCCAGCTCTCTGCTATGGCCAGGGAGTGCAGTGGAGGATGGCCCAGGTGCTTGGGCCCTGCACCCCATGGGAGACCAGGAAAAGCACCTGGCTCCTGGCTCCTGCCAGGATCAGCGCGGTGCGCCGGCTGCAGCGGCGGCCATTGGAGGGTGAACCAGCGGCAAAGGAAGACCTTTCTCTCTCTGTCTCTCTCTCTCACTGTCCACTCTGCCGGTCAAAAAAAAAAAAAAAAAAAAAAAAAAAAATTTATCTGTTTTTAAGTTTTATTTGAAAGGCAGAGGTAATGACAGAGATCTTCCACCTGCTGGTTCACTCCCCAAATGCACACGATATCCAGGGCTGGGTTAGGCTGAAGCCAAGAGGTTGGAACTCAGTCCAGGTCTCCCACATGAGTGGCAGGGACTTCAAGTATTTGAGCCATAATCTGCTGCCACCCACAATGCACATTAGTAGGAAGCTAGACTGGAAGCTCAAGGAGCGGGACTTGAGGGGGGCATTCTGATCATGGGATGTGTGCATCCCAAGCAGTGTCTAACTGCTGTGCCCAGATGCCGCTCTACCCCGCCCCTTTTAAGTGCCTTAGAAGGTTCTAATTTGCAGTTAAGGTTGACAACTGTTGCTCTAGGAAGAATCATTGGTTTCTGGGTTAGGTCTCTGGTTAATGGTTGTGCTGCCTAAAGAGAAATTAGAAAGAGGTTTAGTGTGTGATGTGTGGTTATTGTTGGCAGTAGGAAATAGGGTTGAAGCACAGCAGCGAAGTCTCCACCAGAGTACTAAAGATGCAGTGTGGAGAAATTATCGGCAGCTGGGCTGCAGTAGTGGCACGAGTTTGTGACAGCAACTGCTTGGGTCTATATCTTGTCCCCAAGAAATGTGGCCAATTCTTTTCTCCAGATTCCTTGGAAATGGCTCAGCTCCCATGTTGCAGTTCTCTGTGTTACCGCCTTTCCTCTTGGGTCACAGCTCCTCTCTGCCCTGTTTGTCAAGGAGTATTGCAGTCTTCTGGGTTACAGCTGCACTTCTCTATCAGGTTCTTTGTCTTGTAATCTTGAAGACTGAGGCACATGGACAAGGAAGAGTGAGCAAAGCAAAGGAATGTGTTTTTTTTAATTTATGTACTTTTTTATTATTTGAAAGGTGGAGTGAGGGGGAGTGGTCTTCCATCTGCTAGTGTACTCCCCAAAAGGCTGCAACAGCTGGGGCTGGCTAGACCAAAGCCAGGAACCAGGAACTCCGTCCTGGGTTCCCACGTGGGCAGCGTGGGCCTGAGTACTTGGGCCATTTTAACACTAGCAGGAAGCTTATTGGACACACAGCAGCCAGGACTTGAACATGCACTTACATGGGATGTTGGTGTTGCAGGCAGTGTCCTAACCCACTGTGCCACATTGCACGCCCCAGGTAATGTATTCAGAGGCAGAGAAAGCTGGAAATTTTCTTCAGCCAACATGGGCTGCTGGCCAGGACTGCTGGGCTCAGGAATTTTGTGTTTCTAAAGGAGGACGTTTGCCTGGTTGGCTCTGGTGTATGCCAGTGAGGTATTCTGTGTGTTCCAAACTGAGTTGTCAGAGCCTGCATGTGATTGTTCCATCCAGGAACCAGAAAACAGTGGCCTAGCATGGAGCTCTCCTGTTATGTAGGGAAGTTAGCAATGTGCTTCAACAGATCTATGGTGAAAAGCAGGAATCACTCAGCAGGCCAGGTGAGAGGCTTGCAGCTATAGGACACCATAGTCATCAAAGTTATAAATGTTGAGGGCCACTCGACTGTCCTGGCCCTCCTGGAACTCCATCCAGAGACCCCTGTGTCAGGTGAGGTGAGCGTGCCCTCAGAGAGTTTGCATGATGAAGACAGGACCCAGAATCCTGAGGAAGCTTGAAATGTTTGGGAAGGTAGAAGAAAAGAGAAAGACCTAAGTGCAGAGAAGCAGCGGGGAGAAGATAGAGCTAGGTTGCAGGGGTGGGTTATGCCTGGCTTATGGTAGATACTAAATAAATACTTACTGCAAGCAGAATCCAGTGTGTGTAAGGAGTCTTAGTTTTCATTGCGTTGTCAGTTAAGGAGGTTGCTGGTAGCTTTGGTAAAAGCGATTGGAGTAGTCCTCCTGCCTTATTTTGGACTTTTCTTGGCCCCTCTTGTAAGTCCCTTAGCCTTTGCTGTAACTGTTGGAATTCTGTTGGGTTTTGGTCTGGGTCTGGAGTTCTGAGTGTGGTTCCGAGCGGTGTCACCTGGGAATGTGTGAGAAATGGAAATGCGCGTACTGCACCAAAAACGGGAACGCTCAGGAGGAGACCCAGCTGTCTGTGCTTTAACAAGCCCGCTCTCCGGCCTGTTGTGGTGCTCGCTGAAATGTAAAAAACAGCTATTTTAAGCCTTTCTGTTTTTTACTTACACATTTAGTTTATTGGCGTGCATTCAGTTGCCACGTTATATGGTCAGATTTCCCAGTGTACCTATTCCACTTCTTCAGTGACCAGGTCATAGTCCTTGTTACTCATCTTGACTTTGATCTCATAGTTCTGCCAGCTCAACTTGTCTAAAACTCAACTCAAAAAATTTCTCCCTCCTTTCCTTTCCCAGGCTCATCCACCCACCCGTAGGTGCAAGTTAGAAATCTAAGCCTGGTTCTGCCTTCAGAAATAATGATAAAAGGTCTGCAAGTACTAATAAGTTCTAAGCATGTTCTGTGCTGGTTCACATTATATATAAACGCATACATACAAATAAAACAGTAATAATTTTAATAACATATTGACTACAGCCCCACCCCCTGCCCCCATGTGCAGCAGCATAGTAAGTAGGTGGAGATGTCTCAGGAAATGTCAGTTCTCAGACCACCTGCTCTGAAGTGAGCAGCCTTCCTCGCTGACTTTGATTTCACAGTAAAGGTTAAGTGTGAGTATAAAACATGTTCTCTCAACTGACGTACTTCAGCTGATGCTCAGCAAAGAAGCTTGCATGTGAATGTGTAAGGTGTCAGACTGCCTTACAGGACTCAGTATACAGAACTGTGTTGATTGGGCGGTGAAGTGTTAAGAGTGTGGGCCTTGGTTGGTTCAAGTCATGCTGTCACCACTTGCTACTTAGTTCCTTATCTGTACCATGGGGACAGTGACCATTCCAGCCTCAAAGAGCTATTAGGATTATTGGTGATTTTGAAAAGACAAGGAGTTTAAGGAGATATTATCAAAATGTGTTGACTGTTAAGGCTGTAGAGAGGCTTTGTACACAAATGAATTCCTTCAACACCTAACTTGCATACATTTTAGTTTGTATTTTTTTTTTAATTTCTTTTTCATTTATTTGAGGGGAAGAGAGACTAGTCTGTTGAATCACTCCCCAAATTCCTACAATGGCCTGGACTAGGCTGGATCAAAGCTAAGGGGTGGGAATTCAATTCAGGTCTCCCATGTGAGTGGCAGCAACCCAGTTACTTGAGCATTCTTGGTGCCATCCAGAATCTGCATTAGCAGTTATCTGGAGTCGAGAGCCTGATGTGGAGCTCTGACTGGGATGCTGGCATCCTAATCAGCCTCTTAACCCCTAGGCTAAAGCCCCACCTCTCTGGTTGTTTTTAAAGCTAGGAGCTGGAATATTCCATTTGTGTTGCTAGGAATTGGATTTCATTGCAGATGATGTTTAGGAGACTTCATTTTTTTAGAGATTTATTTATTCATTTATTTGAAAGGCAGAGTGACAGAGGAAAGATGGAAGGAGAGAAAGGGAGAGGCCATAAATCTGCTGGTTTATGCCTCAAGGGGTTTCAACAGCCAGATCTGGGCCAGGCTGAAGCCTGGAACTCCATCCAGGTCCCCCATGTGAGTGGCAGGGACTCAAGTACTTGGGCTATCCTTTGCTGCTTTTCCAAGCACATTTGCAGGGAACTGCATCAGAAGTGGAGCAGCCAGGACTTGAACTGGTATTGCAAATGGTGGCTTAAGGCACTGTTAGCACCTGCTAGCCCCAGGAGACTTTAAATAAGTGTGTTTGTAATGATTGTCCTCCTCAGTTCTGAGACCCTTGAATGCTTAGCTTTACTTAACTGGGCCTTGTACCTGAGTATGTCCTACATTTGCTTTTAGAGTTGGAGGGTTTTGTTTATTACTGTTCTTTAATACTGATAAAGAATAAGCGGTGAGCAAGTCCCATGTTTCTAAACTTTTGTGTTTCCTTTTTTTTTTTTTTTTTTTAAGATTTATCTATTTATTTGAAAGAGTTACAGAGGTAGAGGCAGAGAGAGAGAGATCTTCTGTTCATTGGTTCACTCCGCAAATGGTGGCAACGGCTGGAGCTGGGCTGATCTGAAGCCAGGAGCCAGGAGCTTCTTCTGGATCTCCCCAGTCGGGTGCAGGGAGCCCAGCACATGGGCCATCTTCTACTGCTTTCCCAGGCCATAGCAGACAGCTGGGATGGAAGCGGAGCAGCTGTGACTCGAACTGGCGTCTATATGGGATGCTGGCACTACAGGTAGAGGCTTTACCTGCTACACCACAGTGCTGGCCCTGTTCCCTTCTGATAAAATCTCATGTCATTTAAGGCAATATAGCACCTCCTGTTTTTTTTTTTTTTTTTTTTTTTTTTTTATATTTATGAGAGGGCAAGAGTGAGAGTAAAGAGAGCCAGAAGGAGAAAGAGGGCTAGGAGACAGAGAGGGCTCCCTTCCCTTAGTCTGCTTGTTCCCTCTCCAGATACCTCAAGGGGATTAGAGTACGGCTGGGCCAGGACCAAATCTGGGAGACAGGGACTCCGTTCAAGAAGTCAATTACTTGAGGTACCACTGCTGCCTCCCAGGCTCTGCATTGATGGGGAGCTGGGGTCAGAAGCTGGAATCAGAAGCTTAGCTGAGAATCAAACCCAGGTGGAATGCAGGAGAAACCACTGGGCTAAATGCCCACTCCCCTAGGTGGGTTCTGAAAGACAGTGTTCTCTGTTTTCATGTGGCACTCCCTCCTGTAATGCCTGATTTGGGATTAAGGTAGCATTGAAATGAAGGCTTTGACGTGCTGATGTTGACTGTCATGACTGACTTTCAAGAATAATGAAATAATAGATTTTGTTACCACAAATCTGTATATTTAATCTTCTGAGGAGGGAGAATTAATATGTTGATAATGACTAGATAGATGTGGATAGATTACTTCAATGAGAGTGATTTTTTTTTGTGGTTAGTGGGTTTATGTTATAAAGTAATTTTAATATGAGATACGTAACTAGTGCAGACTTCAGACAGATTCATGGAGGGAAATTCCTAGGACTAAGCTAAATTAGGAGGGTGATAAATGTCCTCTTTCAACACATGTGTCTATTTTAACATGGGTCTAAGAATGCCTCAATAACATTCTTTATAAAAAATTATTTTAAAAAATTTATTTGTGAGAGAAAGGCAGATAAAAAGAGAGCTCCCATGTGCTGGTTCACTCTCAAAATGCCTGCTGGTGCTGGGGGTTCAGCCTGGCCAAGGCTGATAGCCAGGAACTCAATC
The DNA here is from genome assembly GCF_964237555.1 of Oryctolagus cuniculus. NCBI lineage: Eukaryota > Metazoa > Chordata > Mammalia > Lagomorpha > Leporidae > Oryctolagus > Oryctolagus cuniculus. Next base: position 21,206,879 of record NC_091443.1, on the reverse strand, counting down.
CAGGCCTTCAGCCATCTCTGCTGCCTCTCATGGTCTTTATTTGCAGGAAGGTACAGGCAGTCTGGAGCTGGAGCTTAGCAGCAAATCCCATATGGAATGCAAGTGTCTTTTTTTTTTTTTTTTTTTTAAGATTTATTTATTTGAAAGTCAGATGGGGCTGGCATTGTGACATGAGGGTTAAGCCACCGCCTGCAGTGCCAGCATCCCATATGGGTACTGGTCGGAGTCCCAACTGCTTTCTTTTCTTTTTCTTCTTCTTCTTCTTCTTCTTCTTTTTTTTTTTTTTTTTTTTTTTTTTGGGTAAGGGAAAGAGTTTATTGGGGGAAATATGACAGACCAGAGGAAAGGGGTGAAGAGGGAAAAAGAGACACAGAATGTAAGAGATGTGAGAGAGAGACAGAGAGATGGAGAGAGATCAGGAAACAGAGAGAAAGAGCCCCTGCTGCTTTCTAATCCAGCTCTCTAATGCATCTGGGAAAGCACTGGAAGGTGGCCCAATCACATGGGTCTCTGCCACCCACGTGGGAGGCCTGGATGAAGCTCCTGGCTTTGGCCTAGTCCAGCCCTAGCTGTTGGGAACCAGTGGGTGGAAGACGTCTCTCTCTTCCTTTCTCTGTCCCTCTCTCTAACTCTGCCTTTCAAATGAAAATTTTTTAATGAAACAAAAAAAGTCACAGATAGATCTTCCATCCAGTAGTTCACTTCACAGATGGCTGCAAAGGCCAGTGCTGGGCCAGGCTGAAGCCAGGAACCAGGAGTTTGACCCTGGTCTTCCTCGTGAGTGGCAGGAATCCAAGCTGCTTTTCCCAGGCTATTAGCAGGGAGCTGGATCAGAAGTGGAGCAACCTAGATATGAACCATGGCCCATACGGAATAAGCAACAGCTTTACCTGCTTCACCACCACACTGGACTTGGACCACTAGACCAAAGGCCTGTCCTGCAGTAGCATGCTCTTAGTTTTAAAGAATGTATGTGTTTGTATATGTTAAGCAAGTGTAGGATTTTACATTAGAAAAGAAGCAATCTGATCTTTTGTAAGGGTCCTCAAGGAGAAGAACAGTATTTGGATTTATTGCTTAGTTCTGGTGACAAATGCGTACTGCTGAAGTGATGACAGTGTTGAATATGAGTTAGTATATGTTTCAGTGGTAATGACACTGGCTTTAGATCTGTGTTTATGCTTGTGATTGTAGCTTTTGCTATGGTAACCTCATTCTGTTACTGAAAACTGTAAAAAAAAAAAATCTGTCATGCATCAAGTGCTGTACTTTTTATGGTGGGAAGAGAATTATGTTCTGATTTTGAAACACCAGCCCCTTGACTCACTGTCATCATCGTCATCATTCTCATCCATGAAAATATTTTTAAGGATATAGAATTGCTCTGCTAATTAGACACTTTTTAAAAAAATTACTAGACATCTTAACTCTCAATTTTTGGAGAAGTGAATTTTGAATTTCAGTCTCTCCATCCTCACACTCCATTTTGTTTATGGTGAAATTGAATAATTTTATGTTTCTTTTTCTTTGAATAACTTGTTTTATTTGGTTATAGCAGTTAATTTATTGTAAAACAGAAAGTTTAACTGTCCCAAACGGTGGCTTCTGCGAATGTGTAGAGAACCCCAGAGTTCCTGCTCTTCAAAGAAGAGAGGGTGCGGTGGGTGCTTGTTTGAAATGAACGTTTTATTGGTCTGCAGTGTTCATTCTCTTAAGCTGGTTTTTTATCTTGAACTTTAAGTAGGTTCAGAGTAGATCCAGTAGGTTGAATTTTTGTGTTTTCTTGTTAAGCTATTTGAGAACTTGCTGTATTGTGCAGTACGTTTTTTTCTTTATTATGTATGAGCCCGTCACCCCCTTCCTCCAGATTGATATATAATCTGTTTTTCAGAGATGAGGAGAGAAAAAGAAGTCAACACACAGAGTCCGCCTTAGATGATGTGGGAGCGTCTCTCTGGGATGTGACTGCATCTGTGTTTGCCTGCTGCCGTCTTTTGGCATGGGCTGTTTGTTGCCTCACTGTCACCTCGTCTGCAGGATGGGTTTAAAGGGCCTCAAACTTCCATAATAGGCAAGTTTGCCTAAAGGTCATTATAAATAGCCAACAGTCAAGAGGCCAGCCCATGTTCAATCATGTTTTCTTGCTTTGAAGCTCTGTGAGACTGGTTGGTTATTCAGAATATTTTATAAAAATTATTTAAGATGTGCTTTCCTTTTTTATACCTGTTTTATATTTGTGCTTTTCGGTGGAAATGATCATAATTACTTCCTGTTCTTAGAGTAAATTGGAGCAGGAGATGCTGAGCCTAGAGCAGGAACTGCCCAAGAGCTTTAACCCTTCCTGTATTTTTTTTTTTTTTTTTTTTTAAGATTTATGTATTTATTTGAAAAGCAGAGTTACAGAGAGGCAGAGAGTGAGAGGTCTTCAATCTGCTTGTTCACCGCCCAGAAGGCCACAACGGCGGGAGCTGAGCCAATCTGAAGCCAGGAGCCAGGAGCCTCCCATGTGGGTACAGGGGCCCAAGGACTTGGTCATCTTCTGCTGCTTTCCCAGGCCATAGCAGAGAGCTGGATAGGAAGAGGAGCAGCCAGTATTTGAACCAGCACCCATATGGGATGCCAGCACTGCAGGCAGTAGCTGCAGCTGGCACCCAGTGCGTATGTTTTAAGTTTACAGATTATACAAGGAAATGATACATGGTCTTTCAAACCTTGGTGTTTAAAAATTGGCCATGTTTAGGTTTTAGTAGATAGAAACCTCTTCTGAGCAGTGTTTTTTTTTTTTTTAATTGTGTAAGGGAGGAATTTAGCATGTGCATTAGTGTCATTTTTTCCTATATCCTATTAGCTAATTCCAAGATTGTTTAATATGGTATCCACCCATTTCATTTGGCCACAACCTTTGCTCTCATGAAAGTAAGACTGATTGTTCTAAATTGCTATGTGTATGTGCTTTGGCACAGCATGAAGGCATCTTAAAATGTTGCCATTGTCTTTAAAATAGCTTGCCCTTACTGCTACAATAAAAGGGTGCCCACAGGAGGGCATGGCAGATAATGGTTCTTTTTTCTGCTGCTAGAGTTGAGCAAATCTGCTTTGTACTCTTGGTCTTTTGTGTACCCTGGACTGCCTACTATGTTTTTCTGTATATTGTTCTTAGTTCACTAAAGCATGTTTGCATATTTGTTACTAGAACTTTAACATGTCTGTAGTCGACCCCTTGGAGTTCTTTTCATGAAGGCAAATGAAACAAAATGTGTGGGAAGGAGTTGAGTTTCCTTGTAGTTAATGGCATTTTTTTTCTACCTGTATGTTTATATACTTAAGGCCTTAAATTATTTTGAGTGACTTTTATCCTCCAAAGGATTATTTACTTTTGTCTGGCTTAGAAATTTGGTTTTAATCCCTTTGGTTTTTTGATACACATCTTTACCATGTGAGTTCTTTTTAAGTGAGACATTTCTGTGGAAAAAAATACCTGGCTGTTTGAGTGACTGTCTTAACCTGATGAGAGAATTTGTACTGGTGTAAGAAAATGTTTTATTTGTGCCGTACTTTAATTTGAAATAACTTTATCAAATATTATAGGAGAATAAAGTAAATATCCATGATGCAGAAATCAGACGTTTCTTGGGGTAGGCTGGTGTTGTGGTGTGGCAGGTTCAGCTGCTTCCTGCGGTGTGCCCGGTTTGTGTCCTGACTGCTCCAGTTCCAATCCAGCTCCCTACTAATGGCCTGGGAAAAGCAGTGGAAGTTGACTCAAGTTCTTGGACCCCTGCCATTCTTGTGGAAGAACCAGATGAAGCTCCAGGCTTCTGACGTCTGCCTGGCTCATCCTTGGCCATTGTGGCCAACTGGGGAGTGAACCAGTAGATGGAAGGTCTCTTTTTAAAAAAAAAGTTTCCTTATTGTGTTAATTACCTCTGAATTACATATTTCTCATCAACTTTATTATTACTTGCAAAGCAGAAAGAGGAGAAAAGACAAGAGCTCCCATCTGCTTCCCACTCCCCCAAAATGTCCACAATGACTAGGCTGGGCCAAGTCAAGCCTGGGAATTGGGAACTTGGTCCAGGTCTCCCAGATGGGTGGTAGGAACCCAGCCACTTTAGCCAACACCTGTTGCTGCCCAGGGCCTCCATAAGCAGAAAGCTGGAATTGAGCAGGGTCAGGTCTTCAACTGATTTGGGATGTGGCCCTTCTTCTTCTTCTTCTTCTTTTTTTTTTTTTTTGGTTAAGATTTATTTTTATTTATTTGAAAGACGGAGTTACAGAGAGAGGTCTTCCATGCTCTGGTTTAGTCCCCAATTGGCTACAATGGCTGGAGCTGTGCCGATCAGAAGCCAGGAGCTTCTTCCGGGTCTCCCACGTGGGTGCAGGGGCCCAAGGACTTGGGCCATCCTCTACTGCTATCCCAGGCCATAGCAGAGAGCTGGATTGTAAGTGGAGCAGCCAGGACTAGAACCGGCACCCATATGGGATGCCGGTGCTTTAGGCCAGGGCGTTAACCCACTATGGGGATGTGGCCCTTCTAACTGGCCTCCTAACCCCATGCTGAACGCACAACCCTCATCAGCCCTTTAAGAAGATATGATTTTCACATTTAGGTTCTTCCATAGCTAGGTTAATTATTTTCATTTTGCAGGTGATGAAACTGAGGTGCATGCTCAAACTATAACAGGTTTTCTAAGCTTGAAATCTGTTCCTGCTGTTTTTAATTTGAGAAGCAGAGTGTGAGAGAGTGAGCAGGCTCCCATCTGCTGATTGATTCCCCAGATGCCTGAAACCCAGTCCTCAAGTGGGTGGCAGGGATCCACCTACTTGATCCTTCACCTACCTCCCAGGTCTGCATTAGCAGGAAGCTGGAATCAGGAGCCAGGGCTGGGAGTTGAACACACATACTAAAGTAAGTAAAGTGTGGGAAGTGGTGTTTTATTTTTACTCCAGGCTTTTGCTGTGCATAGAGGAATTAATACTGGAATGTATAAAGTAAATTTTATTCAGAAGTTTAGAAAGTGGACACACACACACGTGGCGAGAGGGCCAGAAGGAGAAAAGGGGTGGGAGAGGGGAAATGGAGAGGGGGCACTTGAGCACCTCCTCCAGTCCTGGTCAGCAGATTTAGGACTGCGCTTTTATTGGGGTTAGGACTGCCTCTTTTATGAGGAAAGAAGGGGGAGCGGCTATTTATGTGGCACCTCCCCCCATCCCAGGTGAAGTAGATAATCCTGGGAAGGGGCTCTTTGATTGACAAGTGAGCAGATAGTATTCCATGTGGGGTAGGGCTTGTTGCTCTCCAGCTCATCAAACCTCGCTAGCTACCTGCCTTATCCCATGTCAATACTTAGATGTTAGACCAAACTCCCACTCCAAGTATATTGTTCTTCACACTTACATGTGCTAAGTGTTGCTAGATTTGAGGTTCAGGTTTTCAGAAGAAATAGTGATTGATTATAAACAATACCTAGGGATTTGAAATCAAGATACTTCAGGCAAACAATTATCATGAGTTTTTTTAGTTCCCTTATCTTTAAAACTGAAGAAGTTGTACCAAGTGATCTCAGTACCTCTTTAAATACTAGTAAGGATTATGCTTTAAAAATGGTAGGAGTCCATGGATTTCAGTGAGAAGATAATTCCATACACTGTTCATTTTTGCTAATCTGTACAATGTGGTATTTCCAACCACAGCAGTACCTTTGGCTTTGTCATCAGTTGAATTCATAGGTATTTTGTTTCTTTTTTTGTAAAGATTTATTTTTATTTATTTAAAAGGCTGTGTGTGTGTGTGTGTGTGTGTGTGGCAGGGTAGAGGGGAGAGAGAGCAATCTATCTTCCATCTGCTTGTTCACTCCCCAAATGGCCCCGTCACTGAATTCAGGAGCCTGGAACTCCATCCAGGTCTCCCATGTGGTTACAGAGAACCAAGTACTTGGGCCATCTTCTGCATTCCAGGTGCATTAGAAAGGAACTGAATTTGAAGCAAAACAGCCAGGACTTGACCCAGCACTCCTGAATGGGATGCTGGTGTCACAGATAGTGGCTTAACCTACTGAGCTAAAATTCTGAGCTAGAAATCAGGTATTTTCCTACCACATTGTAGTTGTTTCAGACAAGTTGAAAATATAATTTATTATAATTTGCTTCTAGTTGATGTGAAAAAGCTTTCTGGAAACTGCTATTTGGCAGGGAGGCCAGCTGCCTTTAGCAATATCTCAGGTTTCCTGAAGGATGGACTACACTTATGTCATATTCCTCTAGTACTGAGCAAGCTAGATAAGAGAAAAAGGTGATTATAAAAATTTATGTACAGCATCACATGGTATTCTATAAATACGTGCAATTGAAAATTAGGGGCTGCATTGTGGCATAGCGGGTAAAGCTGCCTCCTGTGATGCCGGCATCCTATGTGTGCACCAGTTCATGCCCCAGCTGCCCCACTTCTGATCCAGCTCCCTGCTAATGGCTTGGAGAAAGCAGCAGAAGATGGCCCAAGTGCTTGGGCCCCTGCCACTCACATGGGAGACCCACAAGAAACTCCTGTCTTTGACCTTGCTCAGCCCTGGGGAGACCATCTGTGGAGTGAACCAGCAGATGGAAGATCTGTCTCTCCCTGTCTCTCTGGAACTCTTTCAGATAATAAATTTATAAAATAATTAGATTAAATATATATAATTATCTCTACTTTGGATAGGTTTTGCAAGAATTAAGCTTCTAGACATTTGTTCTACTTGTTGGATATAGGAAAAGTCCTCTTATTTTAGGTTATCTGCTATTGATTTTCCAAGCAGGAGGACTAGCCAAGAACAAAAGTTCCCCACACAACACATGTACTGCACAAAATCTCTGAAAAAGAAGGTCAGTTGAAAGGCTGTGTTACCTTGTTTGGGGCATTTATTGCCTGAGTTTTGGTTTGTTTTGTTTTTTGCTTGCTTGGCACCTAGAAAGAAATAATAACATGTTCTTAACAGCTAAGAACTGGGGCCAGCGATGTGGCACAGCAGGTTAATGCCCTGGCCTGAAGCGCCTGCATCCCATATGGGATGGCTGTTCCTCTTCCGATCCAGCTCTCTGCTGTGGCCTGGGAAAGCAGTAGAAGATGCCCCAAGTGCTTGGGCCCCTGCACCCACATGGGAGACCAAGAAGAAGCTCCTGGCTTTGGATCGGTGCAGCTCCGGCCATAGGGGCCATTTGGGGAGTGAACCAATGGAAGGAAGATCTTTCTGTCTCTCCCTATCACTGTCTGTAACTCTACCTCTCAAATAAAATCTTTAAAAAGCAAACAAAAAAAGAACTGGCAATATACACAAAACTCAGTGGTTTGATTGAAACACAAAGACCGCTGGAGTTCTGTCCTGTGGTGAGCCCTTGATTCCATTTGTAATACTTTTCTCTTTAGATTAGGGTGGGATTTGCATTCCCAAAGTTACAATGAGTTTCCAGATCCTTATCTGTTAGTATTAGGAGTGACTGTTTTTAATAGTGATAACGAGGCCACTATTCCCAGGAGGAGGCTTAGTCATTGGCAGAGTTGTCAGAACCCTGAAATAGTTTGGGAAAACTCTGGATGGAAAAAGTAAGCTGTTTCAAAAACAAAAGAACTCAAGCTGCTGTTTTGGGAAGGGTGACAGGAGGATGGAGGTAGGTAGCAACCCAGATGAACTTCTTGAAGTCTGAGCTACGTCGAGACTGTCAGATTATAATATTTACGTTAAATTCTGCACTGTGAACATGATGTTTTGACTAAGATTAAGTTGGTAACAGCCACCAATCTGGAAATATGTATACATTGCTAAAATTTGACTGTAAGGAAAAAATTCAGGTAGCAGCTTGTATTTTGTTGCCAGTTTAGAGAAAATTTTAAGTAGCATTTTATGCCAGTGGAGTATTTTATGGGGTTTGAGTGGGAATCCACAGGCCACACCAACAAACCAGGGCTTACTATATCATGGAGATGAGATAGTCTTTGGCATCATTAGGCAGAATGACGATGAATTACAGGCTGTGCCTTCAGGTATGTCTATCCTACCTCAGTTTTAAGTGCAAAAAGAATCTTAGGTTTGGGTTTCTCCACGGCTGCCTGCCTGTCAGCATAACAAGCTGTAAAAACCATGTTTAGTTTTCCTTAAATCCAGAAATGATTCTATACTAAATCCAAACAAACTAAGCCGTTCTTAAGGGAATAAGTGAAAACATGTGGTGCTGCCTTGGCTGGACTACATCGGTCTGCAGATGGGCTCAGTTCTCCTTGCTAAGCAGATTCCTTTGTCAGCGTCCTGTGGTGCCCATCGCTGTCCTCAGCCATCCTGGAGGTGAGCGCAAATGGGACCACGTTTGCTGTCTTAAACTGTGTTTTGTAAAGTCTCATCATGATCATTTCTAGCCAGGTAAAAATAAGCCTGATAGTCATATGGAGATATAAAATAACAAGTGCTGAGAGTAAACAGTATATTGCAATGTAAATACACGAATTGAACACTTTCAGTGTTGGGAGTAGTGAAGGTATAAAGAAAACTGAACTTGTTGCCATTTTTGGGCACTTTGTAGAATGTACTGTTTTCATAATTTCAGTTTTCACAGCAGAAGTGGAAACAGCCTTTTAAAGGATTGCAGGGGTGAACGCAGTCTGAAATAGGGAGTCACTTGGGTAGATCTCAGGTGAAATGCCAAGGGGACTCCTGCAAGGCAGCTGCTGTCTGTCCCACGGGGAACCAGGTTGCCTGTCATGTGACGTGAGAGCATCTGAGAATAATAGTTGGAGTATGAGGTGATTTTGAATGTCAGGTGGTTATGTTTTTATTATGCAAGTAATTTTTATTGTAGAAAAATTAAATACAGCAAACGAAAGGCAAAAAAATTCTTGGGAAAAATTTTAATCTGAACTGAAACATTTTGAACTTGTACTGCTATTTTTATTTTGTATTTTTAATCAAAGCATTGAATGCGCATAGCTGAGTCAGTACCTCTGTAAGTGTTGTTTTGAAAAGCTGCAGTTTTACTCCCTCTGCTTCTCCTGGAGATCAACATGTCCATTCCTTGTAGCTCATTTCTCTTGCATCTACCAAAAAGAACTCCCAGTAGCATTCTGATTTCTTGATTTCTCAGCTTCATGTTTTATCTTTTGTTTTTGTGCTTTTCTCCTTTTCTGCCACCATATTTTGAATTATTGAGAAAGCATGCTTTTCCTCTCTGTGTTTCTGACTCTTTTTAGTCTTTTTGGCAGCATATTCTTTTTTCATTATGATTTTATTTATTCAAAAGACAAACACACAACTTGCATCCTCTGGTTCACTCCCCAGTGCCTACGATAGGTGGGAGAATGGAACTATCTGGGGGTATCCCATGCGAATGGCAGGGGGACTCAACTGCCTGAACTGATACCTGCTTCTTCCCAGGGTGTCAGGAGTGGAGCTGGGTTGGGAACCCAGGCCCTCCGAATGGGATATGGGAGACAGGCATCCCAATTGGTGTGTTAACCACTGGCCTAAACACTTGCACCTCTTCTTGTTTCTTGTTTGTGATATTTTCTTTTATGTTTCCAAAAGTATTAGTGATTTGTTTTCCCTAGAGTTTTCTTCTGCCTACCCAAAACCTTTGTCTGCTTGCCCCAGTGAGGTGCAACCTGGTCTTTGATGTTGGGGTGTTAGCAGGAAGTAGGTGTTTATTGTAAAGCACAGAGCAGGGAGTTGAGCAGCCAGCAGTTATTGTGTAATTGAGCTCCTGGTCGGATTAAGGGTAACCTTGAAGCTGGGGTTGAGAGGCTCATGCTCAGCTCAGGTGTAAGCCTCAGGTTGGTATGGAGTGCTCGCGGCCCCCCTTTGGTCAGTGATAATGTGTTCTTTTGGGAATTTTGTTTGTTGTAAAATGAGCTTCAGTCAGTTAAGTGGTAGTTACTTCTTGCTTGGGACCTGGGGTTCCTGGAACAACCCTCAAGACTGAAGACCATGGGGCTGGCGCTGTGGTGCAGTGTGTTAAAGCCCCAGGCTGCAGCGCCAATATCCCATACAAGTGCTGGTTCTAGTCTCAGCTGCTCCACTTCCAATCCAGCTCTCTGCTGTGGTCTGGGAAAACAGCAGAAGATGGCCCAACTCCTTGGGCCCCTGCACCCTCACAGGAGACCCGGAAGAAGCTCCTGTCTTCGGTTCAACACAGTTCTGGCTGTTGAGGTCATTTGGAGAGTGAACCAGCAAATGGAAGACCTCTGTCTCTTGCTCTTGCTCGCTCTCTGGCTCTACCTCTCTCTGTAACTCTTTCAAATAAATAAAAGTAAAAAAACAAAACAAAACAAAAAAACCAGGAAGACCAAACATGGAGACGCTATCTGTAGGGGGAGATAAACGGCCTCGTGAGTCTGTGATCAGGGACCTGTGGGGCCCGCCATAGTGCTCCCTCAATTTAGTGAGTTAATTTTATTTCAAAATTTTTAAATTGACCATTTAAACTATTTTTTAAAATTTTATTTGCTTGGGCAGAGTTACAGGGTGTGGGTAGGGAACAAGAGGGAGAGAAAGAGGCAGTAGCTTTACCTGCTATGTCACAGTGCCAGCTCCTCTTCAGAAATTTTGTGAACTAGTTGCTAAATAGGAAATTATTTTAAAATTATATATACTTATGATTAAGTTATATTACAAGCCAAGGTAATGAATACTAAAAATGTATTACTTCCAGATCATTTTAGTACATTTTGTAATTATTGTGGGTGCTTTTAAAGTTATTTCCATCTGTTATGTCTGTATGGTGAAATACTATGTAACATGGCTCTGTGGCATGGTTTGGTGGCTTGAAGGAATCATGGTAATACTCCGGCACCACAGGAATCAGCATAACTAGCCTCGTTCTGCCTTTGCCCCTCCTCGAGCACTTAAACATGAGCCACACATCATGGATGGCTGGGACCTAGTATGTACATTATAGGGGTGAAAGGAGCTTCCCTTCTACACATTGAAGGTTCAGTAATAGGGTCTGCTTAGATAAACTGGCAGTAGATTAACAAGAGACAGATTCATTACATGCTTGGTTCTGAGGCTGCTGCTTTAGTTCAAGGTACACAGCATGTCATATCTCCACACTCTGAGAACAACTGCCTTCACCTTACTTGGTGATTGCTGGTCTGATAACTTTCTGTGTTGACACTTTTCAGAGATAACCTTTAACCTTTTTGCAAGGGTAAGAGAAGGACAGTTGATGGCTTACCTGAAAGAGTGAGGTACGACCTGGGAATTGGACTGCATGTCAGAAGAAAATTCTCTTAATCTTTCCATTTTGTCCCTGCTGCTTCCCATGTCTGAGCCTTTGAGAGGCATGTTCCTTGATGCTAGGCTTAGCATTCAATTTTCTTGAATCTGAGTCCTTTATTTTTACTCATTTGCTTCCCAGCTTCCACAAAATTTTGTGGCCATAGTCTCCACTTTGTTATCCCTGTAAGTGTATGTCTTTTAAAAGATTTCTTGGAAGCAGTATTAGTTTAGCAGTTAAAACACATCTCACCATCAGAGTGCCTTAGTTCAATACTTGGCCCTGGATCCTGGCTTCAGCTTCTTGCTAGTGCATGTGTATCCTGGGAGGCAGTGGTGGATGACTCAAATAATTGGATTCTTGCTGCCAATGTGGGATGCTTGGGTTGAGTTTCTGACTCCTGGCTCCCATCTTTGGCCCCAGTTAAGGGTCTTTTGTGGTCATTTAGGGAAGCCTGGAGTATAATTTTTGATAAAAAAAAATTAGGTGGGATAACCTGAACCATTTAAGTGGGTTCTAAATAGGCTTTGCCAATCCCCTGTTGGTTTGAAATACATTTTTACTGTTTGTGAGATACTTTTCATTTTTATATATGTAAAAAATGTTGAACAGAGACCTTTTTTTTTTTTTTTAATGTGGACATGTGGAAGATACGGAAAACACAGATGAACCTAAATTTTGTAGTGTGTCTTGAGAAATACTGGGGGGGTCTGGTGACAGGGCTGTCTCTCCCATTCTGAAATGATGTGCCATCATCCAGCCAGTCTTTTAGTCCTGTGACGTTGTCTTATGGAATTCTGTGTGTTTGGGTTTACCCTAGTTTCACATCAGTTACCTAATAGTACACTAGGGTCTCCTTTGTTTGTTGTTGTGCATACCTTTAAGGCCATCCTAGAAGGTCTTTAGACACCAAGATGGCAGTTTACCTAGAAAAACGGCCTGTAATCCCTCAGAAAGGGGATGTGGGAGGCTGGCATTGTAGTGCAGTGAGTAAAGCCGCCACGTGCAGTGCTGACATCCCATGTGGGCGCCAGTTTATGTCCTGGCTGCCCCACTTCCAAACTAGCACCCTGCTGATGAACCTGAGAAAGCAGTGAAAGATGGCCCAAGTCCTTGGGCCTCTGCCACCACCTGGGAGACCCAGAAGAAGCTCCTGGCTCCTGGCCCAGCCTTGGCCATTGAGGTCTTTTGGAGAGTAAACCAGCAGATGGAATATCTGTATTTATTCCTCTCTCTGTAACTTTGCCTTTTAAATAAATAAAATAAATATTAAAAAAAAGGAAATGTGGGTGCACCAGGCACTTAAACTCCTGGATTCTTTCACTGAGAAATGCATTTAGTTAATTTATTAGTATTATTAAAAATATTTTTGTGGTTCAAAACAATGACAGATATGGCTTCATCGAGTTCTCTGACACTGTACATGTGAAATGGAGTAGATATCTAGGTGAACCTCCTTGTTCAGATGGCAGTGAGGTATTTTTAAAGATCCTGGGTACAGGAATATCCCATTGTTATGTTTTATTAGCATTTTTATGAAAAGGGCTTGGCCACTGCTTATTGCCCCTCTTTCAGCCTCTGTCCTTCGCTAACCGTCTTTGGTGTTCACGTTTTTTGCCAGCTTATATGATGAGATCTAGGATGGATTCTGTCTGAGCTAGTGGCTGTTTTGCTTTCAGTCCTTTGTAGTTCCTGGTGATTGACCTGGGAAGACAGGCTTCTTTTTCTCAGAATGGGTGGAAGGATTAAGCCACATTTTTTCCATATGAGTATGTGCCCAGGGCCAACATTTTATATAGTGTCTTGAAGAATTTTTCTTTGAACTTTATTCATCTGAAAAATACCTCAAGTACAACTGTTAAATCAACTTGAATTGTGTATTTAACAGATCACCTTAAGTGAAAAAAATAAGATTGTGTGAAATTGGACTGTGATTTCCATTCTTCCTCAGAATTCACCTGTACTTGCTGTATTTGCCCATAGCCTGCATTTGAAGTAGGATGAATTTTTATTTTTATTTTATTTTTTAAAATTTAATTAATCAGAGAGGTAGAGCAACAGAGAAAGCTTCCATTCTCTGGTTCACTCCCCAAATGGTCACAGCAGCTAGGGCTGGTCCAGACTGAAGCCAGGAGCCAGGAACTCCATCCAGATCTCCCAGGTTGCACAGGCACAACAACTTGGGCCATACCTGACTGCATTGCCAGGCTCATTAGTGGGGGTCTAGATTGGAAGCAGAGCAGTGGGGACAGAAAGCAGTGCTCCACCATGGGATGCCAGCATTGCATGTGGCTGCTTAGCTTGCTGTACCACAACACTGGCCCCTAAAATAGGAAATCTTAAAATGAGGGGCCTTGTTGGCCTGTTTTGGGGACAATTATGGTAGGTCTACACAAAGCTCACTAAGTTAGTTGAACCTTATCAAGGTGGTGGTGATTGTCTGTTTGCCCAGGAATCTAGACAAGCATGCTCCTTTTTTCAGCCCTGGGTGGTAACTACTATCCAGAGTAGTGATGTAACCAGGAGCTGCTTCCCCCCACCCCCCCCCACTTTTTTTGCAATGCCCTAAGCTAAATAATAGGCCCAAATTTTTTTGTAAAACTTATCAGCTGGTTCTGTTTTCTGTCTTCTTTCTCATAGTGGATGCTTTCTTTAAAACTTTTCTTAAAACTTAAGGTGAGAAAGTTTAAAAATTTTAGTGTTTAGTCATAGTTTTGTTAAAACTTCTGTACTGTGGAGATAACAGATGGCTGTGGTAAAATGGGAACATGTCAGCTGTGGAAAGCCACCAGTGGAGATGAAGGCATATTCAAAAATATCTTTGTGATTCATTAAAATATTTTTGCTTTGGGTTAACATTTAATGTTTTTATTTTAAATTTATTTATTTATTTGAAAGTCAGAGTTACACAGGAGAGGCAGAGAGAGAGAGGTCCTCCATCTGCTGGTTCACTCCCCAGATGGCCGCAATGGCCGGAGCTGTGCCTATCCGAAGCTAGGAGCTTTTTCTGGGTCTCCCATGTAGGTTCAGGGGCCCAAGGACTTGGGCTGTCTTCTGTTGCTTTCCTGGGCCATAGCAGAGAGCTGGATCAGAAGTGGAGCAGCCGGGATTCAAACCAGCGCCCATATGGGATGCTGGCACTGCAGGCGGCAACTTTACCCATTACGCCACAGTGCCAGCCCCAACATTTAATGTTTTGATTGTTTTCTTTTTGTTTATCTTTTGAGAAAACCAAAGAATAAAAAGAAAAAATGACCAGGGTTCCTTTTGGAATTTCATGTGGGAATTTTTAGGACATGGACTTTCTGAAGTCAAAGAATCTTAACAATGAGATAGTTACTTGTAGGAGCAAGGCTGACAGGGCTTTTAGCTTTCTGTTTATTGAGGTGTCAGGAATGGCCTGGTGACTGACGTGGGAGACCTGGATTATGTTCCTGGCTCTCCAACTTCACCTGTTCTCCATGCCCTACTGTTGTAGGCATTTGAGGGATGAGCTAGTAGATAGGAGTTCCCTGTCCTGTCAAAGAAAGAAAAAAAGATTATACTTAAGAATACCTGATCATCTTGTAATATATGGTATAGCAAAAGGAAATGATCCACAAATGCCCTAAAATCGCAGGTGTATTACATATCTCCCAAACTCCCAGAAAGAACAGGTATCCTTTCTTTGTCTCCCTTACACCCTTATACAAAAGGTATATATGATCTGTGCCACTTGGAACACCTCTCACTGGTTCTGATGTCTAGCTCTGGTGTTCATTACTTGCTGCATGGGGAAAATGATTCAATATTTATTTCTAGGCTGGTGCCTCTCATATTCATTCTCTGGAAAGCTGCTGTAAAAATCCATTAAAATATTTACCTCTCACATTTTTCCTAGCTAAAATTATAAAATTGACATTTGTTTGTGACCAGAAATTCAAACACTGAAATAGATGCTGCTATATGTATCCCTAACTTAGCTCCTCAACTAGTCCAGTTTGCTGGTTATTATATATCAGGTATCCATCTATTCGCAAACCACATAAAGCCTGTTTTTTAGTTTTGTTTTTTTTTTTTTTAACTTAAAAAAAAAAGATTTATTTATTATTTGAAAGGCAGAGTTAGAAAGAAAAAGAGCTCTTCTACCCTCTGGTTCACTCCCCAAATGGCCATGATGACCAAAGCTGGATCCATCTGAAGCCAGAAGCCAGGAACCTCTTCTGGGTCTCCCACATGGATGCAGTGGATCAAGCATTTGGGCCATCTTCTGCTTTCTCAGGCATGTTTGCAGGGAGTTGGATCAGAAGTGGAGCAGCCAGAACTGGAACCATCGCTTGAATGGGATGCCAGCACTGCAGACAGCAGCTTACCCCACAACACCATAGTACTGGCCCCTGTTTTATAGTTTTTTAAGTAGTCCTGTGCTCCATCTCCCCACCACTGGCTTGGGTGAACTATTTAATATCATAGATATCAATTCTTTTGTGTAAATTGCAAACACAAGTATTGTCTCATTTATTTGCTTATCTTTTGACTTTATGGTGTCTTTTTTTCCAAATATGAGTTGAAAATTTGATTTATCAGATCAATCATTGTTGTATGCCTTTTGTTTAGGAAGAATTTACTTCCCAGCAGTGCTGGGTATCACATTTTACTCATATTTGCTACTTAAAAATTTGTAAAAAAGATTTATTTGTTTGAAAGAGTTAGAAAGATCTTCCATCTGGTGGTTCATTCCCCAGATGACTGCTAGGGCTGGGCCAGGCTAAAGCCAGGAGCTGGGCTGTTCATCCAGGTCTCTCACATGGGTGCAGGGACTCATGTGCTTTGCTATCTTCCTTTGCTTTCTCAGGCACATTAACAAGAAGTTGGGTTGGAAGTGGAGCAGCCTGGACATGAACAAGCACCCATATGGGATGTGGGTGTCAAAGGGACTACTTAAGCTGATCTGGCCCTAGCCACTTAAAATTTTTGTTTATGATGTAGGCGTCTCTCTTTTAACTTTGATATACCCACTTTTTTCAGTTTTTTTGAAATACTGCTTTCCTCACTTGATAAGCTTCTTTATTTGAATTGTGGTTTTATTGAACCACTTATTCTGCATTACTGCTGTGCTGTTTTATTATAACCTTATGTGTTTTGTTTTGTTTTGTTTTGTTTTTGACAGGCAGAGTAGACAGTGAGAGAGAGAGACAGAGAGAAAGGTCTTCCTTTGCCGTTGGTTCACCCTCCAATGGCCGCCACGGCCGGCGTACTGCGCTGATCCGATGGCAGGAGCCAGGTGCTTCTCCTGGTCTCCCATGGGGTGCAGGGCCCAAGGACTTGGGCCATCCTCCACTGCACTCCCTGGCCACAGCAGAGAGCTGGCCTGGAAGAGGGGCAACCGGGATGGAATTGGGCGCCCTGACCGGGACTAGAACCCCGTGTGCCAGCACTGCAAGGTGGAGGATTAGCCTAGTGAGCCGCGGCGCCGGCCTATAACCTTATGTTTTGGGAGTTAAGCTTTGCCCACCTCAGATTTTACTGGCATCTTCTGTATACTTTAAAAAAGTTTAGATATAGGTGCTAGTGCTGTGGCATAGTAGGTTGAGCCTCCACCTTTGGCACTGGCGTCCCATGTGGGTGCCAGGTTCAAGTACCGGCCACTCCACTTCCTATACAACTCCCTGCTTATGGTTTGAGAAAGCAGTGGAAGATAGCCCAAAGGCTTAGGCCCCTGCACCCATGTGGGAGACCTGAAAGAGGTTCCTGGATCTTGGCTTTTAGCCTGGCCCAGTCCCAGCCATTGTAGCCATTTAGGGAGTTGAACCAACAGGTAGAAGAGTGTCTGTCTGTCTCTCAAACTTCTGTCTTTTTTTTTTTTTTTGGAAAGATTTATTTATTTATTTGAAAGTCATAGTTACACACAAAGAGGAGAGGCAGAGACAGAGAGAGGTCTTCCATCCACTGGTTCATTCCCCAATTGTCGCAGTGGCCGGAGCTGCACCAATCCAAAGTCAAGAGCCAGGGATTTCCTCCAGGTCTCCAATGCAGGTGCAGGGACCCATGGACTTGAGCCATCCTCTACTGCTTTCCCAGCCATTGCAGAGAGCTGGATCGGAGGTGGAGCAGCCGGGGCTTGAACTGGCGCCCATATGGGATGCTGACAGAGCAGGCAGTGGTTTTACCTGCTATGCCACAGTGCTAGCCCCTCTAACTTTTATCTTTCAAATAAAATAAAACTTTAAAAAATTTTAGAAATAAATCACATATCATAAAATTTACCTTTGGTGTAGGCCTCTTCCTTTCGCATGATGTCCTCATGATTCATGTGCAGAGTATATCAGTGTTTCATTCCTTTTTATGGTTGAATAATATTCTGTTACATATATGAAACCAAATTTGTTTATACCTTTGTCTGTTGATGGACATTTGAGTTGTTTCCACCTTTCAGCTGCTCTGAATAGTACTTTTATAAACTTCATATGCAAGTATTTACATTCTTTTGGGTGTATACCCAAGAGTAGAATAGCTGGTCATGTGGTGATTCTTTAATATTTTTTAATATTGACTTTTTTTAACCTAGTGTTTTGTAATTACTGTTAGGCCAAATAATTTTCAATTTGATAGTTTTACAGTAATGGCAGATTTTTGTCCCTTATCTTTCAATATTTAAATTTTTTAGTAATATGATGGCTGGTTTCTTTGTTTTATGTACAGCTGTATATGGGATGTTTTTAATATTTTGCTGTTGGGTGTACCAGTTTCTTGAATGTTGGGTAAATGTCTTTTATAAAGTGAAGACAGTTTCTTCTACACCTGGTTTGCTAAGACTTTTTACCAGGAGTACTTGCTGTGGTTTGAATATGTCTCCCAGAGATCATGTGTTGCAAACAGTATTGAGAGGTGGACTTTTACGAGGTGATTGGGCCATGTGGGAGTGAGCTCCTCATGAAAAGATGAGTTTGGCCCCTTTACCTCTATCTGTGTTCGCTTTGTCTCGCTGTGGCCCCTTTCCTCCCCATTCTGCCTTCTGTCATGGAATGACTCCTCAGAAGGCTCTCACCAGATGTGGCCCCTCCATTTTGGAGAACCATGAGCCAAATAAATATATGTTCAACATAAATTATCCAGTGGACTAATGCAGAGCTTTCTTAGTCTGCTCAGGCTGCTGTGACAGAAGCATATGGGCTGAGCGTGCTTGGTAACTGCAGACAGTTTCATAGTTCTGGAGACTGGGAAGTCCCAGATGAAGGTGCTGGCAGGTTCGGGGTGTGGTCAGGGCCTGTTTTCTGTCTCATAAGGTCAAAGGTAGCTCTCTGAGTCTCTTGTATGAGGGCACCAGTTTTGTTTGCGATAGCTCTGTTCTCATGATCTAATCACCCCTAAAGTTCCTAGTCCACAAACTATAATCACATTGTTGATTTGGTTTCAACATAGGAATTTGTGGGGTGGGGGGAGGCATAACTATTCACTGTATAGTAGTGTTGAATATTATGTTTCTGTTTAAGAGTTTATTGACCTTATTATTATTTTTTTTTAAGATTTATTTATTTGAAAGGCAGAGTTACAGAGAGAGGCAGAGAGAAGTCTTCCATTTGCTGGTTCACTCCCCAAATGCTGAGGCTGGGCCAGGCTGAAGCCAGGAGCCAGGAGCTTCTTCTGGGTCTGCCACATGGATGCAGGGGCCCAAAGACTTGGGCCATCTTCTGTTACTTTCTCAGGCCATGGCAGAGAGCTGGATCGGAAGAGGAGCAGCCGAGACATGAACTGATGCCCATATGGGATGCTGGCACTACAGGCAGCAGCTTTACCCACTGTGCCACAGCACCAGCCCCTATTGGCCTCTTTAAACTTAAATTTCAGCGTTACAGGCTTGTACAGTAGTAGCCTTCACTGATTTCTGATTACTTCAGTGGATTTTTCCACCAGACTGTTGGATGGGAACTTACTGGACTTCCTAATGTGTTTTGTATGCTTGTGACCAGATTGAAAACCTCTGTTGTGTTTTAGCTAGTTTGTAGTACTGATTTCTGCAAGGGTGTAAAGCTGTAGAACACAGTCTAGCACATTTATTTTCTTTGGTCATCTTAATTCCTTCTTGTTTTCCTGTAAACAAACAATTTAAAATCTTTTTATTCAGAGTCAAACACTCTACATGTTTATAAATATATGCCATAGTTGTTCTCTTCCTCCTACCTCATTCCTGATTTTTTTAAAAAGGCAGAACTAAGCTGCAGAATGCATCCATTTTCAGTAAAGTGGCAAATTATCTCTGTTCGTGGGGTGCTCATTACCATGGAAACAAGGCGCCAGCTCACTCGAAGTGGGGCAGGCTAGGATGTTTGTCCATTGCTTTCAGAAGGACCTAAAATAATCAAGATACCTTTCTGTTGGCTTGACAGCATGACCTGCTTGAGGTGTGTCTAAACACCCTTTGCATACACGAGGCACGGCTGAGATAGTTTTAGAAGTAAAATCCCCTGAGCTAAGTTCTGTCACATTACAAAGACTCCAGAACAGACCAGATAGGCTTATTTCTGCTTGAGGATAATGAAGTAACTTCCTGCTAGAGTTCATTATTATTCCTCCATCTGGCCCCCATCCACATTGTGGATGACTAGTAGAGGTGGGCATTTTTGGCAAGCAGTTGGGTGGCCCCATCCTATATTGGCATGCCTGAGTTTGAGTACTAGCTCCATTTCCAATTCCATTTTCCTGCAGGTGATTGCGTCCCTATCACCCACATGGGAGATCGGCGTTGAGTTTGCAGCTCTTGGATTCTAGGTCTGGCCAGGCCTCACCCTGCCTGTTGCCAGCAGCATTTGGGAAGTGAGCCAGTGGGTGCAAACTATGTCTCTCTACCTTTCAAATAAACACAAATGAAAAATAAGGCAAAAGCAAAACATTTAAAAAATATTTATTTATTTGAAATGCAGAGTTAAGGAAAGAGGGAGAGACAGATCTTCCATCCACCCATTCATTCCCCAAATGGCAGTAATGGCCGGAGCTGGGCAGGTCCAGAGCCAGCAGCTTTTTTCAGGTCTTTCACAATGGGTGGCAGAGGCCCAAGAACTTGGGCCATCTTCTGCTGCTTTCCCAGCTGTATTAGCAGGGAGCTGGATTGCAAGTGGAGCATCTGGGTCTTGAACCAGTGTTCATGTGGGATGCCAGCACTGCAGGTGGCAACTTTACCAGCTGTGCCACACCCTGCAAAACATGATTTTTAAGGGCCACAGCTGAGGTGCAGCAGCTTAAGCCGCTGCTTGTAATGCTGGAATCCCATATCAGAGTGCTGGTTTGAATCTCCGCTGCTCTGATTCTGTTAAAGCTCCCTACTCATGTACCTGGGAAAGCAATGGAAGATGGCCCCAAGTACTTGGGCCCTTGCCACCACATGGGAGACCTGGTGGAGTGCTTGGCTCATCCGTGGCTTTTGTGGGTAAGCTCAGGCTTACTCTCTGTCTGTCTCTGTCTCTCCTTGTGTTCATGTTGATCTGCTTTCAAATAAATCTTTTTTCAAAAATTACAATAATAATATTTGTTGCAAGAGTGGATAGAGTAGGCTCCTTCAGTGAGTATACTAAATTTTGAAAGGGCTCAGAAATGAGAGAAAATTGGGTAGTAATGGAGGATATCAGATCTCTTTCAGAGGAACATAGTTTAGCAAATCAGCATTTGTAACAGTCAAGGGAATGAGTTCAAACTCCGAAGAATATGAATACCCAGAAAGTTGAACTCCATTCAGTTATATATGCTGGAAAAGGTCTGTAATAAACCTGTTGGATGATGTTAAAGGATGTGTAACTAGTTTTATGTTACTTGACATTTTTGAATCACTCTCTTCTAAGGGTTCAAAATTCTATCCAGTAGAATCTGGAGGAGTCCCTGAGTTTTTTGTTGTTGTTGTTGTTTCTGATACTTGCAGGAATTGGGGAGAAATGTGGTGAATTGGATTAAAACACCTGTAAACCTTGAAAGGGGGTCTGCATTTGGAGATTTAAGTTATTTTTAAGGGCCAGCGCCGTGGCTCATTTGGCTGATCCTTCGCCTGTGACTCCGGAATCCCATATGGGCGCCAGGCTCTAGTCCTGGTTGCTCCTCTTCTAGTCCAGCTCTGCTGTGGCCCGGGAAGGCAGTCGAGGATGGCCCAAGTGCTTGGGCGCCTGCACCCATGTGGGAGACCAGGAGGGGGCACCTGGCTCCTGGCTTCGGATCGGCATAGCTCTGGCCATAGCGGCCATTTGGGGGGTGAACCAATGGAAGGAAGACCTTTCTCTCTCTCTCTGTCTCTCTCTCTCACTGTCTAACTCTGCCTGTCAAATAAAATTTTTAAAAATTATTTTTTAAGACCATAGAGAAAATTTCACAATAATTTTATTTTTCAGGGAAAATTGAACTGGCATATTTTAGAATTTCCTCTTAGTCCTTTGAGCCCTTCTTATTTACTCTTACTTATAATTTTCATACAGGAAAAGGGTTGATTTCAGTGACATCTTTTTTTTGAAGATTTATTCATTTATTCATTTATTTGAAAGGTAGAGTTACAGAGAGGCAGAGGCAGAGAGAGTGTCATCATCTGCTGGATCACTATCCAAATGCCAACAGTGGCCAGAGCTGTGCTGATCTGAGGCCAGGGGCTTCTTCAGGTCTTCCACACCAGTGCAGGGGCCCAAACACTTGGGTTGTCTTCTGTTGCTTTCCCAGGCCACAGCAGAGAGCTGGATCGGAAGTGGAGCAGCTGGGTCTTGAACCAGCGCTCATGTAGGATGCTGGCACTGCAGGTGGTGGCTTTACCTGCTATGCCACTGCTTGAGCCCCAAGTGACATCTTTTTTTAACTAAGTTGCTTGCCTTCATTTTTGTGTTAATTTCTGTCAAAGATAAGTTATTTAAATGTTCAGCTTGCTTGGAATGGTGTTCCTTCCTCCCTTCCCTTTCTTCCCAAATGAGAATCATGGAGGCACTTCCAGGTAGTTTGAGATCTATGTTTCTCATAATCGTGCAAGAAATCTAGCACTGTGTGGCTTTGAATGTCACTTTTCTTTCCATCCAAGTTTAGTTTTAGTTTTGTAAACTTGGGAAATGCTGTATACACTATTGCTAAAAGTGGCTTAAAAATAATTTTCTGATTTTTAACCTGATTGCTGGTGTTCTTTCCCTGTATTGTTTCAATGTCCCTTTAAAGTATTTTGGGGTCTCTATAAATATGCTACAATTTGTTTCAATTCTGAGCCTTTGGAGAATGATCTGAATGCACGCTAGGATCAGGTTGAATTCCAAAGAGACCTTGCTTTTTATGTTGCTTTGTTTCTGTTACCCTGATGTTCTTATCATCCCATTTCTGGATTTCTCATACAAATAGGCATTATTTCTTTTAAAATAATTTCTTTAAAGATTTATGTTACTTATTTGAAAGGCAGAGTTACAGAGAGAGAGGGAGAGACGTAGGGTTTGGGAGAAGTCTTCCATTCACTGGGTTCACTCCCCAAATGGCTGCAATGGCTGGATCTGGACCAGGCCTAAACCAGGAGCCAGGAGCTTTTTCCAGGTCTCCCACATGGGTGCAGGGGCCCAAGCACTTCGGCTATTCTCTGCTGCTTCCCCAGGTACCTTAGCAGGGAGCTGGATCAGAAGTAGAACAGCCGGTACTGGAACCAGTGTGCATATGGGGTGCTGGTGCTGCAGGTGGCAACTTAACTTGCCACACCACAATGCCAGCTCCCAAAATAATTTTTTTTTAAATTTACTTATTTTTATTTTATTTGAAATGCAGAGAGACAGACAGAGATGTCTTCTGTCCTCTGGTTCACTCTTCAAATGCCTGCAACAGCTGGAGTTTGGCCAGTCTGAATCCAGAAGCCCAGAACTCAGTATGGTTCTCCCATGTGGGTGACAGAGACCTAGGCACTTGAGCCATCATATGCTGTCTCCTAGGATACATGTTAGCAAGAAGCTGGATTGGAAGCAGAGGAGCTGACTCTCAAACCAGGCATCTCTAAACATGGGATGCAGATGTTCCGCGTGGTGACTCAACCACTGCTCCCCACATCTATCCCACAGATTTCTTTTTACAGGTTTTACTTACAGGATCTGGTGGACTGTAACATAACTCTCTGAAATTTTAGGCCTAACCATCATCTGTGTATGGCCACACATATCCTGCTCCCTGTTCTCTCCAAAGTCCTCAACTTTCTGTGTACTGTCCACTTTATTGATCTTTCTCCCAACTATATTGTAAACTTAGGAACGTTGGAGATTTTTTCCCTATCTCTGAGAGTTTGGTACATAGTAGCTGCTTAGTGAATAGTGGTGAGTGAATGAATGAAAGATAAAGATGTGTTTGATAATTTACCTTCCAGTCTGTGGGATTTGAACAGGAGACATCTCCTGTTTGCTGTTTGCTTGAGCTTTCAATTAGAGACTGAAAATTATTCTGTATGTACAATATGAAATGGAGAAAGATTCACTTAGTTTAAGGATTGTGCCTTATCTCATTCAGTCCCACAAGATAGTTTCAATTTGAGCAGAACTCTAGTACTGCAGATGTGGACAAGGCTGGGTCTGGAAATCTCTTGTCGTCTTTGTGGCTTTTAGTAAACCTCAGTGCTATAAACATATTAGTAGCTTTTTCTGTGCTGCTCTTCTCCTCATCTCCTATAGATGAGTAGTATTTTGCAAATTTTGAGTAATATATGAACTACACCCAAAAGAAGAAATTTACTGAAGTCCTTCAACATCGATAGAATTTTTTTATTTTTATGAGCAAATAAATTCATAATTTCAATATTGATACTAGATATTAGTCGGAAGTTAGAAAAACTAAATTGATAAATGAAGAAAAGTGCTGATATCTACTTTGCAGATTCTTCTGTGCGTTTGTGTGTGTGTGTGTGTGTGTGTGTTTTAAGGATTTATTTGCAAATCAGAGTTAGAGGAAGAGTCAGATCTTCGATCTGCTGGTTCACTCCCCAGATGGCTGCAGCAGCCAGTGCCGGGCCAAGTTGAAATCAGAAAACAGGAGCTTCTTCTGGATTTCCCACCTGGGTGGCAGGGGCCCAAACACATGGGCTGTCTTCTTCTACCTTTCCCAGGCCATTAGCATGGAGCTGGATTGAAGTGGAGAAGCCAGGACAGGAATTGGTACCCATCTGGGATTCTGGTATTGCAGGTGGCAGCTTTGCCCGCTATACCACAATGCTAGCCCCTGCTTGTCTTGTCTTAAGGATACTGTGATAACCCACTAGTATCATTTTTCTCTATTAAAACTGCTGCTGAAATCTTTCTTCACACCTTGTATTTCATTTTGCTTCCATTAAGTCAGGGTTTTCTAGCACATTGGAGTGTATCTTTGGTGTTGAATTCATAGCTATTTTTCTAGTGGTTTCAGGAAATAAAGATCATCCTATTTGATTATGCTTGAGTGTTTAATGTTTATCTCACCTGTAGGCTCTACTCACAACAGGAATAATGATAGTAAATATTACTTTTCTTGAAAGCACTACTGTGTAAAAACACGGAAGGAACTGACGTTATGAGAATTTGCTGGAATGTGAGCCTAGGTTTTGCTCCTCTAAGATCTAGATGAAGCAAACTGACTTCTGGTTTACCTTTGACCACTGTAGAAGCCATCTTGGGTAAAAAGCTTTTTCTCAGGTCAGCTTTTACTTTGCTCTCTCAAACTGGGAGGGAAGTGTTGCTCAATACATGATGTACTCAGTAACAGTCCCTGCTGAATGTTTTTGCGTCCTGATGGACCTCATGATTTAAATTATTTTATAACTTAAAATGTGGTATGTTTTGAAAATCTTGACCTGTATCTGTGGCTGCTGTGATCTTGAGCAAGTTTCACTCTCTGAGCTTTTATTTCCTTTTCTGTGCAATGGTTGTAGATTGTGAGGTACAAAAAAACGATGTTTGTGAGGTAGAGACTGGGGAGAAAGAGGGATCAACTATTACAAAAGCCTGAAAATGCAAATGAGTTAAGGAACAGAAGGAAGCCAGAGAGTCGTGTGTGAGACTGTTGTGTGGATTTAAAACATCCCTTACATCTTAGGTGCTTTTAAAGTTTAGAGAAGCTATATTTGTTTCCTCCATGGTTAGTCACAAGGCGATCTTTGCAGGTGAAAGGAAATGTTTGGACCACGAGTCATAAATTATAGCAGCTTATGAATTGTGATTACTGTTACTTGTTTGTACAAATAATTCTTTTCCATAAAATTGGGAATAGGAAACAGAGGAGTAGGCTTATTACTGGAATTTTAAATATGTTTATTTGAAAGGCAGAGAGAGAAACAGACTTCTTCCATTTTATTCCTCAAATTGTCCACAACACCTGGGGATTGGGCCAGTCCCACCCAGGTGGGTGGCAGGTACCCAAGTCATCATTGGCTGCCTCCCAGGGTACACATTAGCAGGAAACAGGAATTGGAAACAGAGCTGAGACTCGAACCCAGGTACCTCCTGTATGGGATGTGGGCTTCCCAAGCAATGTCATATTATGCAAAACACCTACTCCCATTACCAGAACTTTTGAGCCAGGGTGGTTTTCTTGTCTGCCACGTTTTTCCTTCATTTTGACCCTCCTGGCTTTGCTATTGGGTGGGGTAACGTTTTGCCATCTATTAGCTGAACACTAAAATCTAATCTTGGGTGTCAGGTTCTCCTTTTTGTACTTTGTTTTGTGTTTTGTTAATAATTGAAGTACTTAAGGGTTCTGGGTGTGAACTGCTCATACTTTATAATTAATTTAGAATCAGGGAAGTTAAGACTTTTCTGTTGAAGTAAGTGTGTATCTTTAAAAATACATATAAAACTGTCACACAGAAATAACCAAAATGTGATAATAGGATACAGTTTGGTTATATTTTTAAAACCTAAACTATAAATGTAGAAGTATCTTTAAGCTTCTTGGTGTTCTCTTGCTTTCTGGTTGGGTGTGTAGGAGTCTGCTTATCAGAAATTTTATTAGTGCTGATGCTAGTTGCCTTTTTTTTTTTTTTTTTTTAAATCTATGTAAACCTGACCCTAGACAGCTGTGTTTAGTAGAGTAAGGATTCATGGGGAGACTTTGCAGTGTTTCTTGTTGGGAGTGTATTTTAGTATTTAGAGGATATTGTTTGAGCTTTGGAAATGAGATGGAGTTGCCTAACTTTTAGCTGAGTGCCTGCATGTCTAGATTTTTCTGTCCTAGAGGTTATTAGTAACATGAAAGTTATTTTTGCTCTGGTTAAACTGACAGTATTAAGTCAAATAACTTTGTTGTGGTAGTGCTTGTTTACACGTGGCTGGTAAGTAGGATTTTCTTTACCATCTGATGTTGCATTGGAATGTAACTAGAGTGCTGGATAAAAAGCCGCTATGCAAGTCGGACTACTTTTTGCTTTGCAGAAAAGTAACAGAGATTAAAAGTGACCATGGTCTGGAGAGTGTCCTCTGTTCCTCCACCTCTTCCACCTCTTGTCTCTGAGAAGCAGGGCCTTGATAAGGAAATGATGGGTGGAGTGGCTCAGGGCCCTCGGCACGCTCTCAGGCTGCTCAAGTATTGATGAGTCAGACTCGTAATACTCCACTTAGGGGCTTCTTGCTGGTCAGAGGGTTCCGTCCTTCCATGGGAGCTGGTTTACTCTGAGGAATGCTGGCATCGACAAGGCCCTGTGCTGCATGCCCTATGAGGACACAGAAAAGAACTAATTAGATCACCGCTGCTTCAAAGACGGGATACGAGGTGGTGAGTGCCTGGGAAAGGCACTGTGCTGGGAAGTCAGGGGAAGCAGTAGCCATTCAGTTCCCTTGAGGCGTGGCGCTGGGGCCCTGGATGAGCCTGCGCAGGGAGCGGCCCAGCTGGGTTAGTAGCTTCAGTAGCTCAGTGGGTAAGGGGCAGTAGAGCTATTAACTGGGTAGAGAAGCAAGGCCAAGGAGGCAGGACCAGGCCACTATGTGTTAAAATTGTTTAGGTGTACATTTTGGTATTGGGGGGGGGGGCATAAAACACTGACCTTTCCAGAGATTCTAAAAAGGGTCCCCATTCAGAAAAGTTGGGCAGTGGCTGTGCTAAGTTATCCATCTTTGGTGACAAGGATGGGGGGCTTCGTAAAGACCTAAGAAAGTCTGGGGTGGAGCATACTTTTCCTTAGGGGAGGGAGGGCGGGATTTGGGCATAAGGTTTGTGAAGTGGCTTTGCTTGTCACACTGGGTCTCCCACCCAGCAGATTGGTTGATCTGTGGCATCCACTGAGTGGCGTGAAGGACGAGTGTTTTCCATCAGAGATGTTCCACAGTATTATTTCCCCTAATTTGAAGACCAGGTTGGTGAAGATGTGGCAGGCTGACCTGCCATTGTAGAGGTGTTAGTTCCTCAACTCTCCATGGAAAAGTGCCTCCTCTGTGACACTGTTCTGTCCTTCCTGTGCGGATCTGGGAAAATCTCCACAAGGACCCTGACATTAAGGAGTTGCTGATATGTAGTGCTTTCCTTTAGATCTGTCTGTTCAGTTATCCTCTGTTTCCATGAGCAAAGAGAAACATTTTCATTAAAATGATCTTCAGTGGTCGGCATTTCTTGTAGGCGGTTAGACAATGCTTGGGTGCCCATATCCTTTACCAGAGTCCCAGGGTTTGAGTCCAGGCTGTGTGCCTGATTCCAGCTTCCTGCTGATGTACACTTCAGGAGGCAATGGCTCAAGTACTTGGGGTCCCTGCCCCCAACTGGAAGACCAGAATTGAGTTCCAGGCTCCTGGCTTTGTCCTGGCCCTGGCTGCTGCAGGCATTTGGAGAGTGAAACAGCTGATGGGAGTTTTATCTGTCTGTCGCTTTGCCTTTCAAAAAGAAGTAATTTAAACATAATGAACTTGAAGGGATTTTGGTCTGTGGCTTAAGTGCAGCTGATAAAGCTGCCACCTGTGATGCCAACACCCAATATCACTCTGGTTTGTGTCCCAGCTGTTTCACCTCTGACCCAGCTCCCTGCTGATGGCCTGGAAAAAGCAGCGGAAGATGGGCTAAGTGCTTGGGCTCCTGCTACCTATGCAGGACACTTGGCTGAAGCTTCTGGCACCTGGCTTCTGCCTGGCTTGGCCCTGGCTGTTGCAGGCCACCTGGGGATTGAACCAGCAGATAGAAAACCTCTTTGTCTCTCCCTCCATCTCACTGACTCTGACTTTCAAATAAAATTTTTTTTTTTTTTTAAAGAGAACCATTGGAGTTAGGGGGTTTATTTATTTGAAAGGTGGAGTGACAGAGAGCAAGCGAGTATGTGAGCCAGTGTACTGCTATCTGCTAGTTCATGCTCCAAATGGCCATAACAGCCAGGACTGGGCCAGGCCAAAGCCAGGAGCCAGGAACTCCATCTGGGTCTTCGTGTCAGTGGCAGAGACTCAAGTACTTGGACCATCATCTCTGCCTCCCAGGCACATTAGCAGGAAGCTGAATTCAAAGCATACACAGGACTTGATCCCAGATGCTTCTATATGGGATGTGGGCATCCCAGTTTTGAAAATGATTCAGAATTTATTCTAGTACAGATTTTAAAATATACATTGTAGGGGGCTGATACTGGCGCACAGTAGGTTAATCCTTTGCCTGCGACAGTGGCATCCCATATAGGCACTGGCCTAGGAGAGCAGTGGAGGATGGCCCAAGGTCTTGGGCCCCTGTACCCACATGACAGACAGTGAGAAGGAGAGGCAGCGAGCATGAGAGAGAGGTTTTCCATCCACTGGTTCACTCCAGGAGCTTCTCCTGGGTCTCCCATGTGGGTGCAGGGGCCCAAGCACTTGTGCCATCTTCTACTGCTTTCCCAGACCATAGTGGAGAGCTGGGATTTGACGGCACCCATATGGGATGCCGGCACTGCAGGCGGCAGCTTTACCCTCTATGCCACACAAATGCCGGCCCCTCCTCACTTCTGATCCAGGTTGCTTCTGATGCCTACCCTGGAAACAGCAGGTGATGATGGCTCGGGTGCATGGGTCCCTGCCACCTTTGGGTTATGGGCTCCTGACTTTGATCTGGCCCAGACTTGGCTGTTGTGGGCATTTGGGCAGTGAACCAGTGGATGGAAGATTTTTTTCTGTCTTGCTGACTTTCAAATGAAATGAAAATAAATTTAAGCAATCTTAAAAACAGGATTTATGAAATTTCTTTAAATAGCAAAACTTCCTATGCATTTATGTTTTTATATATATGATTATTTTAAAGTTTTGTTTCCTTTATATATATATATGATTATGTTAAAGTTGTCAAAGTTTACCCTTGTACATGGAGATTCAGGAACTTACTAGGCTGCTATACTTGGGTTATAGGATGAAGAATTGAAAGTCATGCATTTAATTAAGAAATGGATTGATTGGGCTGGACCACTGTTCTTTTCTGTTGTTTGACTTCTTTCAGGTTTATCTCCTTTTCTTTCTTTCTTTCTTTTTTTTTAAGTTGCTCTATTATTTATTTCCTGTTAAGTTTTCAGTAATGCATGTAGAATTGGCAAGAACTGTTGGTGCCCGGAGTCTGAACCAGGAAGGGGAGACTGCATCAGACAGCATGGGGATTGGTGGGGTGGGGCTTAGCTCCTGCAGAGCTGCCCTACCTGAGTAACCCCTGAATTCCATAGCTCCTGGCTCCAGATCCAGTGGTGTGCAGCTTCACACAGTGTGTGCATAATGAACAGTTCAAAGTTTCTTCCTCCAGTGTTTTACAAATGCTTCCATGTACTTCTCTTTGAAAATTAATAATTGACTTCGGTGCAGTGGGTTAACTACCACTTAGGATACCAACATCCCTTAGCGGAATGCTAGTTTGAGTCCTGGCTACTCTGCTTCCTATGCAGCTGCCTGCTAATTTGCCTGGGAAGCAGCAAATGATGGTGACTCCAGTCCTTGAATTCCTGACACCCATGTGGGATAGTATTCTTGATTCCTGGCCTTGGCCTGGAGGATTCATTTTCTCTCTCTCTCTCTCATTCTCTCATTCTCCCTTTCCAATAAATAAATCTTTTAAAAAATAATTATAGAAAAAGTTAGCTATGTTCAGAAATAGTAGAGTGACAAACTTCCCCTTAGTAGCTTCAGTAATTTATCATATGGTCAGTGTTCTTTGATTTGTATTTGCTACTATTTCTTCTCTCCCATTTTATTTTGGAGGAAATCCCAGATATCAATTGTTCAATCTAAATATATTTTAGGATATATCTCTGTGAGCACTTAAGAGATGCACGCACATATGCATGGATATATATGGTCTCATGCTTATATAATCTTTTTTTAATTCTATGTTTCACTTAGGGTCCATACATGTGTGATATATTTGATTGATTTGACCTGCTAAAAAAGTTTCTCTTAGGGGCCAGCACTGTGGCGTTAATGGGTTATGCCTCCACCTGCAGTGCCCCACTTCTGATCCAATTCTCTGCTGATGGCCTGGCAAAGCAGTGGAAGATGGCCCAAGTGCTTGGGCCCCTGCACCTGCATGGGAGACCCAGAAGAAGTTCCTGGCTCATAGCTCTGGACCAGCCCACTTGCAGCCATTTGGGAAGTGAACCAGCGGATGGAAGACCTCTCTTTCTGTCTCTCCTTCTGTCTGTAACTCTGCTTCTCAAATAAAAAAAATAAATTTTTAGGAAAAAAGGCTTCTCTTAATGTATAGGCTCCTCCCATCTTTCATTTTCTTATTTTCACTTGGAAGTTGTGTGAAGAAACTAGGCTTTTTGTTCTGTAGTTTCCTGCGGTCTAGATTTTGCTGTTTTGTAACCCTCAGGTGTTAACATATTTCTGTCTACTGTGTTTCCTGTAAATTGGTAGCTGACTGTAAAGGATTGACATGTTAGAATTGATTGCTGTCGCTTTTCAGCCTTTTGGCTAAGATCAAGTGTAGTATCTGTTCTTATCAGAATTGATTTCATAAGTTTTCAAAAAATTATTTCAAAGGCAGATTGACATAGAGCCAAAGATCTTCCTTCTGCTGGTTCATTACCTAAATACTTGAAATAGCCAGGACTGGACCAGGCTAAATGAAGAGCTCAGAACTCAGTTATGTCTCTCCCGTGGGTGGCAGGGATCCAAGTACCTGAACCATCACCTGCTGCCCCCCAGGGTATGCATTTGTAGAGCGCTGAGTCGGGACTCAAACCCAGGCACTCCTATAGGGGATTTGGGTATCCCAAGTGGTATCTTAACTGCTGCGCCAAATACTTACCGGATTACTTTTTAAGAGTACTTTTACTAGGAGTTATAGAATGGTTTTGTTTCAGTTTAATGGTATTAGCAGCTACTGATGATCAGTGTTTAGACACATTAATATACTGAAAGTTGGAAAATGGTGGTGTATAATAATTCCATTTATTTAATCAAAACCTGTTAGGAAATACAATTTTATATAGAGCATTTAATGGCTTTATGTGTATTTTCTTTTGGATTAGTATTCTCTTTATGACATTGTGGCAGTGATTAAAATGCAGTGTGATCTGGTGTTGAGACTTGGGGCACACTGTCCTGGGAAGTTAATGATATGGACTGCCTTCAGAGCTCTGCTATTCACCTACTTTGGAAGTTGTCTTAGAGTGTTTACTAATGGTGATTTCCCAGCGATAAATCATAATTAAAGATAAGTACACATTCAAGTTGATGTGTACTTCCCTACATACATATATATATATATATTTTTTTTTTTTTTTGACAGGCAGAGTGGACAGAGAGAGAGAGAGAGTGAGACAGAGAGAAAGGTCTTCCTTTGCCGTTGGTTCACCCTCCAATGGCCACCGCGGCTGGCGCGCTGCGGCCGGTGCACCGCGCTGATCCGATGGCAGGAGCCAGGTGTTTCTCCTGGTCTCCCATGGGGTGCAGGGCCCAAGCACTTGGGCCATCCTCCTCTGCACTCCCTGGCCACAGCAGAGAGCTGGCCTGGAAGAGGGGCAACTGGGACAGAATCCAGCGCCCTGACTGGGACTAGAACCCGGTGTGCCGGCGCTGCAAGGCAGAGGATTAGCCTAGTGAGCTGCGGCGCCGGCTACTTCCCTACTTATATTATAAATAGCTTTCCCCCCCTCATTTGAAAGGCAAAATTAGAGGTAGAGACAGAGAGAGAAAGAGAGGTCTTTTGTCCTCTGATTCACTCCCCAAATGGCTGCAACAGCGGAGGCTGGGCCGGATCAGAGCCAGGAGAGCTTCATCTGGGTCTCCCACGTAGGTAGCAGGGGTTCAAGTACTCGGGCCATCATCTGCTGCTTCGCTGGGTACATTAGGGAACTGGATTGGGAGTGGAGCCGCTGGGGCATGAACAGGCACCCACGTGGGATGCCAGTGTTATAGGCAGCAGCTTAACCCACTGTGCCACAGCACTGGTGCCAGTAGCTTTTTTTTCCCCTTAATATTTATTTATTTATTTATTTGAACGGTAGAGGGAGAGGTCAGTCAATCAATCTTCAATTCACTGGTTCACTTCCTAAGTGGCCACAATAGCCAAGGCTGGCCTAGGCTGAGGCCAGGAGCTAGGAACTCTATCCTGGTCTACCACATGGATGGCAGGGGCTCAAGCACTTGGGCCATTTTTCACTGTTTTCCCAGGCAAATCAACTGGGAGTGGGATTAGAAGCCGAGCAAACAGGATTTGAACTGGTGCTCTGTTAGGGGATGCCAGTATTGCGAGTGGAGACTCAACAAATGGTGCCACAACACCAATAGCCCCTATTGTAATGGCCCCTAAATAGCTGTTTTGAAATCTTCGCTGCTTATTTAAGTTTTAAAAATGAATTCCTGTACTTAGTCTTCTAAACATTGCTTCTAGGCTTAATTTGGAATCAGCAATAGAATCTAAAATGTCTATACTAAGGTATGAGTATTAGTACAGGGAGCTTGGTTTCTAAATTGAGCTGGTTTTTTGGGGAGGGAGGCATGGGATTATAAAAGGGAGGCTTGAAAGATACTCTGATTTTGTTCTGTTTCCTTGTTTACAGTAATACCTCATTTCATAACTCCTACATTTTATATTGGTGCCTTTGAACACCTTTCAAATATTCTGTAAATATTTATAATGTATTTTTGTTTGTTTTTGGGAAGAATGAACATGTTAAAAGAAAACCAACCAGTGACCTTGTAGGTGTTTCATTCAGAGCAAGCAGCTGAGGTTAAGGTCAGCTGGAAGAGAAGCTGTTAGGATTGATCATCTGTGGGGAGATTAATAAGAGAGGTTTTCTTCAGTAAATCTAAAAGTGACCAGGTAGTTGACTTCTTTTCTTTCTTCATGTCTTGGTCAAGCTCAGTCCTCTGGAGGGGAGAAGACTTCTGTCTTACAACCCAAAGCTAAGTGGTCACTTCATCTTGCCACTAATGCTTTTTTTGGGTCTAACAGAAAGTTATGTCATCGGATAGAAGTGCTTTGTATAGTAGAGATGGGTGTCACACTCTCAGCCTGTGTTCCAGATGAAGTGTGTCTCATCTAAAATCCGTCTTCATTCAAATGCAGTTAAGATTTTTTGAGTCAGGCTCTAAGGCAGTAATGGAGGCCAGGCAGATTAGCTCCCTGTCCTGGGAAGCTTCCATCTTGGTATGGTTAGCCACAGATTTCCCCAGTTAATAGACTGGCATTCCACATAGGTTTCTTTTTTGTCCTGTTCTCTGACCACATCCAGAGTTGCTTTTTGAGGAAAGTCAGATTGTGTCTGTATAAATCGAGGAGTACAAGCTAGGTTTTAGAATTTCACTGCATACTATTATCTTTGTTGGCTGTGAGTTTGTTATGTAGAAAATGGGTCATCTTTCAGTAAAACAAGAAACCTGCTAATGAATTTCTATTTTGTGCTGAATTGCATTAGGGTTTCTTAGTTTATATTTACTGAAATAATAATTCTTCTGTCACTTCTTTCTTCTCCTCAACATTAGTTTGGGCTAATAGAGTTAAAATTACTCTTACATTGTTGGGTTGATAGTAGCTAAGTGTTGTTGGATTGAGAAAAAGCTAAGTGTAAAT
Source organism: Oryctolagus cuniculus (assembly GCF_964237555.1). NCBI lineage: Eukaryota > Metazoa > Chordata > Mammalia > Lagomorpha > Leporidae > Oryctolagus > Oryctolagus cuniculus. Next base: position 21,172,727 of record NC_091443.1, on the reverse strand, counting down.
ATGGTTACTGTATGTCCTGTATAGGTAATTTCAAGTATTCTATTCCATTTTTCAACAGAATTGTTATTTATGTATTTGGCAGTGGCACAGAGAGCAGCATAGAAAGGAGAGAGAGCTTCATCCACTGAATCACTTCCCAAATGCCCACAACACCCATGGGCTGGGCCAGGCCAAAGCCAGGAGTCTCTAGGTCTCCCTAGAGACTAGGTCTCCCGTGAGGATTACAGGAATCTGTAGACTTGGGCCATCATCTGCTGCCTCCCAGAAGCATTAGCAGGAAGCTGGGTTGGAAGCTGAGAAGCTGGACTCAAACCAGCACTCTGATGTGGGATGTGGGCATCCCAAGCAGCAACTTAACCACTGTGCCACACTACCCACACCCAAAATTCGTTTTTAACCTAGATAATAAGTAGTCTTTAGGTCGCTGCTCTTAACCTTGCATCCACGGACTCTCTGAGATTCAGACAGGCAGGCAGTCTGTGAGTCTCCTGAAAAAAGTAAGGCCAAGCTTTGCAGAAGTGTACCAGTTCCTCACGAGGGCTCCATATTCTTTCATCGAGTTTCAGAGGCCTGGTGACTGCAGAAATATGAAGTCACTAGGATACTTTATATAAGGGAGTTCTGGTTAATAGGAATGGCAACAGCTTTCCCTTTCCAGACATGTTTTACAGTTAAGTTAGAAGGTTATAGAAGGTGTTATTGGAACATTGAACTCCTGAGTCATTTGAAGCATTGTCTTAGGCCAACTTGAATAATACAGATTTCATATCAAAATGGCTTCCTTGTTATTTTTTTGTATATGATCTTAAATCATCAGATTTTAACCTGTGAATTCTAACATTTACCTCATTGTGATGGGCTGAATTATGTTCCTTCAGTTCTTGTTTTAAAGCCCTAGCCCCCAGGACATCTGAATATGACTGAGTTTAGAAAAAAGGGCCTCAAGGGACTGCTAGGGTGAGTCCTAATGTAGTCTGGCTTGTGTCTTCATAAAAGAAAATTTGCACACACAAGAGTGACATGAGAGGCATGTGTGTGCATGGAGCAAAGACCTCATGAGGACCCAGGGAGAAGGCAGCCATCTGTAAACCAAGGAGAAATCAAAGCTGCTGATACCTCAATGTTTGGTATCTAACCCTCAGAACTGGGGCAGGCAGTGTTCTGTCACCTAAGCCACCCTGTTTGGGCTGTTTTGTTTTGGCAGCCCTAGCCCACTAATACACTCATGATGAAGTAGCAGTTGAGTGACAAAGGAAAGTTTGAAAGTATAGCAAGGTAGCTGCATCCCTTTGTTCCACTTTGTTTTTGGGGAAACGATGAAGGTGTGTGTAGTATAGCTCTCAGTGGTCCATTACGTGGAAGAGATGGTAGGAGTAGAAAATCTAGATAGAACAAGTGTTAACTTAATCTTTATTCCTGTGTTAGTTCCTATTACTGGTCTTTACTCTTTTACTTAGCATTTTAGTTTCCTGCTTGCTTATGGTTATATTTTCATGTCATTCACTTCTATTCTTTAGCATTTCTCATTCAGTGGAACTGTTTTAACAAACGAATCAATTATATGTTGGCTCCAGACAGTGTCTCCCTGTTTTCCTGTGTGCTCCCTGTGGTCACACTCCAGCTTTATCCTTGGATCATGTCACCTGCCTTCAGGCCTTTGCTGTAGACTGTCAGAATCAGCTTTTTAAGTTTGTCTTTGCCAAAATTAAGATCTGGATATTTTGATACCTATTTTATTGCTAAGCTGATTTCAGTACACTGAACTGGAAAATTTTAAGGTTAGGAAATGAATTAAAGGCTCAGGAATCAACATGTATTTCTCAAGTTTGCCATGAGGGCAGAAATTCCTCAATTTCCTTCCTGCCAAAGCCCCAGGGCCCAACACAATGCCTGGTAGTTGGAGGGGAGTTAAATATTTAATAAACAGATTAATTTTAAGTAAAGTGTTAAGCCAGAGGCAGCCAGGATGAAACTTGGTGTTCAATCCAAACTGTGCTTCCTTTCCCAGTTGGACTCTCAATCTCCACTCATGAAGCAAGGATAAGCCTGTGTGGGATACCCCTTCAGCAGGCCCTCCATCTGCTCCTTCAGTGTGGCCCTTGTCTGCTTCTCACCTCACCATGTTGTGTGTAGTGAGAGCAGGGGCATTGGCCCCACCTGCGTGCGTATCCAAGCTCCTGGATAAATTTACAGGGCGATCCTTGGCAAGTTCCATAACCTGCCTCTGCTTTGGTTTCTTCATCGACACTTTTTAGGGTTTTGGGGATATTGTTAAGCATAAAACAGTGCCTGGCACACAAGTTACTCTGCTCTCACTTCTTTGTGTCTTATCTTTAGCTCTACCTTGGTTTCTTTCTCCATGCATTAGAAACAGTTGTTCTGGAATGCTTGTCTTCGTGGTCCCTTTGGAGAGTTGTTAGGCAAGATTTACCCAGGTGTGAAGATACTCAGACTCTGACTCAGGACTGTCACTGTGACAGTCATTTCTAAGGACATACCTTTAATGCGTGAGGCCTTATCCATGAATGTGTTACGCTGTAATGTCTAGGGTTGGAGGGAGTGACTGAAATTCTTGCACTTACATATTATCCAGATGATGGGTTTGAAGATCATATAATAACATGGAAAATACCTACTTGTGATTAAAAAGTTCAGTGTTGTACAACATGATTACAGCTTTGGTGGTAGTATGCCATATTTGCAGCCAGGAATTTCCCTGGGATGGAACTTGAAAGGCTCCTTGCATTTCATTCCCTGACTTTTATTTATTTTTTTGCAGATTCTGGATTTAGGCAAAACTGGTTCTGTAGGCCCCAGTCTTGCCCCCAGACTAGGTGTTTGTACCTTGTTGAAAGCCATTCCAGTGTGATATATGGTTTGAGGAATTACAAGTTCAGATTGTGCAGAATGGGATGGCTGTGGGTCTGTAAAATGAAGACAGTCCCTGTGCACACAGGTGATACTTTGATATGAAGGATAAGAAGTACACAAGCCCAGTGTGTACTTAGCAGCTAGCATTGCGATTCGGGCTCTTGGATGCCTAATGGTTACTTTTTATCTCATGTAGATTTTTCATGTTACCTCCTTGGAATTACTACTCACTGTTAACCCCGATCTTTAAATTTGCTTTGATAATTTCTGAAAACAGGTCCGAAAGCAGCCAACTTTTCAGCTTTCTATTGATCTTAAGTCCCATTTCTTTACAAGTAATAATTCCCTTTTTTTTTTCTTTCCTCAAGTCTCCCTCACGCTTGCAGGAGCCCAAGGACTGGGGCCATCTGCTGCTTTCCCAGCCATTGCCGCCACCTACTCACTTACTATTTCACCCCCAGGTGGCGGCAATGGCTGATAAGTATAGCAGGCCAAAGCCAGGAGCCTGAAACTTCATCTGCATCTCACATATGTGACAGGGGCCCAAGTACTTGGGCCATCAGCCCCTGCTTTTTCAGCGCATGTTAACAGGGAGCTGGATCCCATCGCCTGCGGCCTCCCAGCTGTGCATTAGCAGGAAGCTGGATCAGAAGTGGAGGAGCCAAAACTTAAAGCAGACTCGCAGATGTTGAGATGCAGGTGTCCTGAGGGGTGTCTTTATATTTTGAAATTAATTTCTTTATTTGAAAGTCAGAGAGAATGCGAGGCAGAGAGAGCATCTGAAGTGCAGAGAGGCATGCTGGCTTTGCTGCACTTCTGACCTGGTGGCTGTAGGTTTGTCAGAGCACAGTCTCGTTCTGCACTTCTATGGTTGGTCCTTATTCTCAGGCAGGCTCTCCTTTGGAAGGCAAGGATTCTGTTTTACTTACAGGGCCTGTAGTAGCACCCTCCCAAAGAGACAGGCTCTCTCTCACCCCTGGTATCAATTCCTGGAAGACTGCCTGGCCCTGGTGGGCTCACATGCCCACCCTAGGTGAATCCCTGCATCCAAGGCGATGGGACACCCTGGCCCACCTGGGCCAGGTGCCCACCCCTGCTGTGATGAAGTGGGTGCAGGAATGAAGGCTCTCTGGTGGGCGTGGACCTGCAGCAGCCGTAGCCCCTGCTGAGCTCTGGGTTCATTTGGAGCAGAGGTGACTTGTAAAAAGGCAGCATGGGATGCCAGAGCAAGGACTGGGGCCGTCTGGCGCCTCCCGCCAGCTCCCTGCTGTGACATCTCTAGCCAGTGTTGTCACCTCTAATATGGGGACAGTGACACATATACTGTCGCCTCTAGAAGACAGAAGCCCTGTCTAATTTTATAGACTTGGAGGCTGAGGGTTGTGAAGGTGGTGTTGTATCGGTTAAAGAGTTGGCCTTTCTGCTTTCTTGAACACGCGTATGCTAAGGCTGGTTGAGTTCACATAGACGGTAGGTATGATATCACCAAAGTGTGACTCTTACAGGGCAGGACACCTTGGCTGTACCTGACAATAAATGAGCTAAAATCCCTCCTCCTTAAAACAAACAAACAAAAAAACAAACCAGGGAGCTGGATCAGAAGCAGAGTCACCAGGACTCTTAACTGATGCACCAGATAGATGCTGGTGTTGCAAGCTGCAGCTTAGCCATTGCTCCACAGCACTGGCCCCTTCACATAGTGTTAGCCTAGATGTACCTTGCTCAGCCAGGGTACAGATTGCTCTTTAGTCTTGGCACAACGTATTCTAGAGGCATGTGCTAGAAGTAGTAATTGTCACTGAAGAGCTAGGCTTAGGCTGTCCCTGGCAAACACCATGGTGACTTTTTCTGAAGCAGTCCTCTTCAGCCCAGCCCCAACCCAGGATTGCTGAGAAATCTTCTGTCTGCATTGATATTACAACCAAACTGTTTTGCTTGGTGCATTAATATTTGTTACCTTCAGTTTTTATTCCTCACCTCTCTGGGATAAGCCATTTTAAACTGAGTTACCAATAACTTGCTAATGGGCCAAGCTAGGCTGTGCCTGACTGGCTTATTATGTTAGATATCTGGTGTAAGATCATTAACCAGGGTGCTGGTGTTGTGGTGCAGGGGGTTAAGCTGCAATTTGAAATCAGCATATCAGAGTGCTACTTTGAGTCCTGGCTATTCCATTTCCAGTCCAACTTCCTGCACATATATATATATATATATATATATATAAATTTTTTTTTTTACAGGCACAGTTAGACAATGAGAGAGAGAGACAGAGAGAAAGGTCTTCTTTCCATTGGTTCACCCCCCCAAATGGCCGCTATGGCTGCAGCCGGCTGGCGCATTGCACTGATCTGAAGCCAGGAGCCAGGTGCTTCCTCCTGGTCTCCCATGTGGGTGCAGGGCCCAAGCACCTGGGCCATCCTCCACTGCCTTCCCGGGCCACAGCAGAGAGCTGGACTGGAAGAGGAACAACTGGGACAGAATCTGGTGCCCCAACTGGGACTAGAACCTGGGGTGCCGGCACCGCAGGCGGAGGATTAGCCTAGTGAGCCGCAGCACCGGCCCTTGCTTACATTTTTGGAAGGTAGCAAATGATGGCCCAAGTACTTGGGTCCCTGTCACCCATATGGGAGACTTGAATGGAGTTCCTGGCTCCTATGTTTGGCCTGGCAGTTGCAGCCATTTGGAGGAGTGAACCAGCACCTGGAAGATCTCAGTCTTTTCTTCGCTCTATCACTCTGGCTTTCAAATAAATATTGTGGCATTGTGGCACAGTGGATTAAACTGCCACCTGCAATGCTAGCATCGCATGTAAGTGCCAGCTGGAGTCCCACATGTTCCACTTCTGATCCAGCTCCCTGCTAATGTGCCTGGGAAAGCAGCAGCTGATAACCTGAGTACTTGGGATGCTGCCATCCATGTGGGAGATCCAGATGGAGTTCTAGGCTCCTGACTTCCGCCTGACCCAGCCCAGGTTATTGAGGCCATCTAGAGAGTGAACCAGCACATGGAAAATTCAATGTGTCTCTCTCTCTGCCTTTCTCTATAACTCTGCCTTTCAAATATTTTTTTTTTAAAAAAAGATTTATTATCTAACTCAAGGTGTGTGTGTGGGGGAGGAAGGGGGACAAACAAGCAACAGTGTGGTGTGGCATTTACACTCTAGAGTTAGTGACTGCTCTTATTTTTCGTACCAAATGTTGTCAGCTGCTTTGGTTTGAACAAGATTTGTGGCTCTAAACTCATGCAGACATTTAAACTCCAAAGTCTTCCCAAAGTCTCAAGTTAATGGTAGTAAGAGGATGGAAGCTTAATCTGGCTGTGATGGGCCTGGTGGGAGATGTGTGGGTCATTGGAAGGCGTGCCTGGGAAGGTAGTTCCTGGGAGAGAGTTGGTTCTAAAAGCTGGGCTGGGTCCAGCCACTGGCTCTGCATCCTAGCCTTCCGTGTGATCAGTCCTCTGCATACATTATTGCTAGCCTCTGGCCTCACAAAGTAGCCAAACCTGAGGAAAACCTATGGAGCCCACCAGAACTCGGACTGTGAACCTCCAAAACCATGAGCCAAAATAAGCCTCTTTTTTACAAGTAGTTTGTCTTAGGTAATAAATTATAGGAACAAAGATGACTACTGCAGTACCTAATGGATTTTTTTTTTTAAAGATTTATTTATTTATTTGAAAGGAATAGTTAGAAGCAGAGGCAAAAGCAGAGAGAGAGAGGTCTTCCATCCGCTGGTTCATTCCCCAAATGGCCACAACAGCCAGAGCTGAGCCGATCTGAAGCCAGGAGCTTCCTGTAGGTCTCACACACAGGTACAGGGGCCTAAGCACTTGGGCCATCTTCCACTGCTTTCCCGGGCCAAAGCAGAGAGCTGAATTGGAAGTGGAGCAGCTGAGTCTTGAACTGGTGCCCATATGAGATGCCGACACTGCAGGCGGCAGCTTTACCCACTATACCACAATACTGGCCCCTGGATTTTTTTAAACTGCATTCATGGGTGGCTTTAAAATTTTTATTCCCTGAGAGAGATAGTTTTATGATAAAGTTAGGTTTTGTTCAAACAGGACATGTATTAAAGCTAGGATCAGCTCTTCAAAAGTACTACATATGAAAGTGATGTCAAAAATTGCTATTGCCTTAAAATATATTTAAAAATTTACAGTGGAGTGAGTATTTGGCACAGCAGTTAAGATACCACTTGGGACACTCATACCCCATATGAGAGTACCTGAGTTCAAGTCCTGGCTCCACTTAGGATTCCAGGTTGTGGCTCATATAATTGGGTCTCTGCCATTCAAATGGGAGAACCAGATTGAGTTCTGATCTCCCAACTTCAGTTTAGCCTAGCCCTGGCTGCTGTGAGCGTTTGGCAGGTGAACTGGTGGTTAGAAGATCTCTTCATGTCTGTCTGTCTGTCTGGCTCTCTCTCGATGTAAGTGAGCAAAAACTTAAAAAAAAGATTACATTGATCTAAAGTATATATAAATACATGGGATGATGATTGGTTTCAAAGTAAAAGAAGCATTAACCCACTCAAGGAAGTATTGGTTTGTTATGCTAAAGGGGTACCAGTTTTTCTCCCTTTATTTCTGTAAGAAGTATATTAAGTAAATTAGCAAGGGAGTTTTTGAAAGGACATTTCAATATGTGGAAGTCACGCTTGTTAATGCTCGGTATACTTTTTAGAATACATTAATGGCTTTTAAAAAGTTTTTTATCTAGGGACCAGCACTGTGGCGTAGTGGGTAAAACTGCTGTCTGCAACCAGCGTCCCATATGGTCACTGGTTCAAGTCCCGGCTGCTCCACTTCCGATCCAGTTCTCTGCTGCCTGGGAAAGCAGTAGAGAATGGCCCAAGTCCCTGGGCCCCTGCACCCACATTGGAAGACCCGGAGGAAGCTCCTGGCTCCTGGCTTCTGGCTTCTGGCTTCGGATCAGATCAGCTTCTGCCATTGCGAACAACTGGGGAGTGAACCAGCAGACGGAAGACCTCTCCCTCTCTCTGCTTCTCCTCTCTCTGTGTAACTCTGACTTTCAAATAAATAAATAAATCTTTTTTTAAAAAAAAGTTTATTTATTTGAAAAGTAGAGTGGCAGAGAGAAAGATCATCCATCTGCTGGTTCACTGCCCAAATACCTACACTCGGTAGGGCTAGAGTGGGCAGAAGGCAGGAGCCCAGCACACCATGTAGGTCTACCACATGGGTGACAGGGGCCCAAGTATTTGAATCCATCTTCTGCTGCCTTCCCAGGTATGTTAGCAGGAAGCTGGATTGGAAGTGGAATAACTGGGATTTGAACCAGCTCTTGATAGTGGATGATAGCATTCTAAGCAGCGACTTAACCCATTCACCACATTGGTTCCAATGGATTGCTGCTTTTTAAAGTTTAACTTTTTGTTAGAATTCATCTGGATCATTGGTGTTCATTCTAGTGACCTCTAGCAAATACAAGTTTTCATCAGCTCAGGTAGCAGTACTCAGGTAGCAGAGTTTTGTGGGTGTTTGGCATTATGTCAGAGGAGCAATGGGAAGTAACTTGGCGAGGTACCCTTGGTTCTCTGGGCTAAACTTAGATGCTCTTGGTTAGTAATTCTTCAGTTTGTCCCTACCCCGAATTGTTACTTAGTAATTCACAACTGGCTGGGCTAGCATTCCTTGCTGCAGGTCCGCCCCTTCCATCCCTACTGCAAGAAATCGGTGGTAGATGGAGGCAGGGGACCTATGTAGACTCAAGTAATACCACGACATCAGTCTTTGGTCACAGTGTCAGACCACGTTAGGTGTCGCTTCTATTGTGATCGCAGTAAAAGGACGAAGAAGGGGCCGTCCTTCCCAACTGCTCCTACTCCTTTAAAAATGCAGTTTGGATGCTTCTTTGTCCCATTAAGCTTATCATAAACCTTGCTTTATTTTCTGGAAGTTAGCCTTGTTTAGTCTTTATCTATCTTATAAAGAACCTTGGATCAGGTACAGCATTTAGATACCACTGAGAATCCTAAGGTGGAAACTGGTGCAGTTGTCAAGACCGTATGGCACCAAAGGTTACTGTCCTCGTGAACAGGTGATAGAGGGGTTTGCATTGTGTAGTAACTGCCCACACCTCCGGAGGCAAAACTCAGGGTTCTATGAAATGCTCTTTGAGAATGTTCCTTGAAAGGAAAAAACAGACGAATTCTCTCCCTGAAAGAGGCGTCCCCCGGATTTTGGAGCTCAGTTTGAGATTAGTCTTCTCTGACCGCTGGCTTCCTTAGGTGTGCGGTGGGAGTTGGGTGCACACGCGGAGCGTCCGCTGTGCTGCCGCCTGCTCGCACGCTCCTGCTCCAGCAACTTCTGCATACGCAGGAGCGCCGTGATGGGTCTGCCTGGTGCATCACTGCTCAGGGCAGGGGGAGGCTTTCCATGATATTTAAGAAAAACTGACCTAATTTGAAAGATGAAAGCTCTCTGAATAGATGCTGTCAGAATCATCTCATTGTGTTTGTGTTGTAATGGAACCTAGGTTTCTGATATGCCTTCCTTTGTAGTGAGGAAACTATAGGTCAGGAGATTCTGTGTCTATTCTAATTCTAATCTTTATTTAATCACAAGCTAACTGCAGGCTTCACAAGTCATTTTGTGTCTATTTCCTCATTTTCAAGAGCAAAGCAGAATTTCTGTTCACAAAGTACTTTGCCGTGTAGCGGTGCAGGGAAGAAGGCTGTGCTAAGATGTTTTCTGGAGGATTTCAGTTTTAAAGAAATGAATGGTGAATGTACATGCTGTATACTTTCTGTTTTTAGTACTGTGACTTCTGCAAAAAAAAAAAAAAGCCGATTTTCAAGAGGCTAATAAATGACTCCCTTTAGGAATTAGGATTTCTGTACCTTTATTGAAGCAGAAGGAAAATAGGAAATGGTTTATCTTCTAACCTGTTTTGTTAGGCAGGGCTGAAGAGGAAGAGTAGGTTTCTGCCTTTGATGTTGTAACTTCCTAGAAGGTGTGGTCCTTCCCCCAGTCTGACCATCCACTGCCCTTTAGCCCTCAGATCAAGTTGACCCTTCTCTGGACAAGAGTTAGCATTGATCTTTAGACTTCAGCATGGATGCACCCCACCCCCATTTTTCTCCTTGAAGAAAACAAAGTTCAGCTATCTTGTGGCTTCATTTTGGGATTGAACACTATGTTTAGGTGAGAATTTACCCAACTTCTTTGAAATGGACTTAAGATATCAGTGTCTAAAAAGAATACTGGAAATATTGAAAGCAGGCTTTTGGTCTTTACTGGAGTGCAGTTCAGTTTTAATTGACTTGTTATTGCATCTCACCATATTCCTGGGAATAGTCTGAAGCCATAGGTGTGACCAGAGACTTCCCCCTTCACAGCTGATCTTTGGGAAAGAACTGCTGTAGGCCCTGCTCTTGCCTTCTTGGCCACTGTGGTTTCTCTTAGCAGGGTCACCAGGTGTCTCCATCATCAACTGAACAGTGCGTTGTTGACTTTGCTGCAGAGTCTACAAGTGACCGCTCCCTCCTTTCATGTGTTTCTGCCCCACGGTTACAAAAGCAGTACATGCGTGTTGTGGAGTATCTTGGACAACGGCTTGTATTCTCTGTCCAGGAAACTTTCTCATTGAACCTTTCTGTACAGCAGATGTCTCTTCCTCTCCTTTTGCTCTTGGCCAGTCCATGGCCAGCGTGCTGCTGGATGGCTCTGGTTCAGGCCTACCGGCCCAACAGTTCCTAAACCTGGACTTCCCTCCTCTGCTTGCCCTCCGGCTGGGAGGGAGGTTTCACTCTTCTTGCTGTTGCCAGAGCTGTGAGATGAGACCCACTCTGATGCCTGCGCTTCCTCTACCTTTTAAATCGGTCCTCAGACTCCTGCTGATTCTCCCGTTCACTCATTTTCTTGTCTGCACTCCTACGGCCTTTTCTGTTCCTTAGCTACTGACTGTCCCGTGTACGTTTGAACCTCCTATACCTGTGGACATCTTCCTTCAAGACTTTGCTCAGAAAACCCTGACCTGTTCCTGCACCTTTGAGACCAAGCTCACTGCTTGGCGGCCCCCTCTCCCCACCTCACACACTCTCTCCCCCTGGCTGCTCCTCTGCCCCGCGGCCTCTCGCAGCACCCTTGCTAACCTCGGAACATGCATCACGTGTGTTGTAACAGTGATTTTCTGTCTCCTCAAGGGCAGCTAGTGATATAAGTGTCCAGCCCACAGCCGTTAGAAAATTTCTGATAATAAGTGAGTAGAACAATGAATGTTTGTAGGGTGGATGTTTGTACTTTATGGTCCTGGTTGCCTTAAAATTGTATCTTGTGATGTGATTGGCCTTGGCCTGCTGCTCCCATCACAGTCACCAGCATGTGAGGTAGGAAGGGCAGTGCAGAGGTGGAGCTGCTAGGCCACTGGGCCGGCTGCAGGCACCGGCCTGGCGCGATAGGGAGGCTCTCCTCCAGCTCACGCCAGGGCAGCAGAGATAACTCCGTGGAAGGCGTGGCAGAGCGGTGGGGGTGCCGGGGAGGAGGGATCCAAGATTCATATTCTGGCTCTGTGGACTTGGCGCTTGATTGCAGGTTCTTTTTGTTTTTGAGGTGAGCGTGTGTGCTGGGCAGTGGGAAATGCAGTTTGGGAGAAGATGGCACAGGAAGTGTGGCATAGGGAGTCGTGTGCATGCGGGAGTTGAAACCACAAATAATCATGGGGTTTAAGAAGAGGACTGGTCTAGAAAGGGAACTCAGAAACTTTGTGAAGGGCTGCAGAAGGAGGAGAGTAGGCAGGGCTGTCCGCGACACGACCCAGCAGAGTTGGAGTTGCAGGGGGAGCTGGGCAGTAAAAGGCCCTTGACTTCATTGTGCGTTAAAGAGCATCAGCGATGTAAGTGGATGGCTCTGTTTTCACCCAGCCCTTAGACGGCTGCTTCAGCGTGGACCGCATGCCTGGCTATTGTCGGCAGTTCCACCTTACTGCCATTATCACCAATCCCCTAGCCCAGACCTCGGGCCCGGCTGACTTGACTCTCTTAGTCTCTTTCACTGGATCTAACGCATGACCCAGGAGCCCTTCTAGCTTCTGCCAAAGGTTAGAAACAGATTTCAGGCCCAGGGACCTTCTTTTTCTGAGTCTAAGGAACACTGGTGTGTAGGTGCTGTGAATTGCAAAAGAGTAGGATTTCATTATAACAGACTTAAAAATACAGTTGTGATGAAGAGACTGGCAACCATGGAAACCTGGCTGGAACTTTCCGCAGTGTCTGTGTGGGGGCAGCGAGGTGGAGGTGGGGAGACGGCCTCCATCTGCTGTGATCTGTTGGGAGATGGAAAGTTTGTATGTTGTGGCTTCCTGCAGCAGATGCCCCTGGTGCCTGGCATCATGTCCTCTTAGTTCACCAAAACCCAGAGGCCAGCCAAAATGCAGATTTTCACAGCCTCCTTGAAGTCTGACCAGCACCTTTCTTACTTTCTGCCTAACAAGGGAAAGAGAGCAGTTGACCCTGGGCAGCTTCCACCCAGGAGAGGAGGCCAGCAGGTGCCTAAATGTCCTGCATCCTCCTGGGGGCCACAGAATCATCCCTGCTTCCCGGTGGTCCCCTGGCTGTGGTCCTTACTGGCTTCTTTCCCTGTTGCTCTTTGCCGCCTCATACCCCTCGCCTGGGATCATCACCTGTTCCTATCTTGCTTCAAGAATGTGTACAGTGCTGTGCCAGCTGGCCTGGACTTACAGGGCGAATGCAAGCAGAGGCCTTCTCTGATGAGTTTCTTCTTCCCGTCTGTCTGTCAGCAGCACCTGAAACAATGTGTGGGGAGGAAGGCGGAGAGCACACACTGTTCGGTGCATAGTGGCACACACATTGCTAAAGATTAATTTACATGTATTCATAGTGTGTAATGAGATCATTATGCGAGCATTGATTGGGTTTCTCAACAAACTTTCTTTCATTTCACTTAGGGGGTTTGAAGGGATATGAAAACTCCAAGTAGTTGGCACAGAAAACACTGCATGTGCCTTTTTTATTTTTATTTAGATGTCATCTTGTTCTTGAAGAGCTCTGGGTGGTACTTTTTATGAGAGTAGATTACAGAATATAATGATAGAAAGATACTGAAAATGCTTACGTGCAGAAAGGAAGAAGAATTGCCAACGATCAGCGAGATCTTGATGTGATCTACTTCAGGGGAATGTTTTCAAAGACGCTTTGCGTGCCTTAAATGCAGGCTTTCCTCTTTACCTGGCTCAGAGATGTCTGCGCCTGTATTTCTTCTAGCTGAGCCAGCCTCTAGGAGGTTGAAATGAAAGGTAAACTTGTTCCAGATGATCACACTCACTCTTGACAGCTAAAGCTGGTATCTGAAAGCGATTAGCATGGAGGCTGCCACACTGCAGGCAGAAAGGAAGATTGTGGCATGAACGAGAAGAAAATACACAGAGGTACCCAACGTGGAGCCTGGGCCTGGTGTCCAGGGGGAGGAAAGTGGGTCAAACGCAGCAGCTGCCTGACCTTTGCCACCCTCCCATGCACTTTTAGCTTGGTACTGTAGGCCGATTTGCGGGAGACCAGGCATCGCCAGAAAGCAGTCGGCTTAGTCCAAGATGTTTTGGGTAGCTGTGTGCCATTTTGACGTGTAAACTGACATAACCATTTGATACCGTATTTTACCCCTTCAGTTAACAGTTCAGCTCAGACCCAGAGAGGAAGTGACTTGCCCAAGCAGCACCTGGTCTGGCTCGTCTGTGCGATGCAGGGACTGTAGCACACAAGTCTCTGTCATGTAATCTTCACGTCTTATTTCTGAAATGGCTCCCAGACCCAACCTCTGCCAGGGAATAAAACAGATCCCTGTTTCCTGAGCTACTTGAAAATGTTTCTGGCTTTGATTTTAGTGACTGCTGGAAGCATGACTGCTAAGCGTTTAGAAAATCAAGACTAAAAAAAAAAAAAAAAATGTGAATTGGGCAGCTCCTGGAACAGAGTAGCTTCTGAGAACTCAACGAGCCGTGCGTCAGACGGCATTGGTGGAAGTCGGCAGGGAGCCAGGCCCAGAACACACCTGAACGCGCTGCAGTGAGTCAGTCGGTTGCAGCTTGGTGTGGTGGTGTCGATGCATAATCGATAAACCGGCTCCTTCACCGCGATTGACTCCACTGGTTTAGGCAAATTCATGGCCGCCTCCAGATTATAATTTAACACTAGGTAGAGCAGTGCAGTAACTTTGGTGAACTGTTTTGTAAATAATGAAATGCTGGTTGTAATGATCTAGAAAGAAATACTTAGAAAGTCAGGACTGTGGAGGAGTTGTTTTTATACTTTTCCCCATCGCTTATATGCCTAATACTTGGATGTTTTCAGTAAATTTAATTTAAAGAATTATTTTAATGTATAGAATGTTAATGTCAGTTTCTGGAATTCATCATTGAAAATCAATTTATATTCTTCCCTGTACGACACTGAAAGTGATTATATTGCTTTTGTTCTTGATCTGTACATTAAAGCTAGCTGGAATGAGAGAGTTCATAAAGATTTAGTGAACGTGGGGCCGGCACCGTGGCTCACTTGGTTAATCCTCCGCCTGCAGAGCTGGCATCCCATATGGGCACTGGGTTCTAGTCCCGGTTGCTCCTCTTCCAATTCAGCTCTCTGCTGTGGCCTGGGAGGACAGTGGAGGATGGCCCAAGTGCTTGGGCCCTGCACCCGCGTGGGAGACCAGGAGGAAGCACCTGGGTCCTGGCTTCAGATCGGCGCAGCGCACCGGCTGTAGCAGCCATTTGGGGAGTGAACCAACAGAAGGAAGACCTTTCTCTCTGTCTCTCTCTCACTGTATATAACTCTACCTGTCAAATAAAAAGAAAGAAAAAAAAGATTTAGTGAACATGTAGAAAATACTGTTATTTGCTTGAACTTCCTGAGCTTGAGATAAAAAAAAAAACTTTCCTCAAAGCAAAATTGGTTTATTAATCAAATGTGTATTTCTTTCCTTCAGTGTCCGTGGTATGCACCGAAAGCCGCGCTGGAAGCTCCAGGAGAAGGAGTGCCCTCTGGGAGTCAGCAGGGAGACCCCGAGGGCCGCACGAGCCAGCGGAAGGCTGTGCATGAGGAGCCTGCAGCCAGCTGCATGCGCCCGGTCTGCCTCCCCTCGGCCTCTCTGGCTAAAGCCTCATCTCGCAAGGCTTTCGGGGTCCTTTCTCCAAATGTTCTGTGCAGCATGAGTGGGAAGAACCCGCTGGAGAGCTTGAAGGTCACGGCCAAGAAGAATGCCGCATCGGCCACGATCCACCAGGGTGAGGACGGGGGCGGGCCGCTTGATATCTGGGCTGTCGTGAAACCTGGAAATACCAAGGAGAAAATCGCCTTCTTTGCGGCCCACCAGTGTAGCAGTAGGGTAGGATCGATGAAAATCAAAAGCTCCTGGGATATTGACGGGAGAGCTACCAAAAGAAGGAAAAAGTCAGGGGATCTTAAAAAAGCCAAGATCCAGTTAGAGAGGATGAGGGACGGCAACGGCAAGAGCTGCCAACCCGAGCCTTTTGCGTGTGGCATCGAGCACTGCTCTGTGCATTACGTGAGCGATGCTGGGGACGGAGTGTACGCCGGGAGGCCGCTGTCGGTTATCCAGATGGTGGCCTTGCTGGAGCAGAGAGCCAGTGCCCTGCTGGCCAGCTGCGCGAAGACCTGCGCCAACTCTTCTGCCCTCGTGAGGCTTTCCGGCCCAGCCAGAGCCGGGGCCCCCACACCCGAGCCCTGCTCTGCCCCGGGAGCTTGTGAAGAACCCGCGGAAAAGGCACATCCCGAGGTTAGCGAATCACAGAGCGAACCAGTCCGTGTCCTTGACATGGTCGCCAGGCTGGAGTCTGAGTGCTTGAAGCAGCAGAGCCAGCGGGAGCCCGGCAGCCTCTCGAGGAACAACAGCTTCCGTCGGAACGTGGGCAGGGTGCTGCTTGCAAACGGTGCCCAGGCGGACCAAGACAAGACAGACGGAAGTGCCCCGGGGGCACCCGGCACTCAGCTGACGCCTGCGCGGTCTGTGTCTGTGGACTGCGGCCCCTCGAGAGCTGGCCATTGTTCCCCCCGGGGCGACCAGGCCTGGGACTGCGCCCCTCCAGGCTGTCCCTCGGCGCCCGCCAGCGTGGGATCAGAGCCAGGTCAGCCGAGTGCTGTGAAGAACAGCGACAGGTGTGATGTGGAAATGACAGAGGAACTGGCGAGGTCTCCCTTCCCTTCCCACACCTGTCCCCAGGCCGCTGAGCTGCCCCGGGCCGCTGCTGGGTGTGTGAGTGGCGAGCTCGTGCCCCTTAGCCGTCAGAGCCCTGAGCCGAGAAGGAGGGAGTCTCCGTGCGTTAGCGTCACCGTGGCCACGGTGGAGACGCGCCAGCCTTCGCCTGCCGCCCGTGAAGACCCCCTTCCAGGGATGCTGTTCTTTTTGCCACCTGCTCAGCACCAGTCACACTGCGGCTCCCTGAGTGAAAGCACAGCACGAGAGCCATCGGAGGCCCGCCGGCCGGAAGCCACTGCCCGAGAGCCTGCTCCCGCCACGGCGGGCGAGCCCCCGGCCTCTCCGCTGCAGACTGCGCCGCCGGCCCCGGAGGCCTCCGCCTGCAAGAAGCAGGTGTCCCGTGACTTTCTGGAGGCCAGGTTCAAAATCCAGCAGCTTCTGGAGCCTCAGCAGTACATGGCTTTCCTGCCCCACCACATTATGGTGAAAATCTTCAGGTTGCTTCCCACCAGGAGTTTAGTGGCTCTTAAGTGTACCTGCTGCTATTTCAAGTTTATCATCGAGTACTACAACATCAGGCCAGCAGACTCTCGCTGGGTTCGAGACCCACGCTACAGAGAGGATCCCTGCAAGCAGTGCAAGAAGAAGTACGTGAAAGGGGACGTGTCCCTGTGCCGCTGGCACCCCAAGCCCTACTGCCAGGCCTTGCCCTACGGGCCAGGGTATTGGATGTGCTGCCACCGGTCTCAGAAGGGCTTCCCTGGCTGTAAGCTGGGGCTTCACGACAATCACTGGGTCCCTGCCTGCCACAGCTTCAACCGGGCAATTCACAAGAAAGCAAAGGGGACGGAAGCCGAGGAGGAATACTGAAGGCCCGAGAGGCGGCAGCAGGACCGGTTCGTAAAGCCGCAGAGCACCTACCTAGGCACTGCTCTAGGGAGCCCCGCCGTCGGGCCCGCCATTGCTCAGGCATTTTCCGAATCGCCACCTGCAAGCCCTGCGAGAAAACCGGGCCCGTTCCCGAGGCGCCTCACACGTGACCCGCGCCGGTGCCCGTGGCTCAGTCCACTTGGCTGTGAATAACTGTGTGTCTCCCCAGACCCGTGCATCCTCGGACGGGGAAGACTCACGCCATTAAGGATGCTCAGAAGAGCCCACTGCAGACTGCAGGCAGGCCCCAAAAAGGGCTTCCAGAATGTTTGAGCGTTGGCGTTGTATTTGAAATAATGGAATGATGTCCTGTGGGAGGAGCGGCCTCCTGGATGAACAGTGTGCTCCGGAAGGGAGGCCAGCACCTTCCTGGGACCTCGTATGCCTGATCCTGAGAGATGGGTGTTTGCGGTGGGAGGTGGATGTCGTGCCCTGTGTGTTTACAGTGTATATAATGGTTGTGTTTTCACGGGGCTGTGAAAGTGCACATGAAACCCGAGCGCCTTGACCTTGTAGCTGAGTGCTTTGCCCTCTGTAAATAGCACGGTGAAAGTCCAGTTGTAAATAACAGACAGCTGACTAAACTCGTAATCACCACAATGCAGCTAGGATAGTGTTGCGGCTCTGATTGTGTGATTTTTTTTACTGTCTTGTCTCAAATTTGTACATCTGTGTAAAATATGAATGTTGCCCAAATAAACTATGAATGTTCCCTGTATAATATATGAATGTTTCTGAGAAGAAACTCTAAATAGTTAAGGAGTGAATCTATTCAAAGGATACCAAATAATGGTTCAACTGGACAACCTTCAAATTAGCATAGAGAACAATCCTGTTATATTTTAGTGGTCCACCAAGAATGAGAGAATATTATATAGTCAGATTATAAACATTCTGGTCTACTTTATTCTTTGGTTGCAAATTTTTTTTAAACTTCAATAAAAACATGCATTTTAAAGGGGACCTGAGTCTCCTCCTTTCTTGATGTAATGTTTTGTGAACTGAGTCACGATTCTGCTGTCCCGGCAGAGCGCCTCTTCCCTTGATACTGGAAGCGGAAATGCGGGTGCCCGTAATGCACTTCCATGGGGTTCTTCTAACCTGCACAGGCATCTTCAACCCGCAGACGCCATGAGCCCCCGAAGCTGCTTCGGGAAGCGGTGTCTGAAGACCAGGTTGGCTTGAGGTGGAGTAGCCGCAGGCCTGCAGGGAGGGTGCAGAGGGTGCAGAGCTGGAGCCGCGGCGCTCAGGGCTGAGGCGGGGTTTCCTCGGCCCTGCCTCCTGCGGTGTCCCCGCGACAGGCCCACCCGCCCCTCCGGCGGGCTGGCTGGGCAGGCGCGTGCAGGCTCGTGGCATATTTGTGTGACACGGAACCCAGGGGGCACCGAGCACAGCTTGCTTTGCTCTCAGGGGGCCCCGACTCCCGCGGCCGGGGTAGCTGCGAAAGGCCTGGGCGGGCAGCGCGGGCCCGGCGCGCCCCGGTGTGCGCTCAGCGGCGCAAGGTTGGCTGGGGCCTGTGCTTCAGGCGGAAGGGCTTGCGGCGTGACGGGGCGCAGTGCCGGGTCGGGGTGTGCGCCCGGAGTCTGCCGGGCGGGCGGGCGGGCGGGCTTCCACGTGGTTCGCAGAGCTGTGGCTCTGCGTGCGCCGCGGAACCCAGCGAGGAGGAGGGCGCGGCAGGGACGCCCCACCCCGTCGGCACGCAGCAGCCCCGGAAGACCTGTTCTGCGCCGTGCTGCGCGCGGGGGTGAGAAGACCGTAGCCGGGGGCACCGCTTGCCTCCGCGGCCAGGCCGGCGGCGCCCCCCACTTAGGGGAATCGCGAGCTGCGGCGCCCCCTAGCGCCGGCCTGGCCAGAGCCGCCGGACCCCGGGAGCGGAGCCTCGCCCACTGCGCTCCACTTTTGCCCGCAGAAAGACCCTCGCCCCAGTCAGCTTTTGCTTGGCGATTTGAAGGAAAACGCAGAAGCCAAGGCGGGGGAGCCGTCGGAGCACGCCTCCGCCCATCTCTGGGGCAGCCTGACTCACCCCTGCCCCGTGCACGAGACCAGAGACTCAAGGAAGGGGGAGGTAGAATTGCAAGTGCACTAAGAGCCGAGATTAAAATGTGCTTTTCCAAGGCCTCGTGAAACTGAATCTGGCGTTGAAATGGCCACGTGCATAGGGGGCGCCTCCGCTTGGCTGGAGCCCTCAGCGCCCTGGGCCCTGGGCCACACCCGTGAGGAGGGGGCGAGCATCCTGGAGATCTGCGGCCACACCAGCCGGCGGAAGCATTCCTGGCCTGGGAAGTCCCCAACCCTGGCGCCCCTGGGGTCCGCGTGGGAACTGTGGGCGTGTTTGGTGTGACGCAGGCAGCTGCAGGCTGACGGCGGTGGCGGGACACAGCGGTTCCTTCGTGCGCTCCCCTGTAATTTGGCCTCGTCAGTGCTTCCTGCCAAACTTTCTGGGCTGTGTGTGGCTGTGGGCGTTCCCAGGCGCTTCCCACGGCTTCAGTGGCCGGCCATCCTTGCACGCTGAGCCGACTGGCTGTGTGTCGTCCTGCGCCCAGCCCTGCCCGCGGGCTGCACACGCAGACGAGCCGGCGTTAGCGAGCTGTGTGTCGGGCACCGGCCGAGTTACGGGCCTCGCTCTCTGGCTGGTTTCTGGTCCTGTTCTTCCTGTGGGGTTCCCCAGGCCGGTGTTGCAGTCCTCATGACCTGGTGACAGTACCTGTGGGAAGGAAGTGTGCGGTCGTCCTACTGACCCCACCGCGCTCCTGAGCTTGTGGCGAGCAAACACTGTGGTGAGGCACCCTTGGGTGACGTCTCCTGTGCTAAGACCAACCTTCAGAGCTGGGAGCTGGGAAGGGAGCAGAATGGCGGCTCGGGGAGGCCTTGCTGAAACGGGGGCACGTAGCACCTGTCACCGTCAATCGCCCACGTCAGCCTGGGTTCCATACCGACCCCAGCTTCCGGCTGGCACAGCCTGGGAGGCGGCCCTGCTGCCCTGTGGAAGACCAGGATGCAGCTCCTGCCTGTGGCTTGGCACAGCCCCAGCTGCCGCAGGCGTTTGCGGAGTGAACCAGCAGATAGGAAATGGGTCTCTTGCCTTTCAAATACACGAGTTAGGAAAAGCAGCAAAACAAAACGTTCTCCCCTGTCCCCACCACCCGCTCCTTAGTTAGCAAGACTTCAGGCCCTGGAACAAATTCGTTTTGAACTAAGCTGGGCTAATGCAAAAGTTCAACCTCACACGATTCTACTACCCGTTCTTTTCTCCTTGGAGTGACACAGCCCACCGGGACTCAGTTTTCAGTGAGCAGCTGGGGGCGATCAGAGGCTGAAATTACTCCTGGAGGCCCTCTGTGCCCCGCAGCCCGCGGAGGCATCCACGGGGCGGGGCGCCTGCGTGTTCCTCTCCCTCCCGCCCCCACTGAGGCCACAGCAGGTGCAGGGGTGTCCGGTGGTCGTAAGCGGCATGCAGAGGTCCGTGAAGTTCTTAACCGAAGTCAAAGTGGTTTCCTGGCCAATGACGGTAAAATGGCCGGGAAGGGTCGACTCTGCACGACTCTGCTTCGCCGGTGGGCCCTGCCCACGTGGGGGTGGGGGTGGCCGCGTGTGGTGGGCGCCGGCGCACGGCCTCGTCCCGCTCCTGGGTTTTCCTGAGCGAGCTCTAGGCAGGGTCTGGATGGGGAGCCGCCGCACGCTAGCAGTGAGCGAATTCAGAGGGTTTCCTGGGAGAGCGTAGAGAAGCAAGCCCTCCTGTAGGGCCCAGGACAGGGACACAAAGCCCTCCCCCCCCCCCCGCCCCATCGCGGCCTCCACGGCACCCCAGGCTCCAGGGACCTCTTCTCTCCGGAGGACAGGGCTCAGGGCCTGCCTGGATCTCCAGGTGCAGGTCAGCGCCAGAACCGCCCACAGGGCTAGTCCAGTAACGGGCTGCTGGGCCCCAGGTCCCGGACGGACGGGGGACAGGGTCAGTGAGGCGGGAAGAGCCAGGGAACCAGCACCCTGCTCCTGGGGGTCTAGGCGCCTCGGGCAGGGAGGGGCCATCAGGAGACCCCAGAGGCAGCTGCGGGTGGACCGAGCCAGTGTTTGGTATCAGAATTGGCCTTTCCCGGCCCTCAGCCCCCCAGGACCTCTGCAAATGTCCTGGGACCAGGGAACCCCCTCCCAGACGCTCGGTGACCCTCGGGAGCACCTCTGTGCACCACCGGCTCCGGGCCCGTCATCGGCCAGTCCCGGCTCGGCGTGCGGACTACCACAGGTAGGCGTCTCACCCTGGTTCCATGTGGAAACGATACTTTGGAATGGTCCGGATGAAGATACGGATCTCACCTGTTTTTTTTACCGCTTTTTAATGAGACCACCCGAAAATGTAGACTCCTCAGCTGTGTCACGTGGCTCCCCGCCACGGCCGCTCTTGTCCACATTTTCTAAACCACACAGATGAAGTGCTGAGAAAGATTCAGTGGGTCTATGAGTTTTATTTCTAAAGCTTAAAAAAAGTTTGACATAAAAAGCTGTACGTATTTATAGGGTACCAAGTGCTGTTCCGATCCAGGTACACGTTGCACAATGGGCAAAGTACAGGCTTCTGTCTCCGCAAACGTTTTATGGTGAAAACATTCAAATTTTTTAATTTATTTTGAAGTGAAAGGGAGAGAGACTGCAGGAGCTGTGGTTCTCCTCTGCTGGTTCCGTCCCCAGTGTCGGGGAGCCAGGAACTTATCCAGGCCTCCCACCTGAGTGGCAGGAACCCACTACCTGAGCCATTTGCTACCTCCCAAGGTGTGTATCAGGAGGACGCTGGAACGGGCGCCTCTGGCGTGGGATGTGGGCGTCCCAGCCGCACCTGGATTGCCGCAGTCACTGCCAGGGCCTCCCCCTTGCCTTTTTAGAAAAGTACACAGCGCAGGAGTGCTACCCACGGCCGGAGAACTTCTCACTGCGGTCTCAGCGCTGCTTACATGCGCCATTCCCATTCCTTCCTCCCCAACTTCTAACACCATTACACTTTTTAAAGATTTATTTCAAAAGCAGAGTCAGGGAGGGAGACAGGGAGAGACAGTACGATCTTCCACCTACTGGTTCACTCCCACATGGGTAGCAGAGGCCTTGGGCCATCTCCACTGCTTTCCCAGGTGCATTAGCAGGGAGCTGGATCAGAAGTAGAGCAGCCTGGACTGGAACTGATGCTAGCGTTGCAGGCGGCAGCTTCACCAGCTACACCACAGTGCCAGCCCCCAGACGTGGGCATCTTAACTGCTAGGCTAAATACCTGCTCCTCTGCATCTTCTTAAAAAATTTATCTGAAAGGCAGAGTTAAAGACAGAGAAATCTCCCTAACTACTGGTTCACTCCCCAGATGGCCATAATGGCCAGGGCTGGGCCAAACCTAAGCCAGGAGTCTCTTCTGGGTCTCCCACTTGGGTGCAGGGACCCAAGCACTTGGGCCATCTTCCGCTGCTTTCCCTAGGTACATTAGCAAAGAGCTGGATCAGAAATGGAGCAGCCAGGACTTGAACTGGTGCCCATATGGGATGCTGGTGCTGCAGGCAGAGGCTTAACCCACTGTGCCACAGTGCCAGCCCCCATTTTTTTTTAAAGATGATTTATTGTATTTATTTGAGAGAAAGAGAAAGGTCCTCCATCTGCTGTTCACTCCCCAGATGGCCACAATGGCTGGAGCTGAACCTATCCAAAGTCAGGAGCTGCTTCTGACTCTCCCATGTGGGTGCTGGGGCCCAACGACTTGGCCATCCTCGGCTGCTTTCCCAGGCACCTTAGCAGGGAGCTGGGTCGGAAGTGCAGCAGCAGGGACTTTAACCGGCGTCCATGTGGGATGCCGGCACTGCAGGCAGCAGCTTTACCCGCTACACCACAGCACTGGCTCCCATTCTGTGTCTCTTAATTGGGTAATTTAATCCATTTTAAGATAAAGTCTTACTACTGCCATTTTGATGCTTGTTTTGTAGGTTTGGTGTAATTGCTTCTGTTTCTTCCACTTAAAACCTTCCTTTGTAGTTAACTGATTCTAATAGTGTGTGTGCTTTAATTCCTTATTTTTGGTAAGCCTATTATAAATTTTTTGCCTTGTGGATACCACACGACTTAGAAAAAACATTTTGGTTGTGTGAAGCTATTCTGAAACAGTAAGTTGACATGCCAGAAAAGAGGCAAAAAGTACTAATAAAAGACTGTCATGGAACAGTGGGCTAAGCCGCCTCCTGTGACTCCAGCATCCCACACAAGCACCGGTTCAAGTCTCGGCTGCTCCACTTCCCATCCAGCTCCCTGCTAATAGCCTGGGAAAGCAGTAGAAGCAGCAGGTCTGAGTGCTTGGGCCCCTGTATTCACGTGGGAAACCTGGATGGAGTTTGAACCTTTGGCTTCGGCCTAGTCCAGCCCTAGACGTTGTGGCCATCTGAGGAGTGAACCAGTGGATGTTAAGATCCGTCTCTGTCTCTCCAAGTCTGCCTTTCCAATAAGTAAATCTTGAGGCTGGCGCTGTGGCGTAGTAGGTAAAGCTGCAGCCTGCAGTGCCAGCAGCCATGAGTGCTGGTTCGAGTCCTGGCTGCTCCATTTCTGAATCAGCTCTCAGCCATGGCCTGGGAAAGCAGTAGAAGACGGCCTGAGTCCTTGAGCCGCTGTACCCATGCAGGAGACCCAGAAACTCCTGGCTTCGGATTGGCTCAGCACCAGCCATTGCGAGTATTTGGGGAGTGAACCAGTGGATGGAAGACCTCTCTCTCTCTGCAACTCTGCCTTTCAAATAAATAAACCTTTAAAAAAAAAAAAAATGAAATCTTGAGAAGCATTCCCGGATGTCACGAGTGCAGCCTAGCTCACTGTGCCATGAGGCCTGCCTCAGCCCGCAAGGTTTCCGTTGCGATGTTGCAGCCTGGCCAGCAGACCCCTTTGTGTGTCTGCTGCTCTTTGGCAGCTTTGCGAATCCTTTATGTTGAGCCTTGGGAGCGGATTATACCCTGAGGTGGACTTTGTAGAGGTCAGACTGGCGAACTCTGACCTACAGGGACCCGGGTAGTTTTAAGTTTGGAATTTTTCTTTCAATGTGCTTTCTACCCCTTTTGCAATTCTCCAGTTCCTCTCTTGAATCTGAGGACCCCAGCTGTTTCTGCATCCCAGTGTTCCCGTAAGCTTTCCTCCTTCCTTGTTCTCCCCGACCCCTGCTTTCCAAATAGCTCGCTTAGTCTACTGATGCCTTCTATGGCCTTTTGAGTTTCACTCGGTGAACTTTTCAGTTCAAAAGCATTTGATTAAAAAATATTTCCATCTGTCAAGCTTGTTATTAGACCTACTTGAGTATTAAATATTTTCTCCATTAAGTTCCCAGAGCTTCCTTAAAATAGCTATTTTGAATTCTTCATTTGAGGATTTTCATATATCATTTGCTTGTCGAGTTGCTCACTGGCGTCTTACTTGGTTAGGTGAGGTCACAGTTCCCGAGTTTGCTGGCACGCAGTGTTGGTTGTGCAATGAAGAATTGGTTCCCTTCCAGGTTCTGTCATCTGGCTTTCTTTGTGGCTGTGTCTACAGAAATCCGAAGCAGTCTGTTTACTTTCTCGGAGCCTGTGGGTCTGCCCTATCAGCAGCAGATTTGTAGTTGCATCCTGTCTAAAAGGGGCCGCTCTCTTGCTGCAGGCCTCTTCCTGGGATGCCACACTGCCTGCTGAGACCTGTGCACCTTGTGGGCGGGACCAATGCCACACCGCCATGGGCTGTCTGCTGCTGAGGTGGACTCTGCGCAGGGCCACAGCAATGGTCCTGGCGGCCATGTGAGTTTCATCATCTGGAGCTCAGGGACTGCACGTGACACCAGGGCAGATCCAGAGCATCTGTCCTGAGATCTAGGGACAAAGACTTAGAACCCGCCCAGTGTTGGTTTTACCAGCCTGGTCCTGATATATCAAGACACAGTCTTCTGTGGTTCCTTGTAGTCACCCAGGCTGGGAGCCTGCTGGGTGACACCTGAGACTCCTGTCACCAGGCCCTGTGCAGGCCGGGGGTGGGAGTGGGGGCAGCGGTACACGTGTGGCACCTGCAAGGCTGGCGGTGATGGCTGGCGCAGTCAGCCTGTCCTCCCTGGGTGGGTCTCCCTTTCATGCCTGGGGAGGCCCTGAGGCCCTGTTTATAAGCAGCAGCCTCAGGGTAGAGGCCTGTGGGCTTTGTCTGGAGCAGCCTACTCCCTTGTGGCTCCTCTCCCTGGTCTTGTTCATCCGCATGCTAGAGGTTGGGGGAGGGGTGTGGAGTTGGTCCTTTGGCTGCCTGGCTGTAGGATGCACTCACTGGCCTGGGGGCAGGGGCGGTGGGGCCCTGCCCAGAACTCACTTTCATGACTGCTGTGGAACCGGCTTTCAGATTTGAAGTTTGCAATTAATTCCCCCTCCTTCCCCAAGTGGGAGGTGACTGTGGACTTGGAGGTAGGAGGGGTGACGTGGGCAGGATCAGTGTTTCTTTACTCAAACCAGGCACTAGGGCACCTGGCTTCCTGGGCCCTGGTGAGGGTGACTGGGCACTGTGTAGCATCCTAGTCAGCTACCATCTTGCTGTGCCCTCCCCCCGTCTTCCTCTGGGCGCCCCGGGTGAGGCCGATTCTGCAGCTGCAAGCATCGCCAGAGCGGCAAAGTGCTGAAGGCCATGCCCGCACAGAACCCAGCGTGTTCCCCTGGGGGTACTGGGCACAGTCGCCCGCCTCACAAGGCAAGTGCGGAAGTGCTGTCGCAGGGGAGGGGCTTGCGACTCTTCATTCTTCAGTCATCTTCAGGTTGGGAGGTGTCTCTTCCATCCACTTCCAAACCACTTGGCACCTTCTTACCAAAACCGAGGGTCACATCCGTTGCTCAGGCTGCAGAAATGCCTTGTGGGTAGCCTGTTTTTCAGACACAGGGAAACCTGCCGGGAAGGGTAGCCAAGTGCTTTCCTCAACATCAGGTGCTTCTTGAAGTCACACAGTGCACTCGGCGGCCGCCTGCTACGACTGCGGTGCCTAACCCAGGCTACAGCTGACAGAAGGAAGGTGCTTGGCCTTTGTCCGTGGTTTTGTCTACGTAAGTTCATGGTTTTGGTAGCCCCAGAGCATCACATGTAAAACACTCCAGAGCGGCTTCGTATAAAATCACCGGGATTCAGCGGCGTTCACCTCACCCAACACCCCAAACCGAATCTGATCCCTGCCCGAAGGACTGCACCTCTGAACACCACACTTGGACTGAGGTTCCGTCTTCCCAGGACCACTGACCTCAGACCGCACTCTTACACATGAGCCTTGAGGGGACCCCCAACTACTATCCCAGCCTAGTGCTCAGCGTACTGCACGGCCACACTGCAGAGGGGCTGGAGCAGAACAGCCAGTAGGAAGCTGAGGTACTGACGCCTTAGCCGCTGACGCCTTAACCCCTTTGAGGTCTTCAGTCAACTGGCCTCTCACCCATTTTTTATTTTCTGACTTAAATGGTTTATTAGGTGCGAATTTCAGGACATCGCCCGAGTTAGCGGTGCAGCTGGAGGGTACTGCGCCTTCTCCAGGCTGCACGGCGAGAACCAGTGTGGCCGAACTCGGGCCTGTGCCAAGGCCATGACTCGCAGCCTGCAGATGTCCGCCCCAGCATTTCCCTGTGCTTGTGGACTGCTGGCAGGATTTCTTCTGATGGCTTTATGGAATGGATTAATGATAACCTCAGAGGATCTGTGTGTGGAATCTTCTCCAACCCAGTAAGAATCCAGGACTCTCAGCTCCACAGTAGCGCCCAGCTCGTTCCTCGGCAGCAGACTGGAGGCTTCCTGATGGACAGGCTTGCCGTAGGCTGCACCCTTGGGAACTGGCGCTTGCGGCCACCGCGGCGCACGAGTCCTCTAGATGACATAACGTCTTTGGCCTTGTAGCCCAGCCTGTGCGCCTCGGTGGGTGGGGTGCCCTGTGCAGCGTGAGGCTGGAGTACTGCCAGCCACCGACCCGCTGCAGAAGGCGCAGCGCATCCGACTGCTGCTTTCTCTGTCGCTCCTGGAGGTGCTTGTGTGCACGCAGCCTGGCTCACCTGACAGCTGCCGGCATCGCCCATTTTCAGCACTGTGTTGTCAGACGCCGCCTGCAGTTCCTTCCGCTTAAAAAGGGACCAAAGGCCCCATCACATCGCCTTCCCCTGCCAGAATATCCCTCACCCCTTCCTCCTAAAGGCACAGCAACAAAGGTTTTTGTTATTTTTATTTATTTGAAAGAGTTACAGAAAGAGGTAGAGCCAGAGAGAGAAGTCTTCCACCTGCTGGCTCACTCCTCAATTGGCCACAATGGCTGGAGCTGCACCAATCTGAAGCCAGAAGCTTCTTCCAAGTCTCCCATGTGGGTACAGGGGCCCAGGGACTTGGGCCATCTTCCACTGCTTTCCCAGGACATAGCAGAGAGCTGGATCAGAAGTGGAGCAGTGAGGTCTTGAACCAGCGCCCATGTGGGATGCCAGCACTGCAGGCGGCGGGTTTACCCTCTATGCCACAGTGCTGGCCCCTCTTGCTGTTCTATCATTCACTTTATTCAAGGAAAGATGTCCCACTGGCAGCTTATGGTTTCAAAAGGCGTCACTTGATCTAAGCAGACTGCACCCTGGTCCAAGGCCTCTTCCCACCACACTCTTGGAACAAAGCTGGCGGCTTTCACACAGTTCCACAGCTCAGGCACAAAGGCTTGTCCTACAGCCCAGTTTCAAAGTTCCTGGAACAGTTTCTGGAAACAGCTTCCAAGTGCCCTGCCAACCACTGCTGACAAAGTTAACCTTGGCCCTTCCTACCTGCAGCAAGCAGGATGTGACAGTGGGGATGAGCAGTCTCCCAGCTGTGGCCCGCCAAGACCACAGGGCAGTAACGGGGACACATGCACCCCATGTAGTCCTCTCAGCCTGAGCAGGCCTCTCCAGCCCCGGCCTCTTGTCCTGAACAGGCCCGCTCCTTCGCCCAGGGTTCCGCTGTATGAAACCAAGTCGCTGTGGGCCACATGCATCAGATGATGGCTACCAAAGAGAGCCACAGCTTTAGAGAAAGTGTGTGTCTGGAAACCAGTTTCCCACCTCACCATGTTAATACCACCATGGTCCATCATGTGAAAAATAGTAATGGGCGTTTTCCTTGCAAACTGGAAGATCTAGTTCTTGCTTCCCTCAGCACAAAAGACAAGCCAGAGGCTGAAACAGCAAGGTCCTGTTAAAAGGTTTATTGCAGTAATACAATAAAAGTCTAGAAAACATTGGTGTGCCCCGACCTGGGCACAGGGCCCTCCCCGCAGCGCTGGCCCCACGCCCGGCCCGAGTCTGCGCACGAATCCCGTCCCTCATGCCCACTGAGGCTCTTCTTCCCCTTGACCTCTGGATGTGCAAACTTTTCTTAGTTCTATCCCGTTACAAGAAGGGGTCTCTAACAGACCACTGTAAGCAGCCTATTTGGTGCCTGTGGGTTTTCGTTAGCATTATCTTGTTTCAAGAAATGGAAAACAGGACCATGTCTATGGCTTTTGTTTCAAAGAAAAAAAACCAGCTTCCATTTTTTTCAAAAGCTGTTTACATACAGTTCTGGCACCTACATGAGATTCTTAAGGAGCAGCAATAGAGAGGAGGAAGAAACAGTGGTTGAAATGTGTATTTAAGACTATGTACAGGGTGGATCCAGTGCAAAATAATGAAACCCAAAACATTTCAGCGGTGTAAGCCAGCATGTTGGTGCTCGACCACCACAGGGGTCGCCCACCTCACCCTACATAAAGTGCCTCGAGTTGACATTAACAA
Organism: Oryctolagus cuniculus; assembly: GCF_964237555.1. Taxonomy (NCBI): domain Eukaryota; kingdom Metazoa; phylum Chordata; class Mammalia; order Lagomorpha; family Leporidae; genus Oryctolagus; species Oryctolagus cuniculus. The sequence continues at coordinate 21,143,976 of NC_091443.1, read as the reverse complement.
CAAAACACACCCCACCCAACCCCCAAATTCCCCACATCCTTGCAAGTTTGACTGAGTTACTCCCATCTGAGTTTGAGAGCCCCGGACACCCTTAGCTTCCCCCCACGCTCATGGCTGGCTCTGAGGCTTATTAAGAGAACCAGGGCTATTGTGCAGCTCAGCGGAAGTCAGTCTGCGAAGTCCCAGTTCCTGGGGGCCGACTCCTGCGCCTACGCCCTGCTTTCCGAGGGCCCGAAGCAGCGGCCGCGCCCAGCCGTCCAGGTCCCCGGGCACGTGTTCGAGTCTGCCACATCCACTTTCTGTGAACTCCAGAACTGGCCAGCAAAACGCAAGCCCAGCACTGGCTGTGTAAGAAGGCGCAAGGGGAAAAGCCTGGTGCCTCCCCGTGGAGAAAGCGCCCAGAGCCAGGGACCTTGGGACTCCTGAAAGGGACAGGCGCCCTCTTCTGCAGCTCCTCCCCAGCCTCTACCAAACACCGAATGTGTCAACAGCAAAAGCTACTTAGCACCTCAGATCTGGAGGCAAAGCTGGAGCCGTAACCATGACAGTGAGAACAGCTGGGTGGGACGCGCGCCTGGGTGATCTCTCTGCGGTCCTTTCATGCTAATCACACGAAGATGGAGCAGTAATTTTCAGGGGATTTTTTTTTTTGCAGTTATTGAAAATAAACTACTTACACATTTGTACATAATGCCTCTCAGGGTTTTCCTGTAAGATTGTCACTACGAGAAATGACAAGACACAGTAGCTGAAAATGATCTCTTGATGAGGGAAAATTCTTTGTCGCCAGCTTTCCCCGGGGTACAGCAGGATCAGCTGTAGGACCCTGCTCTGCTTTTCTGAGCGCAGGTCACGTCCTAGAAGCTACACCGACCCGACCCCTAGGGAACAAGCAAGCAGGGTGTTTTGCCTGCGGACACTGGGCCTGACCTGTGCCCGGCAGGCGATTAGCTTACCTAAGGGAAAGACCCTAAGGACTTAGTTTTGCTCATGGAGAGAAGTTCAACTTCAAAATGCACACGGTGCAGGGGGATGATCTGCCAGGCCCGGTAAGACAGGCTTGGTCGCCCTCGGAACACAAGAGACTCGGCTGCGAACCTCGAGGGTCTCTCCTGGTCTGGGGTGCGAGTCCTAAAGATGAGACCTTAATTTCTTTGGTGTGTGGTGGAGAGGGGTGCAGGAATGTCTGATGAGCCAGGACACACACAAATGAAATGATCCGTGACCACGTCAAGACCAGACCACCCTTCCCAAACAAAACCAAAGCCCTTCGTCTACCTGCCGAAGCTGACCAAGTTACAAACAAAGCCTGCTGGTTCTCTGCACCAAAAAAAGAAAAGAAAAAAAAAAAAACCAGGAAAAAAAATCCCGTTAAACAGCTTTCAAGTCCTAACAGTAAGAATCACTTCCTGTGGTTCACCAAGCTCTAAAACTTACAGAGCTGGGGAACCGTCGGATTCCTTCAACGGAGCGGCCACACCCACAGCTCCTCCTCCCCCCAGCGTGGGGCAGGGGAACAAGGCCTGTGGCCCCTGGGTTCTATTTACCATCCCAAGCAGGGGGTCACCAGCCCAGGTCCCCTGACAAACGCTGTCCCCCTGCTTCCAATGAACAACCGGTCGCTGCCTGCAGTTCCAGGCCCGCTAGCGTGCGGCGGAGACCTTGCCCGGTCCCAGGCTGCTGCGGCGGGCGCATGCGCGCTAGCGGTGGCCAGTGTAAGCCTTGAACCAGGAGGTCACGGAGGCGGCCGCGGACGAGATCATGCCGCCCGCGCTGCTGCTGGCGATGGGCGGGGACACCTGGGTGCTCTGGCTCTGGGACACCTCCACGGGCTGGGAAGGGATGTCACAGAAGCGGGGGCTGGGCAGGTTCTCCCAGTCCGTGCCCAGGTCGGTTTCCTCATCACTTACGTGCTCGTCCCCACTCTCCTCTGACTCTCCGGCGCCTCCAGGATCCACAAATTCCATGGACTCCTCGAGGTCAGCGCGCACTTCGAAGGGTCCCGACCTGCGTGCAGACAGTGAGGGCCCCCTGAGGATGCTCCCCAGGCCCTGCCCGGCACCACGCCCACCTACGCCTGCACCGCCCTCGCGCCACGGCTGCAAGCGGCTTCTCTTCCCCCAGGGGCGAACACGGGCACAGCGCCACACCTCCCGGCCATGCTGGCGACGCTGCATGCGACCTGGGCGGGGGCCCCAAAGCCTGTGCTCTCTACACAGCCGCACTGTGCACGCGGGGAGTGAACACGACATCCCCGAGACAGCACACGGCCTCTGGCCGATATTCAGCGCAAGAAGTCATGGTGGTACACAAAGTGCCACTCCCTGCCCCAAATCATAAAGCTCACGGGACTGCAGAGAGAGCGGTCAGCAGCCTGTGCACACCTGGCACAGGCCACCTTCACTGCCCACAATGACACAGCCACTCAGCGCGCTCCTCTGTAAGCGTGCACCATGTGTCCCCAAGGTCCCTACTGCCATGCTGTCTGCCAAGAACAGGAGCCCCTGCTCTGGCCCCCTCCCCCCTCCGGCCCACTCAGCATGCCCGGAGCCACACCTCCCGCGGTGGGCAGTCACCCCACCCCTCCCCGCTGCCGCCCCCGCGGCACAGGAGGGCTCAGCGGGTGTGGGGCTCCCCGGGGAAGGGCACTAGGGGAAGTTAACAGAGCTTAACAGGCAAGACAGCAGTGGCCCAGAGCGCTCCCGCATTCCACCGTGGCCTGTGGCCCAGAGGCCGAGCCTTCTGAACGGCCAGGCTGCCCAGCTGCCCTCCAGGCCCACACCACGCAGGCGCTGAGCCGGGGTGACCGGGTGAGCACCCTGCAGCCAGCCAGCTCCTCACCCTGCGTCCCTTGGCCTCTCCTCTCCCACCAGCTGCCTTCATCCTGACTCACCTTCACACGGAGCCAACCAGCCTGCTACAAGGCAGCCAGCAGGAACCCCGGCCACAGGGCACAATGCAGCCTTGCCCGCCCCAGGGAGCCCCCGTGCATTCCCGGCACAGCCCCATCCATCGTGGCAGCCCGGGTGCTCAGCACCACCCTCTCCCACCCGCCCCCTCTTGCTGGGCAGCGGCCTCCTAACCGGGCCCACTGAGCTCCCAGGGCCTTTGGAAAGGCCAGGCCGACCCAGCTGCCCTCCCAGCCTGCGTCAGTGCAGGTGCTGGTTGAGGCTGAAGACTACTCAAACGCTGACTCCATCTCCTTTGTGGGAGCTGCCTGTGTGAATTTTGTCTATTCTCAAAGACTGGCCGGCGCCGCGGCTCACTAGGCTAATCTCCGCCTGCAGCGCCGGCACACCGGGTTCTAGTCCCGGTCGGGGCACCGGATTCTGTCCCGGTTGCCCCTCTTCCAGGCCAGCTCTCTGCTGTGGCCCGGGAGTGCAGTGGAGGATGGCCCAAGTCCTTGGGCCCTGCACCCCATGGGAGACCAGGAGAAGCACCTGGCTCCTGGCTTCAGATCAGCGCGGTGCACAGGCCGCAGCTCACTGGCCACGGCAGCCACTGGGGTGTGAACCAACGGAAAAGGAAGACCTTTCTCTCTCTCTCTCTCTCTCCCACTCTCTCACTGTCCACTCTACCTGTTTAAAAAAAAAATTATTTTTCTCAAAGACTGTCTTCATTGGCTGAAAAGACTTCGTTACCTAGGCTGGATTTTTACTCCACTGTCTGTCGCGCAGGCTATAAGAGCTATCTACTGCTCGACTTTTCAGTCTGCTTAGGTCATGCTTGGCCACAGTCATGCAGTTTTTACAAAACGCAAAGTGTAACTCCTTTCCTGTGTGGTTTGCTTGGGAATTCCCTCCCCACCCTTGGATTATAAACACTGCCCTTCCTCTTAGTCATTTCAGTTTTTTCTAAGTAAGGTCTCTTATAGCATCTGGAATTTATTTTTGTGTATGGAATGTGGTATGGATCCAACCCCCCCCCCCGCCATGAATGCCCAACTGGCCCGATACTGCTGAGCTACGTTCCCCGACTGCCCAGGCCGCCCCTCCCCTGGGTTCTGCTCCCACACCCCCCAGGGTCTGTTTCAGAACTCTGAGCGTGCTCTGTCCCCTCCACACATCTGCGTGCCAACAGCAACCTGGCTCACCACTGGGATGTTACTTAGACAGGGGCCACGCCTGTGCCTTGTTCTCCTTTTTCTTCATTTCCCTGCAGACGGTGCTTCTAGCTACAATCAGCTCATCAAAGCTCCAACAAGCGTTTGTGCAATTCTGACCAGCCCGCCTTTTAGAAGTGGCATTGTTTCTTGGAGGAAGCCTTGGCATCGTAGAAATCCCCAACAGCCCTCGCCGCCTCCCGCCTTGAGCTCCCCACACTCCTCTCCAGAGCCTCGCAGGCGTGCAAGAAATACCAGACGGAGAGTCTCAGTTTTGCGTATCTTTTGTTAGGATTCTTGCTATGTAACTGATCATTTTGTTGCCACAGTAACAGGGCTCTTTTTTCCACTGCATTTTGTAACTGGCTGCTAGCAAATCAGACAGCAGCTGACTGCTGTGAGCTGACCCTGCATCATCGCCACACGCAACTGTCATCCTTAAAAGTCTCCTACTCTTTGGGTATCCGCTTCGATAACTCTACCTACCTACAATGATGTCAACTGACTGTCTCCCCAGTACCAAGATGCTGTGCCGCTCTTCAGACCTCCCCGGCTTGGGCTTGGTCTCCACAGCAACGGTCACAGCCCTGACGGCTGCCTCCTGGCTTCCTCCAACACCGTGAGTCACCTGTCATTACGCACAACTTCTCCTAAAGGTTAATGATTGACGGCCTCTATGAACAGTGCAGCTTTAGCTTGCTGTACGTCTTTTTCCTTTCTTGGGAGCTGCATCTCATCAGCTCTCACCTGGCATCTGCTCAGGCTGATCTACGCTTCCGCTTTCACCTGCTGAGGGGATGATGTGCCGCACACGGGGCGCCATCCTGAGCAGCCACTCCTTTGGAGCCAGCCCGACGTGTGCTGGGACCCTAGCTGCCGCGTTCCCGGCCCTGACCTCACGCTAAACTTCAGTTTCTCCCGCTCTGTGATGTGGGAATAACATGACTTACGGCATGTGAGGATGGCCCGCTGGCCAACAGTGTCTCCTCTGTTAGCTCTGATCACGAAGGAGGAATGACACAACCAGTCCCAGAAACAGCACTTTGAGAAGGCAACGAACACCCCTCTTACCTGCCCAGGTGTTCAGAGTTGGAGCTGACCAGGTACATGAGGTTCCTGAGGGTGTGCAGTGGTTGTAACTGATCTAAATTTACATGCTAGAAAAAGCGAAGAATCGATTACTATTTTCAACTGTATCAGCAGTTAAAAGTAAGCTCACAGCACACTTGCCATACCTGAGAAAAACAAAGATAAAGGATGTTTGTATTCAGTTTCTTCACTGCTCGGGTAAATTTCTGCTTGGTGAGATTTTCCCCACAGAATTCACTGTAAAACAAGCACACAATTTGTGAAGTCACTTTTTTGGAGGGAGAAGCTCCACGGTCTGTCTGTCGTTCACTTGGAAGGGTACCCTTACACACTGGAGTTCGGCTTGAGGCCCAGCGCTTCCCTAGGCAGTGCCCTTAACAGAAACCAGATAACCACAGACACTGCTCTCGGGAGAACGAGTTCACAGCGACCACATGCGGCACACACCCAGGATTCCTCCGTCGCACTCTGCCCACGCAGGTGGAGGGCGGAGGGAGGGCTCCATGGGACCTGGGGGAATGTCTGTCGTTGAAGATTTTTGAATTTTAACCCCTGTGGAATATCCTGGTTTTCCCCTTTCTTATGTTTTCAAACGAGAGAATTCTGTGGTCTTCTCGAAGCCTTCGTGTGTGACCTCAGATAACGAAACATTTGCAGGAATCTTTTGAAATAGACCTAATATTTCAGGCAGGCCTTTCCTGTCCTGACAGCACTTCCATTGAGGAAGACGCTCCGCCCCCCACCTCGCCCCGCCCCAGCTACTTGCCTGTTGCACAGCTTTTTGGGAAGGTTCACGTCTAGTATGTGAGACAGAATGTTGACCAGCTGGGTGGCATAGCACAATGCGGCGCTGATGGTGTAAGCGGGGTTACTGTGCTCCATGTCTGAAGGATGCAAACAACACGCACACACAACTTTAATTTCTGCAAAAACAGTCATGAACCAGGCTGACAGACGTGTACGTTTATCATTCCTGACGCTTTTACTCCCGACTTAACAGAAGCACAGGTAGAAAAGGACCAGTCTTGATGGTTTTTGGCCGGGCGGGATGTTACATAAGCACATAGGTTAAACGGGCTGGCATTGGCATAAATGAGATTAAAGGCCGGGGGGCCGGTGCTGTGGCGTAGCCAGTAAAGCCGCTGCCTGCAGTGCCGGCATCCCATATGGGCACTGGTTTAAGTCCTGAGTGCCCCACTTCCGATCCAGCTCTCTGCTATGGCCTGGGAAAGCAGTGGAAGATGGCCCAAGTCCTTTGACCCCTGCACCCACGTGAGCGACCCGGAGGAAGTTCCTTGCTCCTGGCTTCGGATAGGCGCAGCTCCCGCTGTTGTGGCCAACTAGGGAGTGAACTAGCAGATGGAAGACTCACTCTCTTTCTGCCTCTCCTTCTCTGTGTAACTCTGACTTTCAAATACATAAATCTTAAAAAACAAACAAACAAAAAGATTACAGGCCGAGTCACTGGGTCTGATACTGCATCATCAGACTAACCAATGCCTGACTTAGATGTCACCTCCTCAAAGAAGTCCCTCCTGATGCTACTGGCTCCTTCCGCGGCACCCACTCACTTCCTGCCCCCTTGGATCATTACTGTTTCCTGCCCTCCTTGCCAGAGGACAGTCACACCCATCTTGGTCACCTCTGCATCCCCAGTGGCCAGCACTGCGCATGACACAGGGCAGGTGCTAAGTGTTTGCTGAACGACTAAACGACAACCCTTCCCAACCAGAGACACTGCATGGGTTTGAAAGGTTTTTCCACTGTGTATTTCAGCCTTCACTTAGGACTGTGATGACACAGAATGCTACACAGTGAGCTGTTACAGAGCAGGGCGCGATACGCCAACACCACTCCTTTAGACAGTGAGGTCTCTTCACAGAAGCAAAGCAGGAATAGCCCTCCCAGTGAGGAAGCAGTCAGCAGACAATGGGGTGTTCCTCAGCCGTAAGAGGAGCCGGTCTGCACAGCAGCACGACACACCTCGGGAACGCCATGCTAAGTGCACGAGGCCACAGTGTCCGTGACCCCCTCTACTGAGAGGGTGTTCAGGACCAGCAGGCGCTGGGGGGAGTGTGACACTATGCCATGAGCTTCCCTGTGGGGAGATGACATGTTTGGGAGCTACACGGAGGAGAAGGTTACACTGCTGTGGGAGCACCAAATGCCGCGGAACTGTGCACTTTAGCAGTCGTTAACGCGGTCACCTACTCGGTGTACCTACAGATGCAACTTCAAAGAGTATTTCCTCACCAGGCCCCTGCGTCGTCTTTTTCTCTTCCACCCAGTTGTAGTAGGCAGAGTAGTCCCCGTTGTTGGGGAGGCCGATCCAAGGCCCAGTAATGCTAATGCTGGTGTCGCCGTTGTGGTCATCACACACCCAGCGGCCTGACAGGTAGGTGGTCCTCCGCGCTTCGGCGAGCTTGCTCACGGTGCTGGAGGTCATGGCGCTGTCGCTCTCGGAGGACACGTCCGCAGGGTCTCTGAAAAGCACAAGCCGCATACAGCAGGTAAGGCCGCCACCTGCAGTGCCGCCATCCTATATGGGCGCCGGTTCGAGTTCCAGCTGCTCCACTTCCAATCCAGCTCTCTGCTGTGTCCTGGGAAAGCAGTAGAAGATGGCCCAAGTGCTGGGCCCCTGCACCCACGTGGGAGACCCGTAAGAAGCTCCTGGCTCCTGGCTTCAGATCAGTGCAGCTGTGGCCATTGCAGTCAATTGGGAAGTGAACCAGCGGATGGAAGACCTCTCTCCCTGCCTCTGCCTCTCTTTCTCTCTCTGTGTAACTCCGACTTTCAAATAAATAAACAATTTTTTTTTTTGACAGGCAGAGTGGACAGTGAGAGAGAGAGAGACAGAGAGAAAGGTCTTCCTTTGCCGTTGGTTCACCCCGAAATGGCCGCCACGGCCGGCGTACCACGCTGATCCGAAGGCAGGAGCCAGGTGCTTCTCCTGGTCTCCCATGGGGTGCAGGGCCCAAGCACTTGGGCTATCCTCCACTGCACTCCCTGGCCACAGCAGAGAGCTGGGCTGGAAGAGGGGCAATTGGGACAGAATCCGGTGCCCCAACCGGGACTAGAACCCGGTGTGCCGGCGCCGCAGGCGGAGGATTAGCCTAGTGAGCCGCGGCGTCGGCCAAACAAATCTTTAAAAAAAAGAAAAAAACATACATGGAATTCAAAATCTTCTGCACCAAAAAATCTTTCTGTTTCCATGAGTGTTTTGAAATGCCCTGGCAGAGATAAGTTAACTGTTACCAGAGATGAGGATCCAACCAGCCCTGGCACAGGAGCACAGTGGGAGAAGATGGCCCCAGGAGCAAGAGCCCCAAGTATTAGGTTCTCAGCCTATTTGGCCTCAACACCTCTTCACGTGCTCTGGGTTAGATTACTGACATTTATTTGCATTAGAAATTAAAACTGAGAAAAACAAGAAACAGCCATGCTCCACACACACCATCCATCTCACCATACTGCAACTTTAAAGACGTGCACTCCTGATCAAGATTTTGATTTTGATTTTGACTGCCTCCTCAAGGACATTCTTAAGTGAAGCTGTTTGTTTTTTTTTTTAACTCCAAGTGCAAGGTGGAAAACAATGACTATTAATTAATACAGTTTGGAGTCTCTGCTTTGAACTTCTGAAGTGTGTCAAGGCACCAGAGTGGCTCTTGAGCCACTTGTACAAATCTGTTAGCATGAATATGAACTAGCTGGAACTGCACAGATTCCCCGAATGGGTGTCCCAGGCCCACAGAGGTCCGATGGCTACGGATGGCACAGAAATCAGAGATGAGGCATCACAGCAGGTACAGATGCGCAGAGTGGGAGAGCAGGGTGTCCTTGGAGAACAGAGGAGGTCTGCATGGCTGGTGTGGGATACACAAGGGAGGTGCCAAGAAATGGTGTGGAAGAGCAGGGAAGAGAACAGCAGAGCAGGAGGGGCCTTTGATGCTGCTCCAAGTTTAGGTTCTGTGCTCTTGGCCGGTGGTTCTCAACCTTTTTATCTGTGGCTGTAACACTGATATAAGGCATCCTGACTGGTTGTCACAGCCAAGCCTGGATCAACCTTCTTCTCATCGAGAAGTTTGAGGAAATGCAAACGGATGAGAAACAGTCTAAGCATAACTTTGAAACCACCAACTTAAAAAAATTACCAGCATTACATATAACACACGCTAAAAAGATGTTTATCAGACAGTAGAGCACAGAGAAGAAAGCTTCTCGCCATGCTGTCTCTTCTAGCACACGTGTGTGCATCCATGCACACACACAGCCTCACGTGCTGCCAAATGACAGGCATCCCTTCCGAGCAGTGAGTCACCAGGCAGCTGCCTTGCAGTGCAAACACAGCAGAGCACTCACACAAACGAAGATGGCTATGACGTCACTAGGCAATGTGATCTCATGGGGCCATCATTATGTGCGTGACTGGTCCCTGATGGGTCAGAGGGCACATGACTCTGTGTACAGATAATGTGTGTGTGTGACACAATCAAGAAATGGAAGCAAAGCTAAGTTTATTTTGGTGCAAAAAATTTTGGGAAATTCATGCATGGGTTTTGATGACATGCATTTTCCATGAACTTTGTGAAGATCTCTGAGTATGTGTATCTTTTTTTTTTTTTTTTTTTTAATGAAGATGCACTGGGGCCAGCGCCATAGCATAGTGGTAAAGCTCCTGCCTGTGTCACCAGTTGGAGTCCTCGCTGCTGCACTTCTGATCCAGCTCTCTAGATGCCTGGGAGGGCGGCAGAGGATGGCCTAAGTCCTTGGGCCCCTGCTCCCATATGGGAGACCTGGAGGAAGCTCCTGGCTCTTGGCTTCGGCCTGGTCCAGCCCTAGCTGTTGCAGCCATCTAGGGGGTGAACCAGTGGACTGAGGATCTCTCTATGCCTTACAAATAAATGTTATAAAATAAATAAAGATTTATTTATTTGAAAGGCAGAGTAACAGAGGGAAATACAGAGATATCTTCTGTCCACAAGTTCACTCTCCAAATGGCCAACATGGCCAGGGCTGGGCCAGGCAGAGGCCAAAAGCTTCCCCTGGGCCTCCCAAGTGGGTGGCAGTGGTCCAAGGACTTGCATCATCTTCGACTGCTTTCCCAGGACTGAAAGTGGAACAGACAGGACACGAACCGGCAACCCAGACAGGATGCCTGCATTACAGGCAATGGCTTAACCCACTATGCCACAACGCTGGCTCCCATATATGTATCTTCTATTTTTGAAAATTTCAGTCTTAAAAAAAATTGCAGGGATTTTAAAGTCCTCTATAGGCTTTACCCAACTTCCCCAAATTATCAGTTCAGGACTAGGTGAGGATCCCTATCAGACAGTTAACACTGTGGTATTACTACTAACTCTTTTCCTAACCGGATTCACCCCTATATGCATCACACTGCTGATATTAGGGCCCTTTCTGGGGCCCAGGAGCCAATGCACTCTCACACATTGCATTCAGCTGCAGGTTTGCTAAGATGTGCAACAGTGTCTTGGTCACTGTCTTCTAGTGTGCTTGAACACTGGAATCTTTGACCCACCAGAAGTCAATTTGGCATGTTTCTGTTCTGCCATCCCTCCCACCCCTTACCAAAGCCTGGCCAGCTGTTTACACCATTTTTGGATAATCTAACTTCTACCCTACCGATCCAAAATGCCACCTGAGGGTCTGTTTCTGAACTTTCTCTTCTGCCTATTTTGAACCTGCCTTTCACTTGTTCTGTCTGCCATCTCTCACTAATGACAGAAGCAGCAGGTTTTCAAGCTGGAAGCAGCCACCAGACGCAGAGGCTTTTGGGAAGCCACCTCTGGGCAGAGACTTAAGGGCAGACGGCAGCAGCACAGGAAGGAAAGTTCCCAGACTGGCCACAGTGCAGACTGTCAGAGCCCGGCCAGGGTCCCAGAGAGTGAGTGGCCAGCAGAGACAAGCAACCCTCAGCTGAAGCAGCAATGGGCAACAGGGGCTGGCACCCGGTCAGGTCACCGTCTGCAATGCCCACATCCCTCCTGGAGCACCTGCGTCCAGTCCTGCTAATGTGCACCCTTGGAGGCAGCAGGTGATGGCTCAGCCTAGTGGCACCCCTGCCACCCATGTGAGAAAACTGGATGGTGCTCCTGGCTCCTGGCTCCAGCCTGGCCCAGCCCTGGCTACTGTGGGCATTTGGGAAGTGAACCAGTGAGTGGGAAATCCCTGTCTCTAAGATAAATTTAAAAAATTTTAAATTTCAAATAAATTTTAAAAACTCACACAAACACAAAAACGATCGAGATCATGACGGTTAGCGAGATAGCAAAGGTAAGCTGTCCGTGGGACTCTCCAAGCCTGCTGAGCAGCAGTGGTGTCGTCACAAGGACTGTGGGACGGACTGGAGAAGTCCCCGGGGAACTACGAGGAGGAGCCAGGCAGGGGAACACTCCTGTCCAACTCACTCACCCCTCACGGTATCCATGTACTGCTACCTAGGACCAGTGTCGCAATAGCCAGTGCTCAACAGTGGCTAACACAGGCACTGAGCTGGACAAGGCTAAGTGAGCACACAGCACCCGCCTTCTAAGACGCTCTGAACACTGGGTGCTTGCCCTCACTGGCTCCCATAGATGGGTCTGGGAAGTAGGCATTTCCCAATTCCCATCTGACAGACACGGAAGTAAGACTGTGGGTTCAAGCATGTGCCTCACATCACACAGTAACAGCCTGGGTGGGACTGCCGCCGACAGTGTGCGTCACGTGGCTCTGAATCAGGACTTGAGCCAGCAGGGCACCTGGCAGCTGGGTGACATAAGCCCGGGCCCCACCCCTTGCCCAGCTGCCTCCCCAGTTCTTGCAGCAGGTGCTGTCTGCTGAGGCAGAGAAGACCTAAGTTTCATTGCCAGGGAAACCAAGGAGCCCACGAGGTCCAGGGAGAGGTGCTGACATACAGTGTCTGCAACTGGACCTATTCCTAGATTCAAACCCTTGCTACGGCACCTCGCGCCAGTCTTTACTTCCTCCATGGGGAAAATGACGGACGTCAGCTCCAGCACGTGGGAGCGCCGCAGGTGCGCCAGCCGCTCGTGGTGACTTCTCAAGTCGGTGGCCTTCTTCTCCACCAGGTCGCCAAGCTTGCGATTGTGCCTCTGGATCTTCTCCTTCTTCTCCTGGTGCCGCTGTGCCCGGCTGTAAAGCTTCTGGTTCTTCTCCTTTGTTTTAAGAAGGCCTTCAGAATCTGAGATAAAGGAGCCACACCAACAATTATCTCTGCAAACAGTCCCCGGGAACTGCAGACCTCATCCCAGAAGCTAGGAGCTACTCCTGCAATGTGAACTGAAAGCAAAACCTCAATAAAACCCACTACTGGGGGCCGGCGGGGGTCGGCGCCGTGGCTCACTTGGTTAATCCTCCACCTGCGGCGCCGGTATCCCATATGGGTGCGGGTTCTAGTCCTGACTTCTCCTCTTCCAGTCCAGCTCTCTGCTATGGCCTGGGAAAGCAGTGGAGGATGGCCCAAGTCCTTGGGCCCCTGTACCCGCATGGGAGACTCGGAAGAAGCACCTGGCTCCTGGCTTCGGATTGGCATAGCTCCAGCCGTTGCGGCCATTAGAGGAGTGAACCAACAGAAGGAAGACCTCTCTCTCTGTCTCTCCCTCTCACTGTCTGTAACTCTACCTCTCAAATAAAATAAATCTTAAAAAAAAAAAAAAAAAAAAAAAACCACTACTGAAATTCTCAGAGTTTAGTTCAGGCGGATGCTGCACAGGAGGCAAAGCCGGCAGCTGACATGTCTCTGGGTCCTCCCCTGTGCCCATCACTGGAAAGAGTCACCGCCTGAGTTTTATGTTTGGCCTGGGAAGTACTTGACATTCTTACCAGTGAGCACCGAAGAGCACTCAGGTCAGGCAGAGAGGAGATCTCATTTGAGTTTGAACAGCTTACTGGTTACCTGGTTTTCACAGAAACCTCTTAGACGTGCCGTGGATACAAGTGCACTCGGGGATAATCTCACGGCAGGGGCTCACACAGCAAAGGATGGGCCAGAGAAATAGCCCAGGAGCTCTGAAAGCCACAGCAGCTGAGTGGATGCAGCAGCACCCAGCAGGGTGGGGACCCCATCTGGCGAGTCATCCACAGCACACACGCTCAGTGTCTGACACAGCATGGCCACGCGCTCCTCCCATCAGACCCAGGGCCTTTCTGGGAAGCTCCTCCACTTCTGGGTCCTGAGACCTGCAAGGGCTGCTGTGCTGTACTTGAACTTCCCTTCAGTAACAGAAGTGCGCTGTTGACTTTGAGACAGACACCTAGGAGTCAGTCACGAGGCATAGACTCAAGTTCAAAGACACACTCGCTGTTTGTCCAGGAGACCCTCCTCTTGACACATTTAAAGCTGGTTTCTCTATTGGATGACTATTACCAACCTGTCCACTACCAAACTCGTGCCTTGACAGCCAGCTCCATCAGTGGCCCTAACCATTCATACTAGGCCTTACTTTCCATTCCCATTGTCTCCATTCCAGTAAACTCTCTCCCAAACCATTGTCTATTTCCAGCATGGTTCAAGTCCAAGTCTTCATGCCCTCTTTTACTTGCTAGATTTAGTAATAAATTGTAGGGGTTGGCAGTGTGGTGTAGTGGGTAAAGCCACAGCCTGCAATGCTAGCATCCCGTATGTGCACCAGTTTGTGACCTGGTTGCTCCAATTCTGATCCAGCTCCCTGCTAATGGCCTGGGAAAAGCAGCAGCAGACGGCCCAAGTACTGGGGACCCTGCCACTCACATGGGAGACCTGGAGGAAGCTCCTGGCTCCTGGATTTGGCCTGGCCCAGCCCCAGCCATCGTGGGGAGTGAACCAGAGGATAGCAGACCTCTCACTGTCTCTGTAAGTCTGATATTCAGATGAATAAATCTTTAAAAATAATAATCACACACAGCACCCAGTGGTTCTCAAGTGTCCATGACATACAGACTGAACTCCTTAGCCTAAAGGCCCCTCCAAACTGGCCCACCTTCCACGGTTCCCTTCTGCACACCTTCACTCCAGTGTGCTCCACCACTGCACACTCCAGGTCCTTTCCACGGGCAGCAGCCGTTTACACAAATGGAAATGTAGACGCTGGACTGGCTGCCGTTCCCTCACACTGCTGTTCCTACTGTTCTCTCTAAAGGACACGAAGAATGTACATTATGAAAACTACCCAGAGGCCGGTGCTGTGGCGTAGCGGGTAAAGCTGCCGACTGCAACGCTGGCATCCTATATGGGCACCAGTTCAAGTCCCGGCTGCTCCACTTCTGATCCAGCTCCCTGCTAACGTGCCTGGGAAAGCAGAGGAGGACGGCCCAAGTACACAGGCCCCTGCTGCCCAAGTGGGAGATGGGATGAAGCTCCTAGTTTCAGCCTGGCTCAGCCCTGGCCACTGCAGTCATCCGGGGAGTGAACCAGGATGGAGTATTTGTCTCTTTCTCTAACTCTTTCAAATAAATAAATAAATCTTAAAAAGCAAAAACAAGGGGCCGGCACCGTGGCTCACTCGGTTAATCCTCTGCCTGCGGTGCCGGCATCCCATATGGGCGCCGGGTTCTAGTCCCAGCTGCTCCTCTTCCAATCCAGCTCTCTGCTGTGGCCCGGGAGGGCAGTGGAGGATGGCCCAAGTGCTTGGGCCCTGCACCCGCATGGGAGACAGGAGGAAGCACCTGGCTCCTGGCTTCGGATCGGCGCAGCGCCGGCCATAGCGGCCATTTGGGGAATGAACCAATGGAAGGAAGACCTTTCTCTCTGTTTCTCTCTCACTGTCTATAACCCTACCTGTCAAATAAATAAAAAAAATAAATAAAGCAAAACAAAATATAGACTTCATTTTTTCCCACAAAATTAACCTTTTTTCTTAAGATTTATTATTTATTTGAGAGTCAGAGCTAGAGAGACAGAGAAAGAGGTCTTCCGTCCGCTGGTTCACTCCTCAAATGACTGCAATGGCCACAGCTGAGCCGATCCGAAGGCAGGAGCCAGGAGCTTCTTCCGGGTCTCCCAAGCAGGTGCAGGGGCCCAAGGACCTGGGCCATCTTCCACTGCTTTCCCAGGCCATAGCAGAGAGCTGGATCAGAAGTGGAGCAGCCAGGTGGGATACCACCACTTAAGGCCAGGGTGTTAACCCACTGAGCCACAGCACCAGCTCACCAATAAACCTTTTAATTCTGTTTTCTGAAGTGCCCTGCCATGTGCAAATGTCCAAGTTTTACTCATTCCGCAAGGCCCCCTGCCATAAATGCCCCGCCTTCCACTCCTCAGCACTCTAGGGGAGGTGTTTGGACTCCCAGGATGCACTGCTCTCATTCCCCTTTCAGGTCCCAAGGCGGCCTGTCTCCTGGGAACACACCAGGCACCGGAGGAACGTACGTGGACCCAAGCCAGCCTCTCGCCGAGGACGGCAGGGCCTGGGTGCTCAGCTGCAGGCCTGCGCCTCCTAACACTCTCCCCTTCTCCTCGGGTGCCCCTCTATGACCCGTGCTCAGGCCGACTTTCCAGCGGGCTCACTCCTTTTCACCATCTCTCGTGAGCTCCTGACAGGCGCTCGAGGGACCACTGTCTAGTCGTGGTTCTGAGTCAGTGATCCAACTGCTTGCCAGTTTTTTAGGAAAGTTTCAAATTTAGTGTCGTGGGCCCTCACAGGTGTCAGGAAACCAGCTGTCACCCCGTCTGCACCCCGGGCAGACGCAGCACTCAGTCATCCTCGCCCCAGGCCGCAGGAGTTGACGCTATCTGGGTTGCCCACTCTCGCTTCTTTGCATACATACCTGCAGCACAGATCACCTGAACACTGCGACAGCTTATGCCTCCCGTCCCCAGGATGGACCATGTGTCTATAAAATGGCCTATCATGATATCTTACATCAAGAGAGGATGGAGGAATGCTTCATCAGGCCTGGGAGTTCACAAGTAGTGCCCGTTCCTAAATATACCCTATTTTATCAAAATTGAAGGAAGAAAAGGACAAGACTCCTGCATAGTAGGTTCCTATCCACAGACTCAAGTCCAGCAGAGCTTCTGGAATCCATTAACTCCGTCAACACTGTAAAATGCCAGGAGTCCAGTCTAGAGGGTGAGAGTGAGACCACAGTCACATCTCCCAACCCTGATTGTCATCACAACCCCAGCACAATCCCTCTCAAAGTGTGGCCCATGCATCTGGGGTAACCAGCAAACAAGTACCAGACACACAAGGGGAGGACTGACACCCTGGGGAGCACAGGAAACCTGCTGCTTCAGTACGGCTGTTTGACATGGCCATGACACTCAGGTACGTGACTCTTTTCCCAAGTTCAGGGAGGACCCCAGGATTCTCTCTTGATTTTAAAAAGTCACCAGGTGACACTGATGTTTGCTAGGGATGGAAACAATTTTTCCAGGACCTGCTGCATTGAAGCCATGTGTTGTTGTTGTTTTTTTTTTTAAGAAAACTTTTATTTAATAAATATAAATTTTGAAAGTACAACTTTTGGATTATAGCAGTTTTCCCCCAAAACCACCCTCCCACCCACAAACCATCCGATCTCCTACTCCCTCTCCCAACCCATTCTTCATCAAGATTCATTTTTAATTATCTTTATATACAGAAGATCAACTTGGTATATACTAAGTAAAGATTTCAACAGATTGCACCCACACAGACACAAAGTATAGAGTACTGTTTGAAGACTAGTTTTACTATGGGGGGGGGGGGAGCTATTATAATCCATAAGCTGTACTTTGGAAATTTATGTTCATTGAATAAAATAAAATAAAAAAAGAATAAACACAAATATATGAATGTAAAAAAAAAAGACTAGTTTTACTATTAATTCACATAGTGCAACACATTAAGGACAGAGATGTGACATGGGGAGTAAATGCACGGAGACTCCTGTTGTTGACTTAACAACTGACACTCTTATTTATGACGTCAGTAATCACCCGAGGCTCTTGTCATGAGCTGCCAGGGCTATGGAAGCCTCTTGAGTTCACAAACTCTGATCTTATTTAGACAAGGCCATAATCAAAGTGGAAGTTCGCTCCTCCCTTCAGAGAAAGGTACCTCCTTCTCTGATGGCCCGTTCTTTCCACTGGGATCTCACTCAGAGAGAGATCTTTCACTTAGGTCATTTTTCGCCAGTGTCTTGGCTTTCATGCCTGAGAGACTCTCACGGAAGCCATGTTCTTTTATTTGCTGTGGTGGCAGAAGGGACAGGAACCTTCTCAAAGAGCTGAACCAAAGCTTTAACTGTGCTCGCTGACCATGCGCAAGCTCAGTAAATTCAGCAGTTTCAGGGGGTTCACAGTTCGGGGGTAAACCCTGGTCTGCCCAGCATGGAGGCTGAGGGGAAGAAGATGAAGCACTGTTAAGTAACCAGCTCCCAGAATGCCGCTGGACCCTCGCCTCAGCAGCACCTGGGGGGTCCAGGGTTGTGTGACTGTGGGCCCCAGCCCCCCCAGCCTGCCCTCTTGCTTATTCATCTTGGGAAGGCCACGTGAGCACTTTATTACAACAAACCTGTTCAAAGGACGCTTTTAAACCATTCAGACCTCCATAAAGCACTGCAAGCAATGAGGAGACAAAAGAAGAAATCACGAGGTACATGGGTGACTCACTCTAAACTTTAAACACAGGTCTTCAGAAATACACGTTTCTAAGAGGTCTCTTTAAATTCAATCAACTATGAAGCACAAAAATATAATGTAACACAGATTTAAACACACGGGAAGCACAAAAATATAATGTAACACAGATAGTTCTTTTAAACACACGGGAGACACTACGGGAACAGAACCAATATTCTGCTTCCCGAATGAGCTAAGAATTCTGAGTACCAAGTTAGACGTAGGCAGAAGGGAGCTTACATTCCTCAACTCTAATTGAGAAAGGCAGGTCACTTAAGGTCTCTCTAACTGGGTGTTTATAAAATCTAAAACTTGTTGAGTGCTGACATGATGGCAAATACAAAATCCCACCCCCGACCTCATGTGAAGAGCTGCAACCAAAACCCAGGAATACTAAAAATAATGCAGCTAGGTGGATCAGGTGTACACACAAAAAGCATGAATGAATTGTGTTTAGACGGAGGTCCCATCCCCAGAACATCTCATCATGCATATGAAAGTACTATAAAATTGGAAAAAACCTGGAAACTGAAACCCGCCTGGTCCCAAGGATTTCAGATAAGGGATACTTGAAACTTCACCAAGTTGCTACTGCTATCACTCCTGCCTTCTTTTCTTTCTCTCTCCCTAGCTCAGGGGTGGGGAACCTCTTTCTCCTCCAAGAGCCATGTGGATATTTATAGCATCACTCACGGTCATACAAAATGACAGAGTTAGAAATGAGCCTGCTGAATGGATTTCCTGAGCTTCGAGTCCTGCCTGCAGCTGCCTCAGCGGGGCAGTCCAGATGGCTTCGCTGCCTCGCACGGCCTGTGGGCCGGCCTGGCTGAGTCCCCCCCGAAATCCCTCATGAGCCTTGACTACCGCTGAGGGACGGGCACAGACTACTTACTTTTCTTCATCTCCTCATTTCCTTTACATATTGTTTGTTTCAGCTGTTCAATCCTCATCTTGCACGACATAATTTTCCATCTCTGGAAAAAGTATGCAATAAATATCACAAACATTGATCTCTCATGATGACTACAACTAGATCACTACTTATTCCCAGGTATAACTTAGAAAATATAATAAAGAACAGATCAACATAATTATATTTGCTATTTCTTTTTACCTATAGTAGAAAATGAAAAACAAGGTTTTTTTGGTTCAGTGCAGAAGCAGCAAAAAAACTGAGAAAGAAATTCATAGTTCTTTTGCCTGTGTCAGTGAGCACAGAGTAAAATGCTCAAAGTCACTCTCTAAATCTGCTCTGTCCAATGTATAACCAGCTATTAGCTACCAATATATAGTTGGCTATTTAAGATTCAATTAAGGGATGGGCATCTGGCTTACTGGTTAAGCCACTGGGTGGGACACCCACATCCTACATTGGGGTGCTTGAGTTCAAATCCCAGCTCCCTCCCAATCCCAGCTTCCTGACAATACGTGCCCTGGAAGGCAGCAGGTGGTGGCTCACGTACTTGGGTCCCTGACATCCACGTGGGAGACCTAGATAGATTCCCAGCTCCTGGCTTTGGCCTGACCCAGGCACCGCCGCTGCAGGAATTTGGGGAGTGAACCAGTAGATGGGGCTCTCTCTGCCTCTCAAATAAATAAATACCATTTAAGACAATTAAAATGACATACCATAAATATTCAGTTCCTTACACCAACCATGTGTCAAATGGTAAACGCACATGTGACTAGTGCCTACCATATTGGACAGTGTAGATGCAGAAAATTTGCATTAGCACAGCAAGTCCTGTTGATGTACTACACTGCATTTTCACTGTGGCTACTGAGGAGACTATTAATGTCACTGGATTATCTCACACAACCTGCACACATTATTTGTGAATTAATAACTATAGCAAAAACAGATGCCTTTTTAAAAATTGCATAACTCAAGATTTCTGAAAAGCCTCAAGATTATATGAAACATGAAACTACCTCTTCAAATTTAAAAGTAGGATTATTTTCTAATGCCTCCAGAATTGTGGGTGTTAAAAACTCAAAACAACATTCAAACGCTTAAGGTGTTAATGCTTATCTAAACTGTCTGATGGTACAAGTTACAGAATGAATTACTGGGATGTTACAGTGGACCAAACCATCACAGACACACACAAACTGATTCAAAGGGACTCCTGGGATCAGAAACCACCTAGAAATTTAGCACTACAAAAGATTTAGGAAAACCCTAAATTGAATCACAGCACAAGCAAAATCCACTTCTGTCCAAATATTCACATGCAATTAAAGAATCATGAATGCTGCCTATTATTGTGAGGGAGAGTTAACCACCACAGAACGGTGAGCGAGCCTGACACATCTTCATTCCTCAGGGGTCATTTCTTAAAGTTTGATATTTACCTTTTCAAATTTTTTAGAGTATATTTCCATTTAACATGTACACAAATGAAATCAAACTTCACCCTAGCCTATTTTTTGTTTTGTTCATTAAAAATGTATCTTGGAGGGCCTGGTGCTGTGATACAGCAGGGTAAAGCCACAACCTGTGGATTAAGCCTCCCATATGGGCGCTGGTTTGAGTCCCGGCTACTCCACTTCTGATCCAGCTCCCTGCTAATGCACCTGGGAAAGCAGCGGAGGATGGCCCAAGTGCTTGGCCCCTGCACCCAGATGGGAGACCTGGAGGAAGCTCCTGGCTTCCACCTGGCCCAGCCCTGGTCATTGCAGTCATTTGGGGGAATGAACCATTGGGTGGAAGACCTCTTTCTGTCCCTACCTCTCTCTGTAACTCTGCCTTTCAAATACACAAAAGTAAAAATCTTGAAACAAAAGTGTACGATTCAGTGGCTTTAAAAAAATATATCTTGGACATCCGTGCATATCGATACATGTGGGTTAACCAGTCTGTTCAACAATTACACAGCATTACAATTTTTTTTTTTTTTTAAACAGGCAGAGTGGACAGTGAGAGAGTGAGAGAGAGAGAGAGAGAGAGAAAGGTCTTCCTTTTGCTGTTGGTTCACCCTCCAATGGCAGCCGTGGCCGGCATGCTGCAGCCGGTGCACCGCGCTGATCCGAAGGCAGGAGCCAGGTACTTATCCTGGTCTCCCATGGGGTGCAGGGCCCAAGCACTTGGGCCATCCTCCACTGCACTCCTGGGCCACAGCAGAAAGCTGGCCTGGAAGAGGGGCAACCGGGACAGAATCCGGCGCCCCGACCGGGACTAGAACCCGGTGTGCCGGCGCCGCAAGGCGGAGGATTAGCCTATTAAGCCGCGGCGCCGGCCACAAATTTTTTAATTTCAATAAAAATGTGATTTATTGATGGTCACTTCAATGAGATAATCTGTACATTAGCTTTGCTGCCAGAGCTGCAGACTGTTGGCTTCTTTCCCGAGACATCTCTGCGTTCACGTGAGCATCCTTAGAAGGAAAACTGCTGGACGTGAACAGCCAACACCCAACTGTCCACAGAGCGAACGTGTTGAGGGGCAATGTGCTGCTGATCAAACTCTTCTCTTCTGTGATAATAACCGACTTCCCAATTCTTCATTATGACAACTCCACAATGACTCACCCTGTTTTTGGTAGCCTGACAAAATATCTGAGAAGCCCACACTGCAAATATGATTCAATAGAGTACTGCTGAAATCGATCAAATATAAATTTAAATTCAAAATGATTTTTTGAGTTCTGCCAACTTAAAGTCACATAGCCATTTCTTAACTTACCAGCTGATCTGTTACCCATTTTCCTTCCATAGCTCTTAACACTCTGTATGGAAAAAGAGACAGAAAATAAACTCTTAAAACAAGTTCTTGGAAATGGTGAGAAATACCAAACTGGACTTGGCCTTCAAAAGGTTTTTCAAACTCCCTGTTCTCTGAGAACTTGTTTTCATCATCTGCCTTTTGCACTTCTAATACAGCTAAGGGCCTTTCTGTAAACACCCACAGTAAACTTCTGTAACAGCACTAGTTTTTGTCTTCTGTCATAATAATTTCCATCAGTATTATCAACACTAATGACGGCTATAAGAGAACCCATCATCTAAAATATCAAATGCTACGGTTAGTACTCAAAGAAATGGTACAAGCCAGCATCTCTGAAAATGTGCTCTGTAGGATATCCTATAGGGAAAATGAAAATTTCTGTGATCAAGTCAATTAGAGAAACTGCTAAGTAAAACAGATTCAAGCAGGACAGCTTCGAAGATTTAATCTGCTCTTGTATGTGTTTTACCAACCACTGCAGACCGCTGAGCAGCTCACGTCACACGCGGAATTTCTGGCATAGACGCTGTGTTTACCAGGGGGAGAGAGCGCTCTGTGCGGTACTCTGGCATAGACGCTAACTGTGTTCACCGGGGGAGTGAGCGCTCTGTGCGGTACTCCCCCTCCCCCAGAGGGAAGGCGGATGGAAGCAGGAAGCCCTCCAGGAGTCATCCAGGTCTCAACAAGCCAAGGTCCTGGCCTATGGGCCACAACCAATCATCAGGGCCAGGAGTTTGATGCATTTGCCCAGACACCAAGAGCCTACTGTGTTCCAGGAGGCCAGTGTTTTCTAAAAACTGATCAACCTCTGGCTGGCGCCACGGCTCACTAGGCTAATCCTCTGCCTGTGGTGCCGGCACCCCGTATTCTAGTCCCGGTTGGGGCGCCAGATTCTGTCCCGGTTGCCCCTCTTCCAGGCCAGCTCTCTGCTGTGTCCTGGGAGTGCAGTGGAGGATGACCCAAGTGCTTGGGCCCTGCACCCGCATGGGAGACCAGGATAAGTACCTGGCTCCTGGCTTCGGATCAGCGCAGTGCGCTGGTGATGTGATGCTGTTCAGGACATAGCAGCCATTTAGGGGGGTGAACCAATGGAAGGAAGATCTTTCTGTCTCTCTCTCTCTGTCTCTAACTCTGCCTGTCAAAAAAAAAAAAAAAAAAACCTGATCAACCTCTCCTGTTTTACTTCTCACAAACGCACTCCTCCTCCACACTTGGAAGGGACTGATCCTAACACAATCCACCTATCTGCTTCTTCTTACAGCAATGAATTAAATCAAATGGTAACAAGATAACCTCCGCAAGTCCAAAAGCAAAATGAAAATACTTACTCTTTTTGAAATTCTTCTTGCTTACTCTTAAGTTGGCTTAACCTTTCCTTCTTGTCAACAAACCTATAAAAAAATTCAATGTTTTATTTAAATGTTTGTTCTTTCAGTTCAACAAGAATATATAAATTTCTGAGAGCTGATCACTTCTGCAGGTTCATACAGAACTGTCACCTCCTTGAAAGTAAGTCCGCATCTCTCCAAGGAGGCACACTGCTTACCACTGGTCAGACGTCCAAACCTGCAACTGCAAATTCTTCTCTGGGTTTGTCAAATATATCTACAGATCCCACCCCTCACAGGTTAAACCCATTTTCAGGACATGCACATCAGACTAATAAGCAAATCTGAATTGAGGAAACTGAGTCTTCCATTATAAAAACAGTTTCAATTACTAAGCTTAATTCCCTGCCCTCTCCTGTGAAATCACTCCTTATGACTTTCTTAAAAGATTTATTTGAAGGGAGGGAGGGAGAGGGAGGGAGAGGGAGGGAGGGAGGGGGGGGGAGGGGAAGTGGGAGAGGGAGAAGGAATTTCTTTCAAGTACTAGTTTACTCCCCAAATGGCTACGACAGCTGAGGCTGCTCCAGGCTGCAGACCCTCCATCTGGGTCTCCTATGTGGGTGCCAGGGACCCGAGTACTTGGACCACCATCTGCTTCCTCCCAGGTGCATTAGCAGGGAGCTGGACCAGAAATGGAGCAGCCAAATGGGATGCTGGAGGTACAGGCAGCAGCTTAGCTCGCTGTGCCACAACACTGGCTGCAACTCCTTATCATTTATAAAATAAAAAATTTTTTTCTAATTTTATTGCTGGTCATTACAGACTAACAAGTTACTTAATACAAGTCACCAAAAAGGAAGGGCTGTCACACTGGAGTTAATTTTCTCTCTGTCAAACTTCTATCCCTTTCCTTATTATTATTTTCTTCCTGCTACCTTCTTTGGCGTTTAGCTTAATTTGAGGGGGGGGCAGTTTAAACTACAACTTAGGTCATCAAGTTTAACCCTTCTTTTCCTTTTGAACATATAACCAAATATACAGTTACACATTTCCCTCTAAATATTGCTTTAGCTACAATCCAAGATTCTTTAAAAGACTGTATTTATTTATTGAGATATAGAGTTACAGAGAGAGGGAGAGATTAAAAGAAAGGTCTTCCATCCACTGGTCCCTTCCCCAAATGGCCGAAATGGCTGCAGCTGGCCCGATCTGACGCCAGGAGCCTTGAGTTTCTTCCAGGTCTCACATGTGGGTGCAGGGGCCCAAGCATTTGGGCCATCTTCTACTGTGTTCCCAGGCCAGAGAGCTGGATGGGAAAAGCAGCCAGAATATGAACCAGGAGAAGTGTACTATTTAAATTTTTTTTTTTTTTTTTGACAGGCAGAGTGGACAGTGAGAGAGAGAGACAGAGAGAAAGGTCTTCCTTTGCCGTTGGTTCACCCTCCAACCCTCCAACGGCCGCCGCGGCCGGTGCACCGCGCTGATCCAAAGGCAGGAGCCAGGTGCTTATCCTGGTCTCCCATGGGGTGCAGGGCCCAAGCACTTGGGCCATCCTCCACTGCACTCCTGGGCCACAGCAGAGAGCTGGGCTGGAAGAGGGGCAACTAGGACAGAATCCGGTGCCCTGACCGGGACTAGAACCCGGTGTGCCGGCACCGCAAGGCGGAGGATTAGCCTACTGAGCCGCGGGCGCCTGCCTTGTATTGTTTAATTTCCAGATCTAGGTAACTCACTGTTTCCTCATTCAACTCTGATGTGATTACAGAACACATTGTGAGATTCCCATCTTTTGATCTGTGACAGGCTTATGGCCTTGCAGGTGGTCTGTCTTGGTGAAAAATGCATGTGCGCTGGAAAGAACAGTGCAGTCTACAGCAGTTGTTCTACAAATGCTAGGCAGCGCCTACAAACTCCAAGGAGTTGGCGGTGGCTGACACTGTCATTCAGACCTGCTAGATCTGTGCTACGCAGCATGGTAGCCCCAGCAACGTGTGGCTACGGCATACCTAAAATGTGGCCAGCTATTTGGGGGAGGGGATGCTAGTTTGACCAGCACTACACAACCGACTCTGAATTGAGCAAACACTATTTTCAAGGGAACAAGAGTCCTGCCACGTGTCCCACTGCAGGGAGTCCAAGAATAGGCTTTTGGCCGTCTCCTGAATTCCCGGCATGAGTGCAATTTAACAAACCACCACAGCCCTAAAAATAATTGATACAAAGAAGTCTGACTAAAAGACTTTCTATAAGCCCCACGTTTGACACATACCCAGAGAGATCTTCTAAAGGAAAAGGGAAAGACATCTCACTTAATGGTCATTGGAAACATACAATATATATTAAATAAAACCGATGTGGAATGGAGACAAACCCACAACACAGATTCAGCAATGAATTTAGCAGGTATTTATGTGTCTGCAATACAAAATAATCTTCCAGAATATTAAGAACTATGTATTCTCTGGCAATTGAGTGTATTTTTAGAACTATTACTTGCCTGATGCTTCCATTTCCTTGTATTAAAAATGAAACACTATGGGGCTGGCGCTGTGACGCAGGTTAAAGCCCAGGCCTGAGGCGCCAGCATCCCATATGGGCACCGGTTCAAGACCCGGCTACTCTACTTCCAATCCAGCTCTCTGCTGTGGCCTGGGAAAGCAGTGGAGGATGGTCCAAGTCCTTGGGCCCCTGCACCTGCGTGGGAAACCTGGAGGAGGCTCCTGGCTTCGGATCAGCACAGCTCTGTCCACTGCGGCCAAATGGGAAGTAAGCCATCGGATGAAGACCTCTCTCTCTCTCTCTCTGCCTCGCCTCTCTCTGTGTGTAACTCTAACTTTCAAATAAATACATAAATCTTAAAAAAAAAATGAAACATTAATGTGGTATTTACTTAGAACTGAGGGGCTGGCACTGTGCGTAGCAGGTAAAGTCACCACCTGCAGTGCCAGCATCCCATATGGGTGCTGGTTCAAATCCCGGCTGCTCCACTTCTGATGCAGCTCTCTGCTGTGACCTGGGAAAGCAGTAGAAGATGGCCCAAGTCCTTGGGCCCCTGCACCTGCATGGAAGACCTGGAAGAAGCTCCTGGCTTTGGACTGGTGCAACACCAGCCATTGCAGCCATCTGGGGAGTGAATCAGCAGGTGGACGACGCCTCTCTCTCTGCCTTTCAAATAAATAAATAAATAAATCTTTAAAAAAAAAAAAAAAACTGAGGCAACGTGGTGATTTATGTTCCAATAATGTGGAAGAAACGTGGACAAATTCACAGTTCTCTTTTACATGCCAGGGACTTGACATGGAGGATAAAATCTTGCTTTTAGAGGTTATAAAGTTCTCCTTTCACGTCTGTTGTAACAACGTCACTCTGCAGACAACTCTGTCCAGCTTTCTACTGAGCTGGTTAATTCTCTTTTACTTTACTTGGAAAAACCCCTAAAAGCAAATGCACAGATGGCAGCAGGAACGAACAAAGCGTAATGCCTAGGATATCCAGCAGTTCACGAGTCATGGTGTCCCTCAGGGAGGACACGAGACGCAGGTGGTGTGAACCAAGCTGACCAGCAGAGGACGGCGAGGAAATGCGGCCGGGGCTGCATCCCCAGGGCTCGCTCAGCTCCACGGAACCCATTCCTCGTCCGTGCTTCCTCAATACGGTTTCCAAGAAAGCAGAAGATAGACAGACATTCACCCAGACTTCACGTTAAATATCTTTTAAAAGGGAGAGGAACAGGTGTTAGAGCACTGGTTTGAGTCTTGGCTGTTCTGCTTCTGATCCAGCCCCTCCCTCTTTTGAATAAAAAATGTTGTACTTGGGCCATCTTCCGCTGCTTTCCCAGGCATATCAGCAGGGAGCTGGACCAGAAACAGAGCAGCTGGTATACAAACTCACAATCCTATATGGGATGCAGGTGTTGCAGGAGGCTTAACCCACCGTGCCATAAAAGCACCCACCCACCCAAATTGTGACTGCCATGTAATACTCGGCCACTTTTATGGGCTACAGTGCAATATCACAACGCCTATACACAGCATAAAACCGCTAGGCAGCCAGCCTTTTGTGCCTTTTGCAGGTATGTGGAGCCTCCTGGTGCCTCTCCTCCAGTTCTTCACACGGTATAGAACACGTGACCATGAACGACAGTCACCACCATGATGTGGGATGCAGCTTCTGACTTCCAGCCGTATTTTACTACTTGTTATCTGACCTCCAATACCTGGTTCCCTGCCCTTCCTAGCCAGCAGTAACCATTATAGAAACAGGGAAGTCTTCCAGAATTTGTCAACACCCTTGCCCAGGGGCCATGCTAACCTCTGCATAGTTGCCAACTGTACTATACCTGTTCCCAAGGTAAGCAGCCATGGTTTAAGTTTCAGCAAAGTGTAAGGTCGCTAGGAGCAGAACCAGAGGTGAACTGACTCCTCAGTTCCTATTATTTCCCACCCTCCCACGTTTATCGCAAACTCCCCAATTAAAAAAAAAAAACAAAAAACATGTTTCAAACGTGCCACTGACTGCGGAAATGGCCTCATGCTTCAATAGGAGCAGAAACTGACTGCTGTGGCCCTTGGCTCCCTGCTAGTTCCCATGGGAAGGCAGTGGAGGATGACCCAAGTGTTTGGGCCGTGTCACCTATGTGGGAGACCAGGATGGAGTTCCTGGCTCCTGGCTAACACGGCTGCTGTCTACCTTAGTGCAAGACAGATTAACTGTTTACGTATCAGCGTTTCCTCTGCCTACTTCCTTCCCTTATCAGAGCTAACTCTTAATCTATCTAGTCTCAGCATAGGTTTAATGCCGAGAGCGCCCTCTGAGGCCTGAACTGGGATAACAGCAATGGGTGAACGCAGCTGACAGGGTAGTGGTGAGAATATGAGTTGCACAATTCCACTCTGTTCCCTGGTTCCTGTAATGGGTGACTGAGTGATCTATCCACAGGAAGAACTAGTGCCATACATTTGCCCTACACAATCAGAGAAACAGAGCATGCACTCTACTAGGGATCCATACTATTAACTCCATGCTAGGAGAAACAGCAGCACCCTAACTCCTGCAACTTTACTGAGCACTTACTCTGTGCCAAGCACCCTCCATCGGCCTGCCCATCAACCTGGGGCTATGTTTATTTTGTGCCTATGTAAGGCTGTGGCAATAGAGCAGTCTGAGGACCTGGCGTGGAGGCACAGCAGGTTAAGTCATCTCTTACAATGCTGGTGTGCCATGTCAGAGTGCCAGGTCATGTGATGACGCAAGTACCTGGGCCCTTGCCACCCCTCAAGGTAGACTTGGATGGAGCTCCTGGCTTTGGCATGGCCTAACTCTCTTATTACGTCATTCGAATGAAGCGTGCGCACGCTCTCTCTCTGTTGCTCTGCCTTCCAAATAATAACAGACTGAGCAACATGACTAAAGTATGTCAAGACATGCAAAAAATGATTTTTCATATAAGACACTGAGTGCCTGAAAAATATTCAAATTCTTTAACCATTAACTTCATTTCAAGGAAATAAGGAAATAGACCAGCAATGACAAGCTTTAAGTTTGAAGGTGCTAATCCCACAGCCAGTCATAACAGTGAAAAATTGGGAACTTTAACGTTTAATAGGAGAATAATTAAATGATGTCATATTGCTGTAAACAGCATTGAAGTATTTTACAGGCAAATATGAGTATCTTTGAGATACTGGCTTGTTTAAAAAAAAAGAATTATGATATGATCCCCAAAAGTACTTCTATATATTTACATACACATACAAGGATAACTGAAAAAACTCATGGTTTTATTTATTTATTTTGCTGCAATTTTTTTAATACTTCTATAGTTTTTTCATAATATACCTAGTATGTTTCCCATGAACTTTTTGAAGATCTCTTGAATGCAGATTAAAAATATTTTTAGGGGCAGTGCTGTGGCATAGCAGGTAAAGCCTCCATCTGCAGTGCCGGCATCCCATATG
This sequence comes from Oryctolagus cuniculus, assembly GCF_964237555.1. Classification (NCBI taxonomy): domain Eukaryota; kingdom Metazoa; phylum Chordata; class Mammalia; order Lagomorpha; family Leporidae; genus Oryctolagus; species Oryctolagus cuniculus. The sequence continues at coordinate 21,115,163 of NC_091443.1, read as the reverse complement.
GGTGCCAGTTCGAGTCCTGCCTGCTCCACTTCCAGTCCAGATCTCTGCTATGGCCTGGGAAAGCAGTGGAAGATAGGGTCCCAAGACTTTGGGCCCCTGCACCTGCATGGGAGATAGATCGGTGTAGCTCCAGCTGTTGCAGCCATCTGAGGAATGACCCATCGGATGGAAGACCTCTCTCTCTACCTCTACTCTCTGTAACTCTGCCTTTCAAATAAATAAATCTTTATAAAAAAATGTTACATCAAGGCTGGTGCTGTGTTGCAGCGGGTAAAGCTGCCACCTGCAGTGTTGGCATCCCATATGGGCGCTGGTTCCTGTCTTGGCTGCTCCACTTCTGATCCAAATCCCTGCTAATGCATCTAGGAAAAGCAGCGGAAGATGGCTCAAGTGTTTGGGCCCTGGTCACTCATGTGGAACTCCCAGATGAAGCTCTTGGCTTTGGCGTGGTCCAGCACTGGCCATAGTAGCTACCTGGGGAGTGAACCAGTAGATGGAAGATCTCTCACTGTCTCTCCTTCTGAATTCCAAAATGAATAAATCTTCTAAACAATTTTATGCTAAAATGATTATATTTTGATTCTATTTTTCATGAACTTTCTAAAGTGCAAGTGCTTTGCAGACACATACACACAGAGAAACAAGACTGAAATCCTAACACTGGAATAAAAGTAGTCTGGAGTGAAAATACCAAACTAAGAACTGTGAAAACACAGGTAAGATCTTTCATTCTTCATGTTTCTGTACAAGTTTTCTACCATAATCATACAGCCCTTTAGAATCTGAAGACACCATTCTAGCTATCAAAATATTTATGCTCCCTTTTTGAAGCTCACACCCACTATAAATATATAGACAAAGTTCTCCCAAACTATCTAAAGTTCTTAGGTCCCCTGGGACAGAGGTCCCTCAGGCACAGGGAGGTGAGGAGGGAGGGAGCCCAGCCAGCTCTCAGGTCAGCAGGAGGGAACTTCTCTCCAATCCCCTCTCTGATTTGGACTAAGTTGTGGTAGAGGAGCAGCCATTTCTGGCTCAAGACAACAGACAGCAGCGTCTCAGGTGAGCACTTGAGGGCACCTGTGTGGCCGAGGAAGCGAACACAGCACTCTCTCTAAGCTCATGGTGCTTCTACCCACATTCAGTCTTTTAAAACAACAACAACAACTAAAAATCAAGTGAGTGAAGTGGTTAATACATATTTAAGTGCAGATGGCTCAATATTTTTTAAAGACTTATTTATTTGAAAGGTAGAGTGACAGACTTTCCATCCACTTGTTTACTCACTACAAGTCCACAATAACACCATCTGGGTCTACCACTGATTATCAGGGAACCAAGTACTCGGGCCATCCTCTGCTTTCTTGGCACACTGGAAGGAAGCTAGATCAGATATGCAGACTAGCCAAGATTTGAACTGGGCATTCTAATATGGGATTCAGGCATCCTAGGTAGTGTCTTAACCAACAGCACCGCGATACCCAACTAAGTGTTTCTTGAATTAGGCTATTAACATTGTAATAGTAACTAGCCATCAATTTTTTTTCTCCCATAAATTCTTTAGGCATATAGGGAACAAAGCTTACAATCAGTTAAGATATTGAAAAAAAAAACAGTTCTTATGATTTTTAAAACTTATGTTAGAATATTTATGATTTGAAAAAACAAAACCATTCTGGGGCCAGTGTTGTGGCATAGCAGGTAAAAGCCATTACCTCTGACACTGGCATCCCATATGGGTGCCAGTTCAAGTCCTGGCTGTTCCACTTCCCATCCAGCTCCCTGCTAATGTGCCTGAGAAAGCAGTGGAAGATGGCCCAAGTGCTTGGGCCTCTGTACCCACACGGGAGACCCTGAAGAAGTTCCTGGCTTCAGACTGGACCAGTGCTAGCTGTTGTGGCCATTTGGGGCGTGAACCAGCAGATGAAAGATCTCTGACTCTCTAACTCTTTCAAATAAATAAAATAAATTTAAAACAAACAAACAAACAAAAACCATTCTTCACTGACAGGATTGGCAAGTAAAAGTCTAAGAAAACCCGAAAACTCTGTTTAGTTTCTTTGCTTGTAAAATGGGAATAATGCTTACACACTATCTGGTTAAACAGCGTGCAAGCAGGTGGTACAGACACTTGGCACCCAACACCCGCTCGTCTTCCAGTTCGTCAACACCATGAAAGGCTTCTGCACTTGATCTATGCTAAGCTGGACTACAGAATCAGATCTAGAGAAGACAATGAAGGATTACGGAACCAGTCCTAACAACACTTGCTTCTGCACACATAAACACACCATCCTACAAAAAATTATTTACTCTAAATTGAAACATCTTTTAGAAGCAAAAACAGAAAAGATCCTAAATTTGGATCTAAATAGAGTAATCTAGGGGCAGGGGTTTGGCTTAGCACCTGCACCCCACATCAAAGTGCCTGGGTTCCAGTCCTGGCTCTGCTCCCAATTCCAGCTTCCTGCTAATGCGCGCCCTGGGAGGCAGCTGACCATGGCTCAGGTGGTGGGGCCCCTGCCACCTATACGGGAGACCACACTGAGTTTCCGATTCCTGGCTTTGGCTGTCCCAGCTCTGGCTGTTGCAAGTATTCTGAGAGTAAATCCGCAGATGGGAACACTCTGTTTGAATGTCTCTCTCTTTCAAACATTTTAAAAAGGTGACCTTTGTAACCCTGAAAAAAGAAGCAATGTTCTCTATACTGACGTGGAAGATGTTCAGGGACAGTAAATGCAAAGAAAACGCAAACTCTGCCAAACAGCGCGGGTTATGTCATCACCCGCCGGCACAGAATCAGCACAGAAATAGCAAAGCATTGTGGTGATCCTGTCAGCTGCCTCCATGGCGGGACTCCAGCAGATTTTACCTTTATGTTTCTACAGTGTTTGCAAGAAACATCTTGATGCTTCAAATATCATATTTATAAAACCTGGGTCTCTAAAAAAAAATGCATTTTGTATTTTTCATCACTGCAAAAATTCAAAACACTTCAATTCAACTACATCTTGTTACAAGAAGAATATCCTCAATGGAAATGTTTCCCAGGGCCAGCACTGTGGCAAAGCAGGCTGAGCTATCTCCTGTAACACCAGCATCTCACATGAGCAAAAAGGCATTCTTAGAGAGAGAGTAACACAGAGAGAGACTGATCTTCCATCCATTGGGTCACTCCCCAGATGGCTGCAGCTGGGGCTGGGCTGGACTGAAGCCTGGACCTAGGAATTCAACTGGGTCTCTCACATGGATGGCAGGGGCCCCAGTACTTGGGCCAGGTGCCTTAGCAGAGAGCTAGAATGGAAGTGGAGCAGCCAGGACTAGAACCAGCACTTATATGGGATGCTGGTGTCACAGACAGTGGCTTAACCCATGGGGCCACAGTGCCAGCCCCAGAATAAATCTTTAAAAAAAAAATCCCTTTCCAATTCTAATAGGACTGCAAAGCAGAGGGACCTTACGAGAAAATCACGCAGAAGCTCTCACAAGAACACTCTCCCGCAGGCCTGATCCTTGCTGCTCTCTGGAGGTCTCTATGAGAAAACCCACATTCTCTGCACCCTCACGCAGCCCCTGGGGCTTGGCCATGCTAGGGCAGGCACCATGTTGGCAGCAAACGTCCTTGGCAACAGCACATCAACTTAGCTCCTCAGAGATCAACAGCAGGTGGTAAGTCCAGGGTTATCTTTATAATCACATTTCATTTTGCACAAAGTATGTCTTTTGGTGTTTGCAAGAGACTTTAGATTATGAAAACTTATGAGAGGCTCTGAAAATCTTTAGTGTGGATCTCCTGAGCCCTGGAGAGGCTCTGATGAATGCTGGGCCTGGGGACTGCTAGAACCCAGCCAGCAGCAGATGGCAGCCGCCTGCAGGTGAGAGAATCCAGGCGTTTCAGGAATCTTCCGGGTGGGAGGGCGTATAGGCTGAGGGTGCTGCCTCTCCTGGCTCCGTCCCAGCCTTTGGTTCATTACAGCATACATGATCCTCCAAGATGGATCTCGGGCTGCCTAGCAAAGCAGGCAAATTCCTTTTCTGATATTGTTACACACAAACGCGTGCGCACACACACTTACTCACACATATACATACATATTTATTTCAATTCTTGAAATGAATTTAAGAATTAGCACGGCCTAGGAGTAAGTCAGCCACAACAACTTTTTAAATCACCTCTAAAATAGTTACTAAACTCAGTGGGGGGAGGGGGAATACCATATGAACAGTCGATGAGAAAGCCTTTCATAAAATTCACAAGGTACAATGGCAGAAGGAGCCAGGGATAACAACTGAAAACCAAAGTTATTATTTTCTTAGCAAATCTGCACCTGTTGGTGGCAACACTAGCAACAAGGCTGCAAGGGATAGGCGCTCAGACCCTTCTGGTAGGTCATAATCAAATAGGAGCGTCGGTAAACTTTTGTCTGAAGATGGAGAGTACAGCAACCTGCAGGCACTTTCAGGGGCAATATCTGTAGCTCACTGAATGTTACCTTCTTGCTAATACCCACTGGTTCCCACACCAGCAGGCTGCTTTCCCCAGGAACCCTCCAATCATGTTCCCAGTCCTATGCCTCCTCCTCCCACCAACTGTCAGCCGACATCTTAGCAGTTTTGAGTGGCAAGATGCCTTCATCCTACCAGTTATCCATTAAGCACTGGCTATTTTTGGTGCCAGATAGATGTATAACCCAAAAAATTACATTTCCATTAAAAGACTTACAAGATCCAAGTTGAGGCTACTGCCTAATTCAGCAGAAGTTGAAAGGCAGAAGAAAAAGCAGAGAAGGAAGTGGGTGCTGCTTTAGGACTAGGGACACTAGGGAGATGAGGAGGGCGAGGACCCCAGAGTCACAAAAAAGTCTTCCCACTGAACAGCAACAGTCCTGAGCCCACATATTTTTAACTAATCTAATTGCCAAACTCGTACTGTCCACAAAAATACACATGCTTCTCAACTGCGAGACAGACTTCTTTAGTATCTCATTGTCTTTGAATTGCTAAGCCGTTAAAGCCTATATTCACTCAGCCCATTAAGTAAACCTGAAAAAACCCATTTACAAGAGCCCCTGCACCCACGTGGGAGATACGAAAGCTCCTGGCTTCTGGCTCCACCCTGGCCCAGCCCCGGCAATTGTGGCCATTTGGGAAGTGAACCAGCAGACGGAACTTACCTGTCTCTTCCTCTCTCCATGTAACTGTCTTTCAAATAAATAAATAAATAAATATTTACTCCAAAACTTGCCAGGATATTCTATGCAGACAATGGTGCCCAGTGAGAACTCACTAACAATTATTTGGCTGGGAGGTCAGCAGGCCGGGGTTTCGGCAGAGTCTTTCACCCTACTGGATGCTGGCACTGTTCTGGGAACGAAGGGGGACGGACCCCTCTTCTGAAGGCTCACAGCCCAAGAAAGGGAAGCACGGGGAGAGAGGTGGAGCTGCCAAGCACCACAGTGCGGCAGCCCTGCATGTATTCTTCATTTATCTGCTCGGTCAGGAAACAAAATCTACCATTAATATGCTCCTCTTGTAATCCACTTTCCTGCACAGATTCGGCAAAGAAGTGCTGTTAAGTCTTAGGGGTCGCCCTGCCTTTGCCATCCCCTCAACAGCACATCTCGTTGCCACTCCGAGCTGCAGAACTGGTGACCCGGGAGAACAAAACCAGAACTCACGCCTTCAGACTACATCCCACACGCAGCCACCCTCCTCAGACATGTAGCACCACACACCGTGCTGAGAACCATGAAAGAAGCGGTGCTGTGACCCCAAATCAGGGGAGAGACAGAGGGGGGAACCCACGTCTGTGAGGAGGGCCAGGGAGGGCCTGAGGAACTGACGTCTCAGTTGACGGGTGAAGGACAAGGTACCAAAGAAATGTTCCAGGCAGAAGGAACAGTAAGGGATGCCTGTTGGGGGCATTTGGGGAGTGAACCAGTTGAAGAGATCCCCCCCTCCCGTCCCTCCCACCCCCGGCCTTTCAAATAAAAATTTATTAAACCTTTCTTTAGTTTCTACCACGTGTTGGGGGGGGAGCATTTAGACGAATTAACACATAAGCCGTCAGATGGAGCGTAGTGCTTTGGAAGCCAATACAGCAGTTAAGCAGGATAGAGGTTAGCATCCTATTGAAGGGTCAGAAAGCCTCATGGATGAGCTGAGATTTGAAAGAAGCAAGGAGGCAGCCCTGAAGACTGCTGGGAGACGAGTTCCTGGCAGTCTGAATAGGACCACAAAGGCCCTGACATAGGAGACTTCGCGTGAAGGCCGGGAGGAAGTCAAGTATAGCAGAATGAGTATCTAAGAAACTAGTGTGGGAGGAGAACACATATTACAGAACTCTGCCCCCCGCCTCTAAAAATGGGAACCCCCTGGAAGATCTCAAGAGGATGACGAGAGGCATCCTTACCACTGCAACATGGGAATTAAAAGAGCCAGGGTGGAAGCATACACGAGACAATAATCCTATCCTACATCGCGGCAGAGGATGGTCAAAGAATGAGATTTAGGATAAGGTTTAGGATAGAGCAGATGCTGGGAGACTTCAGAGAGATCAGGTTTGGGACAGATTTTTCAAGAGCAGACGGGACTTATCAAGGAGTTTAAATACGGAGTAGTTAGCCCCGGTCCGCACCTTAGAGTAAGCCTGTCTTGATCACAAGGTCCACCTGTGGCACCAACGCCCAGGGCCCAGACCCCTATTCCTCCGCTAGTGGGTCCTTTCTGGTCTTGCCTCCAGAGAATTACTGGTGTGTCTCCGGAGAGAGACGGAGAGAGAGAGAGAAATGCGCTACACCAAGCCTTTAAGAGTACATCAAGAACCCGGGCACCGAACTCTATGGCAGCAAGAGAGGACTTCTCCGGAGAATCGCCATCTATTCTTTCCCCCTAGTATCCAAGAGCTGCGTGGGGACCAACTACTCTCGGGTGGGCGATGGGGAAACAGCGACCTTTTCTCATCTGACCCCCACCCGCACCCCGTCTCCCGGCAGCAAAGCAGTCACCCTCCTCTCGCCGGGCTGCGGAGCCCTAAGGACGGGCCCCAGGCTCCGGGCGCTCGGCCGGACGAGGCACCGAGACACAATAAGGCCGTGGCGGCCGCCTTTACCTCTCCCGGTCGCGGCCGTCGAAGTAGACGAAATCGCCGCTCTGGACGCACTTGGCGCAGGTCAGCCGCCGGCGGGTGGTGTTGCACAGCGGACACCGCTCGACCGCCACGTACAGCCCCTCCGCGTCGTCCACGGAGTCCACCAGGTCCCGGGCGAGCGGCCGGGGCCCGCAGCCCGGAGCCTCCGGCCCCCGGGCTCCCTTCCCACTGGGAGACGCCATGATGGTCTGAGAGCGGAGCCAGTCACGTGGGATTTTGTTTTCAACCAGGTGCATCCTGGGCGAGGAGGCGGGGCAGGGGCAGGGCCGCGGGGCGGGGCGCGCCGGGGTCCCCGCCAGCCCGGGGCTCAGCCCCCCGGAGCCCTGCGCCGCGCCGGGACCCTTGTCTTAGGGGGCTAGTGCGCCGCACAAAATCTCCTCGGGGCTTCAGGCCAAGGCCACTCGTTAACGCGGCGAACCTCAGCAAAAAAATAGGACGATGCCCCCAAGGATTCTGGGAATAAGACGAGATTCAAGAGCTTTGTTTCATTCCCTGTGTTTTCAAGTTTGGCAAAAACTGGGGCTGGCGCTGTGGCGCAGCGGGTTAACGCCCTGGCCTGAAGCGCCGGCATCCCACGTGGGCGCCGGTTCTAGTTCCGGCTGCTCCTCTTCTGATCCAGATCTCTGCTGTGGCCTGGGAAAGCAGTGGAGGATGGCCCAAGTCCTTGGGCCCCTGCACCCGTGTGGGAGACCTGGAAGAAGCTCCTGGCTTCAGATCAGCTCAGCTCCGGCCATTGCAGCCATTTGGGGAGTGAACCAGCGGATGGAAGACCTCTCTCTCTCTAACACGCTCAAATAAATAAAATAAACCTTAAAAAAAAAAAAAAAAGTCTGGCTAAAACTGTAGCAAAGTCGGGAGGAGGCGGCCTGGGTCTTGGGAGGTTTGGGTCATCCACCTGCTTAACAGCTGTGTGACTGGGGGACAAACTCCTTAACGTCTCTGTGTCCATTTTCTCACGTTCAACCGACATAATTACGGTACCCAGCTAACACCGCCAGGGTTAAGAAATACAACTACTGGTAATCTAGTAACACTTGACTGATAAGGAGCCAGTGAAGACGTCCAAGTCCAAGTCAGTCTGAAAAGCCAACGTTACCTAAAGGCCGTCGTCCCTTGCCTACCCCAGACCACACTTAGAGTTTGCTCTGGGTACCTCGTTAGGACTTCACTTCTTGTTTCTTCTGGGTGGCAGTGAGGGGCAGGGGAGGAACACAGTGTAGGGGTGACTCAGAGTTTGAGAATGCCTTTCAACTACAGAGGGAACAAAGGAAAGTGGGTTTGTGGGTCATCCAGCCTGGTGATGGTCAGGGGTTATGTTAGGAGGCTGAGGACTCCCCTCCATTCTCTCCCAAACTCCACCTCTCGGGATTCCTAACTGCCTGCCAGGTGTCAAGTGATACTCCCCAATCCCTGGATACGTGGGAGACACAACTCTACCTTCCCACAAACCTCTTTCCTTACCTTGGCAAAAGGCGTTCCCACTGCACACCTAGGACCAGGCATCAGGGTAGCCCCATCCCTCACTCAACATCTCCATCAACAAAGGCTGCTGACTGCAACCTGAAAAGTCCTAAATAGGATCCCTCTGTCCCACTTCCTCTCAGATGGCCTTACCTAGTGGGTTTTTACACAATTAGATGGGATCCTAAAAGCAAGCAAAAATCCCCTCTATATGTAAAACGGAGCTTCCACTAACCATGAGTGGTCCCTGCAAGTTTAGGGTTTGTTTTTATGTGAGGGAAATGGTTTTCTCTGAGCCTCCCCCATGAAAGGACTTCAAGGTCTCAGACTTTGCACGCTTCACTTTTATTCTCACAACATCATTTGCAGTGTCCATCACCTCACAGGATCACCTGCTGCATATTTTAAAAGGCAAAATTCAGACGCATTCATTGCTCTCCTGCTGCATTCGTTTCTGAACTGAAATTTCTGTATATTGTGAAGTGTTTCAGGAGACACATGTTCATGTGTTACAAATTTAACAAGAGCAGAGCACTGAATTCTAACAATACTACAACACCTTTCTAGCAAGGCCCTCATCTCTCCAATTCTGAATTGTTTACTTGCTCAATTTTTAAAATGGCACACAAGAGCCATTTTTAAGTGAGAAGTTTTTTTCACTTTTTAAGGCATGTTACTCAGAGAATCACCCTTTAAGTCAAAATCTACTTGGAGCACCTACAGTTACAGGTAGAAGCCGCCAGCTGTTTCTTTGCGGGGCTCGTGTCCATTTTCAAACCAGCTTAATGCAAGATGGTGAGAAACAGTCTCAGGCTTTTTTAAAGCCTTTGAGAATAGGATAGATGTTTTCAAATGCTTCGTAGATTTCAGAACGTTCTTTGGCACCTACAAAGAAATCCAAGGGTACATCATCTTTAATATAAAAACAATACCAAAATGTTGTTAACACTAAAATCTCATTGTGTCACTTTTTAAAAAATTATTTAAATTTTAAAAATAATTTTTTAAAAAATTATTTACTTGAGGGGCAGACAGCAAGAGAGACCTCTCATGTGCTGGTTCTGTCCCCAGGTGCTCACAAAATCCAGGACTCCCCCTTCAACCACCACCTGCTGCCTCTCGGGGTCTGTATTTAATAGCAAACTTGAGTTAGGATCAAACCCCGGTGCTCCGCTCTGGCTGTGGGAGACTTAACCAGCATCTTAACTGCTAAGCCAAACACCTGGCCTATTCAATGATTTTTCATAGGCTTGCACCTCTTTAACAGTGCCTGAGAAGTGAAATTTATTTTTAGTAAAGAATTTGGCAACTGCAGTTGTATTTCCAAAAAACTCATGCCCTAGAGCAACACGGTATGGGTGTGGCCTTCAGCCACACTGTGTCAGCGCCTGGGGCACTTAGCTATGAGCCACTGGGACTCACTCTGGTCTCTGGTTAACAGCTTGAGGCCCTAAGAGTGACTACAGATTGAGACAAACTGGAAGAAGCTTTTCTAGAGTTTAAAATTTCAGTGTATAGATAGATGGGATCATTAGGGACAAAAATTGTACCACTGTCACTCTTAATTGCAGGTTTCAAGGGATTTAAGTATAGCATAATAGCTCTGGGATTTAGAAGGATACAGCGTGACTTAGACAAGTCTCCACCCTTGGGGAATCTCATCCATCAGTCCCCACTCATCGCTTGTCACCTTCTGCCACCTCCATAGCACACAGCTCATTGTGCTGGGGCCCCGGGCTGGGCCTCCTGATGGTTCTGTACCAGACACTTACCGGATGCCTTCCTGGGTAAGAGGAGGAGGAAGAGGTGAGTGAAAGGAATATGAACATTGTTAGCCTGGAGAGAATGAAAAGCAGCTTCTGTCGATAAAGACTTTCCCGAGCGCTGTCAAGTTGGGAGGGAGGGAGGCTTCAGTAGAAGAAACAGCCCCTGGTTTAATTATAGGGCTCAAGAGAAGAAAGGACCAACAGGACCACGACCAGGTTCAAGAGGCAGGTGGAAACAGGGATTTGGAAGCCAGGATGAGCCATATGAATTTTTTTTTTTTCCCTAGGAGACAAACATGACAACAAGCAAATGGAGAAAGCAAAACCCTGGTGTGTTGCTGGCGGGGGTGTCAGAGGGTTCAGTGGTTTGGTGGGTCCTCTCAAAGGTAACGAGTGACCTCATGACCCGGCATGTCCGACTTCCGGGCAAACACTCCCTTAGGCCGAAACCACCTGCGCTTCCGTTGCAAGCTACTCAGTGCCACCCCCGTGCCCCAAAGGGGAAAGGACACAAGTGTGTGGTGTGTCCAGACACCAGAATACCGCTCAGCCATCAAAGTCAGGGTTGACGCACGCCGCTACACGGATGCAGCTCAGAGACATGCCAAGGAAAGCGTCTTAGACGCAGAAGAACACAAGGCCGATGACAGGAAACACCCAGTATAGGTCAGTCCACCGCAACAGAATGCCAGGGGCCGAGGGGCAGGGGACTGCAGGGAAGCTGGTTAACGGCACGGGGTTGTATTTTGGAGCACAGGAAACATTCTAGAACTAGACAGAGGTGGTGGACATCCACAGCGCACAATGCTTGGAACGTGCTACAATGCCACGGAACTTTATGAAGTGGTTGAATTATTGTCATGTGAATTCTACCTCAAGTTTAAAAAAATGTAAAGAATCAAGCATGAAGTCCTCATCAACTTGATTTTTTTTTTTTTTTTGCTAGGTCAGTGCAAAACATTGCCAAGGAGCCTCTTATCTGTGGGACTCCACCTGGCAGCGGGGGGTGGGGAGGAGGCGAGTTACTGACACCCGCATGAAAAATTCTGTGCCTCAGCCCAAACATGTTGGTACCCAAAGAGAGACTGGTCTGTAGGAGCCAAACAGAGTTTCTGGCCGCAGTACGGGAGGGGCTATTACAGAAGAACCTGCCTTTGGTTTTATCAGCTTTTGTCGCTCCGGGAGGCAATTGCCTGGAGCAACCTTCTTAGTGGACAATAAGACAGGACAGATGTAGCAAACAGGCGAGGATAACTCAAAAAGCTGCTGGAAAGTGGAAACAAAAGGGGATCTGAGTACAAAGCACATTTGAAACCCATGCTCCTGCCATCGGATCAGCGCGGTGCGCCGGCTGCAGCGCGCCGGCCGCGGCGGCCATTGGAGGGTGAACCAACGGCAAAAGGAAGACCTTTCTCTCTGTCTGTCTCTCTCTCACTGTCCACTCTGCCTGTCAAAAAAAAAAAAAAAAAAAAAAAAAAAAAGTCCAGGAAATATTATGAGAAAACTGTGCAAGGATTTCAACCGTGTTGGCACCAAAATAAAGTTTGCATTCCATTTCCCCAGCAACCACGGTGTGGGGAGGTGGGGGGTTGTCCTCTATCCACCTCTAAATCCAATCCAAGCCTCTCCTGGTTCCATGTCGTTGAGGACCAGTGTGTCCAGGGATAACCATGGACTTCACTTTGTACCATTTTTCCTAAAGCACATAAAACAATCACGTCTATATGCATTCAGGCTCAGACCTCACCGACCTCTGTCTGGACATCCATCACTTCCTTTACAGCAGGGCCGTCAACAAAACGTTGTATAAAATTGAGGAGATTTGGTCAATTTTGTCAAATAATTCTTCAGTTAAATATTGGCATCAAAACTTCCAAGGAACCTAAACTGGTGCCATAGTCCTGGTAACAGTCACCAAAACTCCAAGTGGCAGCACCAGGCTCCAATCAGATGGCCCTTGCCTTGAAAGCAGGACGTAACCCGTCCTTTTCTTCTGGCTGTGACGGCTGCCACTTGGGGGGCAGAAACAACTCTCCCTAACCTCCTGCCCCTCGGCCAGCCCAAGTACTGACCTCTAGCACCACTTGGGCTTTCCAGTTCTCTTCCTACACCAAGTCCGAACAACACATCCTACTTCCCCAGATGATGCCACATTTGCCAGAATCTTGCAAATTAAAATTATATATACAAACTCCTCAAGCTATTCACCTTACTGTATACACCAACCTGTTAGATTACTGGTAACCAGGACAAGGATATTCATTAACGTCTGCCCATGGTTCTGCTTTCTCTGACCTGCTTATCCCCAAGAACCACTGATGGCTAGCTGACAGGAGGTGTCTCCTGCACCACAGTGACCCGGCCTCGTCACCCTCGATGCTGAAGACATGGGTACGTGGGAAGCATCTTACACAAGCCTCTTTAGATGCCACCTTCCTAGCACCAGGGCAAGGCATCACTGTAAATCCCATGCCTTTTAATGATGAGGAAAAGCCCAGGAAATTGGGTTTTCAAGGAGATTAACAGCCAGCTAATGTTTATACCACGTGCCAGACACTGTTTTCTTCTAACAACTTAGGAGTTGCCATGGCCATGTGCACCTGACACATATGGAAACCAAGGTGGAGGATGTCAACTCATCCAAGGCTGCACAGCCCACAGTGGTAGGGCCTGGATTCAGACTGGACGCTGGGCTCCAGAGTCCCTCTGTCACCACTGTGCCTGCTCAGCCGCCATCAGCCGACAAGGAGAATTAGGAACAAAGTGCACGAGACACTGCACAAGTGCTTTCTTGGGCTGCAGCCAGGGCAGCGTAGTGAGGACGGTGGGCCCTGGGGCCAAGCACACCCACTGCCACTGTGCGGCAGCACATACAGCTGTTTGACGTTACTAGAGCTTTCCATTGTCCCCACGTCACAGGGGGAGGCAACAGAGATCAAGTACAACTTCCTGGAGTCACACGGATCTCATATAAAAGTCCTAACTTAAGGGTGGGCATTTGGCCTAGCACTTACATTGGATCATCTGGGGTCAAGTACTGGTTCGAGTTCCCTGCTGATGTGCTCCCTGGGAGGCAATGGTGATGGCTCACGTTCATGGGTCCCTGCCATTCACATGGAAGACCTGGGTCGAGTTCCTGGCTCTAGGTTTTGGTCCTGGTCTGGGGCCACTGTGGGCACCTGGGCAATGAACCAGCAGGTGGTGGCTCTGTTTCTCTGTCTCTCAAACAGTAATTTCTAAGAAGTCCATCCTTAGCACCGTGCCTGGCATTTGAGTGCCCACGCACACGTTAACTGTTCTTACGATCCTGGGAGTGAAAGTTGACATTTTGCTCTTCACTGTGTATTATTCCAGGAGGAAGATATACTATTACATTTAGTATGGCTTGAGAAAAAACTCAGGTCTGAAATGCCACACCAGCCACAGCCAACAAGCCTGGAGCTGGAAAAACAGCTTGCGCTTGGCCCAGGGCCCCTGCGTTCTGGTGGCTGAGAGTATGACAAGGCAAGATGCTGGGCCTCTTTGTGCTCGGCACACTGTACTGCCACATTCACATGCAGCCATGCACATGGTGCCTGGAGCTCTGCAGAGAACTTCACGGCAGTGAAATATTGCTAAGGCCCTACAGCAGTATAATGGCTTCAAGTAGCCATGAGTGTGTGTGCCCTGTGCACCAGGGCTCTAGCATTCCTACCAGGGGAAGAGCTGGGATTCCTGGCTTTCTACAAACTCAAAAGGCATTTGTCATTTCAATATGCTCCCATCTTCTAGGCAAGAGTTACTCATCTTTGTCGGTCCCTTGCTTGCAAGGTATCTATGCAAAGAGTCCCGTTTGACCACGCTGCTGGAGGCCAAGCGGGAGCCTGTAGCACTTTAGCCAGCCACCCGACCCCAGCACCCCAGCTTCAGTGCAGAGGCAAGGCCAAAAGGAGACTTTGTTGATTCCTTTCTCTGGGTGTACCCCAAACTGGGTCCTTGGGTTTTTAATGTCTTTGTGGATGAAGGGAGTCTAGGAACCTTAGATTCAGGAGTAGGAACACTTGTCTCTAGGGATGAGGCACAAGTGATGTAACCCTGCACGTAACGCTTCGTGGCGTAGTTTGAGGCGATGTGGCATACACAGGTAACAACACTCATGGATGATGCTTGCTCCTCATTGCAGCAGACTTTCACTTCACAAGAGAAGAACTGGGATCTCAGTGAGCACATGTCAGCCCCTCGTCCACAGAATGACGATCCACAACTTGCAAGAATGCAGACATTGAAACCTGCCTATTCTGAGTGATTGACACAAATTTTAGGTAAGTGTGTTGAATGGCTTTCATTATCTTATGTCAACAATACCCTTTTGTTGTTTGAAAACTTCTAGCAAATATGTGCCTGAAAGCTTTTTTTTTTTTTTGGTTTGTTTGGGGTAAGTGAAATCACTAATGTGATTTGAGGATCTTTAAGGAAACCTTTAAGAGGAACTTAGCCTGTGTTTGCCAATTTATACTTTGAGCAAGACTGATTATATCAAAACTAAGAAGCTTCTGCACAGCCAAAGAAACAATCAGGAGTGAAGACACAGCCTATGGAATGGGAGAGAATGCTTGCAAACCATTCATCTGACAAAGGATTAAAATCCAGCATATATAAAGAACTCCCCAAAACTCAACTAAAAATTAAAAATGGAAAATGATACGGCTGGACCACTCACAAGGGGACATTCCAATGGTCAACAAATTTATGAAAAAATGCCCACCGCCATTAGTGGACAGGCAATGCAAATCAGAACTACAGCGAGGGGCTGGTGTTGTGGCATAGCAGGTTAATCGGCCACCTGGGACTCTGGCACCTACTGTGCGAGTCTTGGTTCGAGTGCTGGCTGCTCTGCTCCCAATCCAGCTCCCTGCTGCCGATGTGCCTGGGAAAGCAGCAGAAGATGGCCCATGGGCTTGGGCCCCGAGGAGACCAGGTAGGAGTTCCTGGCTCCTGGCTTTGGCCTGGCCCAGACCTGGCTGTTGTGACTATTTGGGAAATGAGCCAAATAGGATGGAACAGAGATCTCTCTTTCAAATAAACAAACTAAAAATGTTAAAACTTCAATGAGATATCATTTTACCCTAGTTAGAATGGCTACTATCAAAAAGAGGTAAACAGCAAATGTTGACAAGGATGCAGAGAAACAAACTCCTGTGCACCGTTGGCAGGAATATAAATTAGCATAGACATTACAGAAAACAGTATGGAAGCTCCAGGAAAACTAAGAACAGAGCTGCCATGTGCAGTGAGCTAGCATGCTTCAGGGTATATATCTCCAAAAGAAATGAAATCAGCAAATCAAAGTGATGCCTGCCCTCTCATATTTATTGCTGTGCCAGTCACAAGAGCTAAGATATGGAATCAATCTAGATTGATCTGGCAGATAAGACTCCAAAAGCACAGGCAACAAAAACAAAAGTAAGTGAAAGGATAAAGTGATAAAGAGAAGGTTATGGGGCCAGTGCTGTGGCGTAGTGAGCTAAGCTTCCGCCTGCAGCGCCGGCATCCCATGTGGGCGCTAGTTTGAGTCCCAGCTGCTCCTCTTCCCATCCAGCTCTCTGCTATGGCCTGGGAAAGCAGTAGAAGATGACCCAAGTGCTTGGGCCCCTGCACCCATGTGGGAGACCTGGAAGAAGCTCCTGGCTCTGGGTCAGCTCAGCTCTGGCCATTGTGGCCAGTAGATGGAAGAGCGCTCGCTTGCTCGCTCGCTCTCTCTCACACACACACACGCTACCTCTCAAATAAATAAGTAAATCTTAAAAAAATAAAAAGGTTATGTTTATACACAATGGAATACTATTCAGCCAGTACAAAAGAACATTTCATCACTTGCAGCCAAATGGATGGAGCTGGAGGACGTCGTGTCAAGGGAAAGACAAGTGCATGTTCTCTCGCGTGAGCAAGCTCCACAAAAGGCCAGAATGTAGAGCAGAGATCACTGGAGGTGGGGAAGGTGGGGAGGGAGAAAGGAGAGCAGGAGGTTGGACAACAGCTACTGCAACATGGTTAGATGGAAGGAGTATGCTCTAGTATTCACAACAGCTTGTTGTAGATTTTCTAAGCAGACGGAGGAGAGGTGCGCGCTCAGATGTGATGATGGGGACAGGGAAACGTTGATTGCTTTGATTTGATTGGCACATATCATGTATATTTCTTGAATGTCACACTGTACCACATGGAGATGTACAATGGTAGAGAGTTAATCCATGTTTTTAGGTGTTAAGGAGATGGAAATACTAACTAACCTGACTCGATCAGCATCCACTGAGTACACAGTTTGAATTATCACACTGAACTCCATAAATATGTACAATCAAAATAATTTTTTAGAAGTCACTAATACAGCAAAGAGTAATTATCTGTAAGATTTCAGTGGACTCACCCAAATCCTTAGAAAAAATAAAAACCAAGTAGATACAGAGAATTATGTGCACATTATTCATAAGAGATTAAATGCTACTTATTCATTATGTTGAAAATGATAGATATTCTATTTCTGATTATCAGTGGGGTTAAAGCAGTAAGATAATTTTCACTTGTACAGTTAAAGTTTTCTTTTATACCATCTTGTTTTGAATGCTGAGGGTTTAGTAAAAGATACTCAAATTCATCACTGGATGGAACATACTATCTAGAAGAACTGTATGGTACAGCCCTTTAAATGGATTTGGTCATTTGTGCTAAAAACCTTAGAAACAGTCATATTCTTCAAGATTTCTGAGCACCTACACTAAAAAAAGTAATTATCTAATTATATTCACATACAAATACCCAAATGTCTATGCCATTTATAAGTAGCAGATGGACAAGGAACACTTAAAGTATCTGACCATGTGAGGCTAAGTTAGACTCACTAACATGTTAGAACACAGGGCAGGAAACGTAGGTGGGCCAGCCAAGGTCAACCCACTACATGAGCCTGTGAGCTAGCAATTTCTTTATTGTTAAGTGGTTGGGGGCAGGAAATAAAAGTCAAAAGAATAACATTGATATAAAATTCACACTTTAGGGCCCGATTCTCTGTATAATGTCCTTGGTTACTTTCACATCACAATCCCAGAGTTCAGTAGTTGCAATGGACTCTGTGGTCCACAAAGCCTAGAATAGTCCTGACTTCCATCTTAGAACAATGTGCAGGCATTGGAAGTCTCTAAGAAGAGTTTGTGACAGCAGGTTAAGCTGGCTGTGTTATAACTGCTAATAAAAAGGCAGAATGCAAAGACGAATACATCATCTCAAATGACAGAAACACGAACAAGTCACTGCTTTAGGTATTGCCCGAGCAAAGCTATTGACAAGGAAAAGCAAAGCACACATGGAACTATTGAGTTTTATGAAAGTCAGAAAATAATCTTAGATCTTACCTGTCAACACAACTTTTCCAGATACAAAGATAAGCAACACAATCCTTGGTTTTACCATTCTGTAAATAAGGCCTGGAAACAGCTCAGGTTCGTAACTGTTAATACACAAAGGGAAAATGTTAAAAATAGCACTAGTTATCTATTTTTCCATAACATTCGAGACCCAGCATATTAAGTGGCACCTCCAAGCAGTTCTAAATCAGTGCTATTTTACCAAAAACCTCTCGGCTCTCTTGGTAAGCGCAGAGTCTTGAGTGTCCTATGTAATTTCTTATGCTGGTGGAGCTCAGAATTAATTTTGGGTTATAATATCCTTTCAACTATCCTAAGTTATTGGAAATGAAGGTAACTTAGGGCATCAGATTTAGTGTGTTAAGATTTTGTCAGATGAATGTTCTCATCTTTCAAAAAGAAGCCTGCCAACAAGAGTACACAAATGTTTTTCTTGATTTTCCAAGTTACCAATAAGCATATTTTAAATACATTTATAAACTGCTAAATATATTTTGCAGATAAACCTAAAACAATTTTGATCACTGCTCTTTGTCTTTGGATAGGTGCTATGCAAAGAAAGGAAACTAAATCCCATGTTTTTCAAATTCAGGATTTGTCCCTGTAAATAGTAACCCACTGATGTTTGCTACTGAGTGGAAGCCATTTCTCCATGGAGCAAAGGATGATGGGACTTAAGAACTACCTCTTGGCAGAGTCCAGAGAAGAGGCCAGAAACTGCAAAGACCAGAGGAGCCTACTAACGGCCAGGCAGGAGGGAAGCAGCAGAGCTGATAGAACAAAATTATCAGAACAATAGCTAATGGAACAATGATACAAGAAAAAGAAATAGGAGGGAATGAACACGTGGTACACACGGATCTTTGCACTTAGTGGGCAAATCCAGACTACCTGGCAAAGCTCCACTCAGTTCTGAACTAGCCAAGACCCCCACCAACAGCAGATGTGAAACCGCTTGTTAGCACCTGAAAGGGCATCACCATCGCAGGAGGGTGGGCGCGAAGGTCACCCGTGGGCAGGCCTGTCCCACTGGAACGTCACTGTGCCCTATTGCCAAAAGCCCATCAAGGATTCCACCTGCTAATGGCTTTCTGACACTGGGGAGACCGAGATCTGAGCTGGAGCCCTGAGAACCGCTCCCCCTTGCCCCCAACTACAAAATCCAGGCCATGAAAATGAAGGCGGGGACACAGAGGATTTTCACTTGACCTTCCAGCTGACTCTGAGGACTGAGAATACAGAAAACAAAAGACCCCAGTGTATCAATGGTGAATCCCACCTGGTTTCCAGAAAGAGTTTTAAAGTTACCAGCATAATGAGCTCCCCAATTAGAGGTTTTATTTATTCTCTGCTTCATTCTAAATCGCAGTTAAGGTAGAGGAAAGAGTAGTTTTACTCAGGGATGGAGAATATTTCATGGGTTGAGAATATTAAACATTTGTCAATGTTTTGGCCAGCCCAACTTCTACTTAATTCTTTCAACCTCACTGTAGGTGTTACTTCCTCCAGGAAGCCTTCCTTGACCTTCACCTGGTTACATTAAATATCTTGCTTGGTCCTATAGCACCATGAGAAGCCTTAATGTCATAGTTATACCTCATGACTATAATTGATCCCTTTATTTTAGCAAGTTCTCTGTGGGCAAGGGGCTTGACCTTATCAACTGCCATTATCACCTTAGCATCTGCTACACGGTAGTGACCTAGATTTTATTCACTCAACTAATGTTTATTATGAGGCTATTTTTTAATTAAAAATGAAAGGGAAAGGGGGAAAATGTTCACAGAAAACCATAAAGGTGACTATGGCATAGAAAGATGGATAGAGAAGGAGCTGAGTAACACAGGATAAACACTTGTTATTATTAATGTGTATTTTTAGATATTGACATACACATTTGCAAAATCTCTGGCATTAGGCGAGTCTGAGGTTTTCACAGAAGGCACACGTGACCTGACAGTTATAACTGACATGTGCCATGGTTCTCTGCAGAGAAGGCAACCAGAGAGAGGCCTTGGGGCCGGTGCTTTGGCCGTCTGGGGAGTTACAGGAGATGGAAGATCTGTCTCTCCCCCTCTCTAACTCTGCCTTTCAAATAAATAAATGAATCTTAAAAAAAAAAAAGGCAGGATCAGGAAAAGGCTAGAGGCCCACGACTCGAGCTTCTGGCAGATGAGGTAATGAACTATAGACAGACTCTTAAGGATGCAGGGTTCACTCTAAATCTACGAGTTACCTCAAGCCTAAGAAGGCGATACCTCCAGTGGCAATACTCCTTCCGTGGGGGAGAACTTCCCAGTGAGCTCAGAGTTCCGAAAGATGGGGCATATCCTGGGCGTTCAATAGGCACATATTGACAAAGAATGGATGCAGATGAGGGAAGGAAAATATAACTGGAAAAAGAAATATAACCGGGCCGGCGCTGTGACGCAGGTTAATCCTCTGCCTGCAGCATCAGCATCCCATATGGGTGCCGGTTCGAGTCCCAGCTGCTCCTCTTCCAATCCAGCTCTCTGCTATGGCCTGGGAAAGCAGTAGAAGATGGGCCAAGTCCTTGGGCCCCTGCATCTGCATGGGAGACCCGGAAGAAGCTCCTGGCTCCTGACTTCGGATCAGCTCAGCTCCAGCTGTTGCAGCCATTTGGGGAGTGAACCAGCGGATGGAAAACCTCTCTGCTCTCCTTCTTTTTTTTTTTTTTTTTTTTTATTATTTTTTTTTTATTTTTTTTTATTTTATTTTTTTATTTTTTTGACAGGCAGAGTGGACAGTGAGAGAGAGAGACAGAGAGAAAGGTCTTCCTTTGCCGTTGGTTCACCCTCCAATGGCCGCCGCGGCCGGCGCGCTGCGGCCGGCGCACCACGCTGATCCGATGGCAGGAGCCAGGTACTTCTCCTGGTCTCCCATGGGGTGCAGGGCCCAAGGACTTGGGCCATCCTCCACTGCACTCCCTGGCCACAGCAGAGGGCTGGCCTGGAAGAGGGGCAACCGGGACAGAATCCGGCGCCCCGACCGGGACTAGAACCCGGTGTGCCGGCGCCGCAAGGCGGAGGATTAGCCTAGTGAGCCGCGGCGCCGGCCCTCTGCTCTCCTTCTGTAACTGTACATCTCAAATAAAATCTTAAAATCCTACCTAAGAAAAAAAAAACACTAAGACAAACATTGCCCGATGCATATCATGAGAGATAAAAATTAACATTTTTAAGAGAAAACAATTTGGCTTCTGTTCAGATCGATGTAAAAGGAAAGCACCCAGATGTTAGGGAAAGCACAGCTGTATGACCCCATCCACTGGCGCTAACAGAATGACTGCTCGACGGGAGAGAGAAGGTAAAAGTCTGGCAGGAAAGGGCTTGAGCTCAAGCTTGACAAGAGAATTTGAGAGAAGCCAGCATCGTGGTGCAGCCGATTAAACCCGGCCTGGGACGCCAGCATCCCTTAAAAAAAAAAAAAGGCAACTGAGAGCACTGTGCTTCTACCTGGCCAAGTGCCTTCATCCCAGGTAGGTGTTCATCCCAGGGGAGGAGGAGGCACCCTCCCTCATGGCTCCCTGATGGCCTGGGCTGGACGGAGACAGAACAAAGCCGCTGAGGACAAGGGGGGAGCCCTGGCTGTAGAGACGGGAAGTTGTGTTTGAAGAATCCAGGCAGGCGAGCGATTCTCCCCTAGGGTGGGGGCTACAGCTACCCAACAAGACATACCCCCAATCAAACACAGCAGCACAAAACGACATAGGCTTGCTTTCAGAGAGTATGCGTTTTTGTTTTGTTTGTTCTTAAGTCTTCCCCACAACCCTTTCCCACTTGCCTAACCCATCTCATACCCCTTTGTTTCTGCACTGCCAGCAGCATTGGCAACACCTGTGAGCTTTTGGGGGCTGCAATTTAAGCAAAATCTCTGATGAGGAAACCTAGCCAGGAATGTGTGCGTTTCCCGTGCCGTCCAGGTAGTTACGACGCGATTTCAGGTTCAAAACTGTTATCTTGAAAGATTGTGCACACAGGGTCACCCGTGAGGACAAGGGCACAGCATCCCAACCCACGTGCACCTTCCGTGCTCCCCAACCTGCTAACAGCCACACCCCCTCTGAAAGACCCAGTCTGCAGGCAGCCCGTGGTGTCATTTAACGCCCTGAACTCCAAGTTCAGCTCCGTAGCCGCCATACCTACTGAACTGCTGATGGGTTAGCACCAAGCCCTCCAGCCTGATGGGAAATCGCACATCACAGCTCCCGACCATGTTCTGAATTTTGAAGTCGAGGAATCTGGCGGGGTACCCGAGCTTCTGCACCACGCGGGCGTACTTCCTCGCTGCGAGTCGAGACTGCTCTTCGCTGGGGAGGGGCAGACACGGGGGAGGCGTCTCGGTCACTGGGCCCTGCACACGGGCGTCTGCTGCACTCACACACTTCTCACTGATCTTCCCCCTCCTCTGCAGCTTCACCCGCTTGTCCTTAAGTGAGGAAGGGGCTCTGCCCACCAGACTGCCCTGCCCGAGCTCCTATGAAGCGCGCGAAATGCACTTGTCTCTGTTGGTCACTTTCCACACAGGAGGTACTTTTGTCTTTCAAGTGCTATTTCAGTGCTAAAGTATCGTTCAATAGAATTCACTATTCTACTCGTTCTCAAAGAGGAGCCTAAGGCCAGCAGCGGGCGACTGGGAGCTTGATAGAGAGGCCAGGTCGGTCCCAGGCGTGTAGACACCCTGGGGAGGTATTTAACTAGTCCTCCAGATACCTGTGATACTGAAGTTCATGAACCAGCTATCTGGTCTCAAAGTACATGCTACACTGACGGGAAGACAACAAAAATAAGACAAACACATCCCCAAAACACCATCAGGGAGAGAGATACGTGCTCAGTGAGTACAGACGTACTGCGAGGACTGAGGTCTCTATGGGACAAAATGCTTCTCCCCACTCCCACCCCAAGAAAAAAGAAACCCCACTTCCAAGCCAGCTCCCTGCTAACGCTCCTGGGGAAGCAGAACATGACCCACATGCTTGGGCTCCTTCTACCCACATGAGACCTGGATGGAGCTCCAGGCTCCTGGCTCTGGCCTGGCCCAGCCCTGGCTGTTGCCACTATTTAGAGTGAACCAGCAGATGGAAGCCGTCTCTCTCCACATTTTGAATGAATAAATGAGTGATTGAATCTTAAACAACAACAACCACCCACCACTCGAAAGCAAGCAAGGCCAGTTTGAATTTGCTGGCCTGAATCAAAGGAAGTGTTTGGTTCTCTTAATGTGGATCCTTGGCCAACACTGGCCCTTCTTATGTGTATTAATTACTTCATTACTTTGCTTCACGTAATGTTGGTTCTTCTTACCCACTTCTAACTCCTGAAATGTCCTAGTAAGGCCATGTCTCCAAGTGAGCTCATGAAACCAACTGTTTCCTTTTTTTTTTTTTTTAAGATTTACTTATTTGAAAGTCAGAGTCAGGCAGAGGCAGAGGCAGAGAGAGAGAAAAAGAGAGAGGGGCTAGCGCTGTGGTGCAGTGGGTTAAAGCCCCAGCCTGCAGCGCTGGCATCCCATATGGGCACTGGTTCAAGTCCCTGCTGCTCCTCTTCCGATCCAGCTCTCTGCTTTGGCCTGGGAAAGCAGTAGAGGATGGCCCAAGTGCTTGGGGCCCTGCACCCGCATGGAAACCTGGAGGAAGCTACTGGCTTCGGATCAGCTCAGCTCTGGCTGTTGCAGTCATTTGGGGAGTGAACCAGTGGGATGGAAGACCTCTCTCTCTCTGTAACTCTTTCAAATAAATAAAGTGATTCTTTAAAAGAGAGAGAGAGAGAGAAAGAGCGCGAGCTTCCATCTGCTGGTTCACTCCCCAGATGGCTGCAGTGGCCAGAGCTGCGCTGATCCGAAGCCAGGAGCTTCCTCTGAGTCTCCCAAGTGGGTGCAGGGACCCAAGCACTTGTGCCATCCTCCATTATGTTTTTCCAGGCCATAGCAGAGGGTTGGATTGGAAGTGAAGCAGCCGGGACTTGAACCGGTGCCCATCTGGGATGCTGGCACTGCAGGCGGCAGCTTTACCTGCTACACCACAGCACTGGCCCCAACTCTTTCCATTTTTAATAACTACATTCTGCCTAACTGACACATTATACATCCCACAAAGGTAATAAGTACAAATTCTGGGAGTATGTGTAGTCCTGTAGTTTCTTGGAACATCAGATCTGATTATCACACCGAAACAACAATTCAAAGTCTACATACATGTTCATGTTCATTGTGCAAACATTAGAAGCCCTATCTCACCATCAGTGGTGATAACCACTTAAACTTGACCTTTCACATTCTTCCTATGCAAACACAGTTACTCTTCACTCTTGTTATTACAACTAAGGAGGATGGGTTTGGATACATTTTTGGAGATAATAGTAAGATCTCTTTTTTTATTTTATTTTATTTATTTTTAATTTGACAGAGTTAGACAGTGAGAGACAGAGACAGAGAGAAAGGTCTTCCTTCAGTCGGTTCACCCCTCAAATGGCCACCATGGCCAGTGCAGCGCCAATCTGAAGCCAGGAGCCAGGTGCTTCCTCCTGGTCTCCCATGCAGGTGAAGGGACCCAAGGACTTGGGCCATCCTCCACTGCCCTCCCGGGCCACAGCAGAGAGCTGGACTGGAAGAGGAGCAACTGGGACTAGAACCTGGCGCCCATATGGGATGCTGGCGCCGCAGGTGGAGGATTAACCAAGTGAGCCATGGCGCTGGCCCCAAGATCTCTTTCACTAGCCACATTTTCACAACTCACTAATGCAAACTCAAAAAAAAACATATAGATTTGGACAATAGGTATCTTATTTTCTGCACTCACTATTCTAGGGATTCATGATCAGCTTTTAGGAACCAAATAAATTCAAACAGGGAAAGATTCACACATGAGGAATATGAGCATATTTTACACATAAGTCGGACAGCAAGCCTGCGATCCAGTTGTTTTCCACACTACAACTTAAGGCAATGT
Source organism: Oryctolagus cuniculus (assembly GCF_964237555.1). Taxonomy (NCBI): domain Eukaryota; kingdom Metazoa; phylum Chordata; class Mammalia; order Lagomorpha; family Leporidae; genus Oryctolagus; species Oryctolagus cuniculus. The sequence continues at coordinate 21,090,419 of NC_091443.1, read as the reverse complement.
GACCACCCTTCCAATTCAACAAGTGTGCACAAGACTAATGCGATTTTACTTTGTGGTTTACAATAAAAATCCTAGTGGTAAATATTTAATTTGGGGCAGCACTTGTGGCATAGATTGAGCCTCTACCTGCAGTGCCGGCATTGCACATGGCACCGTTTCGAGTCCCGGCTGCTCCACTTCCGATCCAGCTCCCTGCTATGGCCTGGGAAAGCAGTGGAAGATGGCCCAACTGCTTGGGCCCCTGCACCCACGTGAGAGACAGAGAAGAAGCTCCAGGCTCTTGGTTTTGGATCAGCCCAGCTCTGGCCATTGTGATCACTTGGGGAGTGAACCAGCGGACAGAAGACCTCTCTCTTTCTCTGCCTAATAAATAACTCTTTTAAAAGTAACTTCCTGATTTAAATAATGCTGAAATGAACATCTTGCAGATTTCTTGCAAAACTGCCCAGTAATCACTAAACATCAAGATTTCTGGGACTAGGGATCCACAGATTCCTGGAAGGGAAAGTACAGACGTTTGCTCAGACACAGGTAAAATGCTTGATAAGTACAAACAGGTGGGGGAAATGGGGTAGAAATGGATTTTTCCATTAATGTACTGAGTACCAACTGATCATAAAGAAATGATCTTACATTGAAATAAAAATTGAGACCTGCTTTGTCCAACTGAATTATAGATTCAGTCCCTCAGTTGATCAGTGGCTACACATGGGTGGAAAAGACCTAGAACACTTCTATCATCATCTAGAGAAAGGTCTAGATGAGTCAAAATGCCAACTATCCTCTCCCCTTTACAAAGTGACACCCGAAAATACCAGAAAAAATACATGAAGTATATGTATAATATTATGCATGAGGAATGCCTTCCTAAGCATGAAGACAAAGAAGCCATAAAGAAAAAACTAGATAGACTACACATAAAAAATTTAAATTGTGTTTTTAGAAAAACACAGAACAGCATAAACAGTAATAAGCAAAAATCTTTACAGTATATAAAGTGGTAAGAATACTCAATTATAAAAGTTATTAACACATCAAGTATCTCCATAGAATACTGGGCAAAAAACATTACTAGCAATTTGTACTATTATGAACACTTAATCTCACTAGAAAATGAAATAAAGCAACTTTTTTTGCCAATCAACTTATTAAACATGGAAAAGAATATTGACACCTGGCACTCCTAGCAGAAAATAGACACTTAAGACATTACAAAGAAGGGACGAGTGATGTGACATAGCAGGTTAAACCGCTGTCCCATATGGGTGCCAATTGGAGTCCTGGCTGCTCCACTTCCAACCCAGCTCCCTGCTAAAGGCCTGGGAAAGCAGTTGAAGGTGGCCCAAGTGCTTGGGCCCCTGCCTCGCATGTGGGAGACCCAGAGGAAGCTCCTGGCTTCAGCCTGGCTAAGCCTTGGCTGTTGTGGCCACTCGGGGAATAAACCAGCAGATGGAAGACCTATTTCTCCTGTCACTCATTCAAATAAATAAATCTTTAAAAGAAAAAGGAGAGAGGAGACACTGGCACAGTCTTTAGGGAGGACAACATGCTACCCATCTTTGTGACACAGGGAGGAGCAGCTCTCTCACTAGCTTGATGGCGACAGGACACACTCGCTGCAGGCACAGGTGTGCTTTGCATGAGTGCACGAAGAGCCAGCATTTGAAGGGACGCCACCTGAACTAGTGCTCAGGCTAAGAGCCAAGAAATGTCCACTTTCCCTTCTTTAGAAAGTCCTGCCCGTTTATCTGGAGGGAGGAAACCCCACAGCAACTTCCTCCCCAGGCTTACTGCCTGCTGTCTTTCTCCACAGCTTTTGGAGAAATGCCCCTTGCAAACAAATCACAGTAGCCCAGATAAGCGTCCTGGGTTCTCTGGGGGCATGGGGACTGTGAGATGTGGGGGTGTAACTCAACCTCGTGAGGACTGAGCGTGCCCAGGAGGGCCCCCTCGTACCTTTTGGCTCCCGTGCAGACCATTTTGCCAGAGCTAAATATGAGGGCCGTCGTCCGGGGCTCTCGGATCCTCATGATGACAGCAGCAAACCTCTGTGCACGGAAGCCAAGAGCAAAATTAGCCTCTGCCGGGAGTCAACACCCACCCAGTGGAGAAACTGTGCTGCAAATTAAACGGATCTCTAAGAAACTGTGATCGGATGGGAAAACTAGCCCACAGCTGAGTCCCGTCTCCGCCACTGAACGTGACAGAAGTCATTACGGGGGATGGCACTGGGATGCACCAAGCAGGTTAAGCCACTGCTTGAGATGCCCAGATTCCATGGCAGAGCGCTGGTTTGAGTCCTGGCTTCTCTGCACCTGGGAAAGCAGCAGGCGCTGGCTCCAGTGCCTGGGTCCCTGCCACCCATGCGGCAGACCCGGATGGTGGTCCTGATTCCCAGCTTCAGCCTGGTCCAGTGCTAGCTGTTGCAGTCACTTGGGGAGTGAACCAGTAGATGGAAACATTCTGCCTTTTAAAGAAAGAAAAAATTGTTTTTAAAAATGATTGGGAAAAAAAGACCAGGCTAAGAATAGTAATGTAGGGACCAGTGTGTGATATAGTGGGTGAAGCCTCTGCCTAAGCCGGTATCCTATACAGGCGCAGGTTCAAGACCTGGCTGCTCCGCTTCTGATCCAGCTCCCTGCTCATGTGCCTGGGAAAGCTGCAGAAGATGGCCCAAGTGCTCAGGGCCCCTGCACTCATGTGAGAGACCCAGATGAAGCTCCTGGCTCCAGCCTGGCACAGCTCTGGCTGTTGTGGCCATTTGGGGAGTGAACCAGCAGATGCAAGCTCTCTCTCTTCCTCCCCCTCCTCCTCCACTCTCTGTAACTACAAATTTCAAAATAAATAAATCTTTTTTTAAAAAAATAGTAATGTAATAGCTAAAAATCGGGAGTCTGTTATGCAAGAGTACTTAAAAATTTTCTTGGGAAAATGGAATTAAGAGATACATTTAGGTATCTGGTGCAGCAGTTAAGATGTCACTTGGAATGTCCCTGATTGGAGTGCCTAGGTTTGAGTCCTGGCTCCACTCCCAAATCCAGCTTCCTGCTAATGTGCACCAGGAGGCAGCCGGTGATGGCTCATGTGCTTACTTGTGTCCCTGCCATGCACCAGGGATTTCTGGATTGAGTTCCAGGCTCCTGCCTCCACCTGGCCCAGCCTTGACCTTTGTGCACATTTGGGGAGCAAATCAACAGATGGGAGCTCTCTCTCCATTTCAAATGAAATAACAGTTTTTGAAAAAGCAATTTGGGGGGCCAATGTGGTGGCATAGTAGGTTAAGCCATTCCTGCATCCCATACAAATGCCAGTTTGAGTTCCATCTCCTCCGCTTCCAATCCAGTTCCCTGCTAATGCGCCTGGGAAAACAACAGAAGATGGCCCAAGTGGTTGGGACCTTGCACCCACATGGGAGACCAGATGGAGTACTAGGCTTCTGGCTTCCACCTGACCCAGCCCTGGCTGTTGGGGCTTTTTGGGGAGTAAACCAGCAGATGGAAGATCTCTCTTTAAATCTGCTTTTCAAATAAAATAGATATTTAATAAGTCTTTGAATGAAAAATAAGAGAAAGAAGTGTTCCTGTCTTGCCCAGACTCTATACAAAAAAGCAACTAAACCACAGGGGGAAATATATATATATATATATATATATATATATATATATATATATAAATGGTAGGGGAAAAGGACAAAAAGTTGGCAAGTTCTGCTTGCCATAATAATTTAAGATTTATTTTAAAGTCAGAGTGAGAGAGAGAAGGAGGGAAGGGAGGGAGACAAACACAGAGATTTACCATCTGCTGGTTCACTTCCCAAATGGCCACAACTACTAGGCCTGGGCCAGGCTGAAGCAAGGAGCAAGAAGCTCTAGTCAGGTCTCCCATGTGAGTGTAGTCCCAAGGACTTGGACCATCTGCTGCTGCCTTCCCAGGTAAGTTAGCAGGGATCTGGATCACAAGTGGAACAGCTGGGATTCAAACCGGCACTCTGATATGGGCTGGCTAAGCCATTGTGCCATGACACTGGCCCCTGCCAGGGTAGTTCTCAAAGACTGAATGGGCAAGGCCTCCAGGGGACACTGATAGGCTCAGGGTGTGACATGACAGGTGTACACACAGATGTTCCACTCACGGCCTGCTCCTCCTCCTGCTCCCACACTCTTCCCCTACTGGGACTAAGTCTGGGGGTGTGGGGTACCATGGCCGATGACAGGGTTGGGGCTGCTCCACACAAGATCACAGCTCACGTCGAAGCCAGACAGGCACGCTCAGAGTTGAAGAATTAGCAGATAGTAGAACCCTGAGCTGGCTCGACAGAGTTGATCAAGTCCCATGAACGTGTTCCAGGTATTTACTAAAAGGTTACAGTCTCACCTGGTATTCATTTTGTTAAATTCTTGGGGCAGGCATTTGGCACAGTGGTGAAGCCACTGCTTGGGCGCCCTGCAAGTTAGAGTACCTAGGTTCAAGTCCCAGCCCAGTTTCCGAATCCAGCTTCCCACTAATGTACACCATGGGAGGCAGCAAATGATGGGTCAAGTGTTTGGGTCCCTGCCACCCATGTGGAAGACCTGGATGGGGTTCCAGGTCCCTGACTTCAGCCCGGTCTAATCCTGGCTGTTGTGGACACTTAGGGAGTGAATCAGCTGATGGAAGATTGCTGTCTCTCTCTCTCCCCTGCCCCTTTGTGTTTCAAATAAATTTCTTAAAAATTTTTTGGAGAATTATTATGTATTTGAAAAAGTAGACTGACAGAGAAGGACAGACAGAAAGAGATCTCCCACCTGCTGGTTTACTCCCCAAATGGCTGCAACGGTTGGGGCTGGGCCAGGACAAAGGAAGGAGCCAGGAACTCCACCCCGTCTCCCACATGGTTGGCAGGGGCACAGGTATATGGGCCATCTTCTGATGCCTCAACAGGAGCATTAGCAGGGAGCTGGACTGGGAGTGGAGCAGCCAGGACCTGACACCATGAACCAATACAGAATGCTGGTGTCGCAGGTGGCAGCTTACCCCACTGCACCACAATGCCCGCCCCTTAAACATTCTTAAGATAGCTTAAGGGGGCTCACTAGGCTAATCCTCCACCTAGCGGCGCCAGCACACCAGGTTCTAGTCCCGGTTGCCCCTCTTCCAGGCCAGCTCTCTGCTGTGGCCAGGGAGTGCAGTGGAGGATGGCCCAAGTGCTTGGGCCCTGCATCCGCATGGCAGACCAGGAGAAGCACCTGGTTCCTGCCATCAGATCAGCGCGGTGCGCTGGCTGCAGTGCGCCAGCCGCGGCGGCCATTGGAGGGTGAACCAAGGGCAAAGGAAGACCTTTCTCTCTGTCTGTCTCTCTCACTTTCCACTCTGCCTGTCAAAAAAAAAAAAAAAAAAAAAAAAGATAGCTTAAGGGGCCAGCGCTGTGGTGCAGTAGGCTAATCCTCTGCCTGCGGTGCTGGCATCCCATATGGGCGCTGGTTCTAGTACCATCTGCTCCTCTTCCAATCCAGCTCTCTGCTGTGGCCTGGGAAGGCAGTAGAAGATGGCCCAAGTCCTTGGGCCCCTGCACCCACATGGGAGACCTGGAGGAGGCACCTGGCTCCTGGCTTCGGATTGGTGCAGATCCGGTTGTTGAAGCCATTTGGGGAGTGAACCAGTGGATGGAAGACCTTTCTTTCTCTCCCTCTCACTGTCTGTAACTCTATGGAAGACCTTTCTTTCTCTCCCTCTCACTGTCTGTAACTCTATCTCTCAAATAAATAAATAAAAATCTTAAAAAAAAAAAAAGAAAAGATAACTTAGGGGCTGGCGCTGTGGCACAGCGGGTTAAAGCCCTGGCCTGAAGCGCCAGCGTTCCATATGGGCGCCGATTCTAGTTCTGGCTGCTCCTCTTCTGATCCAGCTCTCTGCTGTGGCCTGGGAAAGTAGTAGAAGATGGCCCAAGTCCTTGGGCCCCCGCACCCGCGTGGGCCTGGCTTCGGATTGGTGCAGCTCCGGCCATTGTGGCCATCTGAGGAGTGCAGCAGATGGAAGACCTCTCTATCTCTACCTCTCTCTGTAACTCTTTCAAATAAATAAAATAAATCTTAAAAAAAAAAAAAAAAGATAGCTTAAGCACCAGGCCAGAATTCCTTCAGGTGTCAAGTGCAAATCTGGACATATCCTATACATGTCCCCTACCCCCGCAAATGATAGGTCTGAGGATGGTAAGAGTAACATATTGCTAAAATAATCGCTCAGTTCAAAGGGTCTTCATAAAGTTCTTCAAAGGTGCCTATGATGCATTCGGAAACTTTGTGTAAAATGTTAACTTGTCTGTTAGTCCTTCTCTCCAGGAACCTTCTGCACTATCCCTGTGATGTGACCAGGCATTGCTGCGGCTGAGGGAATCTTAGCCCCCTCACAGCCCAGCATAGGAAAAAGAAAAAGGAAAGCTCCCTCGAACTTGGGTGATATTTAAATTCACACATCAGCAACCACACTACCACTGTGGTTAAAACACTTAATTCATAAAAGCTGGATGCTTGCGAAGTCTTTGGGTTCCGATCAACGTTGCCCTTTTCAACTCATCCCGTAAGTCCTCCACCCCTAAGCCCATGAACTTTTTCCCAGTAGGGGCGATGTCTTACTCATCTTTGAACTCTTAAGGACAGAGCCTGGCAAATCATCAGGTGTTGATTGGATTAACACATCCAATTCCCCCAGGTCCACAGACCTTACTTGGCCTTGGCAGGACACAGAAAGAATGGATTTTGTTGAAGCTTCAGAGGGAGAAAAAAAATCCCTGAATCTTATATTAATAAAGTAGAAGCTTGAACTTCATACTTATAAAAAATTAGCTTTCTTAAATAAGAGAAATTGCAAATGGAAAAACATACAAGTATCAGCAAGGTGGGAAAACATTTAGCAAAAGTTATTTCCAAAAATAGGATGGCATTTTAAGAAAGCTAGGAACTCAACAGTCAGACTGCTTAGGGTCACACTGAAAAATTTTTGGAATCACAGGGAAAAGATCTTAATTTCCAGAAACTACTCAGTAACAACTGCTCTATTCAGCACAGAGAATCAAATCATTTTTATAACTTCCAATGAACATAACTAAGCTTTTGAGTTGTCAAAAGCATTTTGCTAATATTTAAAAAAGCAAAACCAAAAAAGAATGAGTCAATATCATGATCATATGAAGGCAAGTAAATCTAAAGAGAAGCTAATTATTCAAAGAAATGTTGAAAAGCCTTACCTTTGGGTTATATTCTGCATTTTTTGCATGCAGAGCTATTTTCTTCAGATCCAGTTTACAGGCCAGGTTTACAGTGGAAACTATGTTCCTGACAGAACAAGTCAGCTTAGAAAATTATGTCAGATTTAAAGACAGAACAACATACTACCTTCCCACTTCATAGGTTAGCCCTTAGCAACTGCTAGGGGGGAGTGTTGTTCTCACTGTGAAATACACAGTGACTTGCTCCCCCGGAAGACGTAAGATCCCAGCATGAAATACTGAAATGGTTTATCCTAACATGACATGATCGAGTGACTAAAGTTAACTTTTAAATCTCTTTTGGCCGGCGCTGCGGCTCACTAGGCTAATCCTCCGCCTGCAGCACCGGCACCCCGTATTTTAGTCCCTGTTGGGGCGCCAGATTCTGTCCCGGTTGCCCCTCTTCCAGTCCAGCTCTCTGTTGTGGCCAGGGAGTGCAGTGGAGGATGGCCCAAGTGCTTGGGCCCTGCACCCACATGGGAGATCAGGAGGAAGCACCTGGCTCCTGCTTCTGATCGGCGCAGCGCGCTGCCCATAGCAGCCACTTGGGGGGGAGGGGTGAACCAACGGTAAAGGAAGACCTTTCTCTCTGTCTCTGTCTCTGTCTCTGTCTTACTCTGCCTGTCAAAAAAAAAAAAAAAAAAAAAAATCTCTTAAAACTATGCCTGAAAACAGAAACCACAGTTCCAAATCAATTTTCAACTCAAATTCAATTTTCCATCTATTTTTTGTGTTTATCCACCCCTAACCACAATTCTCAGCCAGTTCAATGCTTTAGCATAACATATAGAATCCTCCAAGAACATACCTATGAAGCCTAAACCCCCTCTTAGGGGAGCAATTAGTGCTTTGTTTTATAAATAACCAAACTGTCTAAAATACCAATTCAGTAAGAACTGCTCAAAAATCATGAAATCAGAAATTCTCCCCTCTACACTCCTATCCTGGAATTAGCTGACACCATGTCCAGAAATATAAGATGTGTACCCAGAAACTTCCCTCAGTTTAAAACGAAAGTCACAAAACACAACTTACTGGAGTTGCGGCACAATTCCAGAACATTCTGAAACAGGGGTCATCGGCGTCATGGGAGTTATGGACGCCAGAGGCAAGGGGTCGGAGCTGGGTTTCTCAGGAGGGGGCTGGACCGAGCCAGCACCCCCAGCCGGAAGCTGCGCGTGGGCATTCAGCAAACGGCTGTTCTCTGAGTCCAGCCCAGCGTCCTGCTCGCTGGGTGACGGCAGCCTGCTCCGTAGACCGTCATTTTCACAACTGTCTTCCATCTCAAGCTTGTTTCTAAGCACAGCCTGGCCTTTGTTTTCTTGGGTAAGTTCATCTGGTAGGAAGCTGAGATCCACAGATGAGAAGTCCTCAGCTGTCTCTTTGGCGTCTCCGGGATGTGGGTTAAAGGCAGCCTCTGGATTGGCCGGACTAGGTGTGTACATGTCGTAAGGTACAATGGGGCTGAACAGGGGAGCCACTGCTGGGGCTGGGTCATCCTAAACAGTTCCCAAAACACACACAGAGACAGAACACAACAAACAGCACAGCATGTTACACACCCAAGGGGACCACAGTGGCAGTCGGGCATTGGGTGCAGTATGATGGATAGTTCAAGTGTGTATATGGGGCCCGCACTGTGGCACAGCAAGTAAAGCCACCACCTGTGATGCCAGCATCCGATATGGGTGCCTGTCCTGTCCCGGCGGCTCTACGTCGGATCCAGCTCCCTGCTTATGGCCGGGAAAGCAGAAGATGGCCCAAGTGCTTGAGCCCCTGCACCCACATGGGAGACCCGGAAACAGTTCCAAAGTCACTGCCTGTAAAAATCCATGCATCTTGGGCTGGCGCCGCGGCTCACTAGGCTAATCCTCCACCTAGTGGCGCCAGCACACAGGTTCTAGTCCCGGTCAGGGTGCCGGATTCTGTCCCGGTTGCCCTTCTTCCAGGCCAGCTCTCTGCTGTGGCCCGGGAGTGCAGTGGAGGATGGCCCAAGTGCTTGGGCCCTGCAACCCCATGGGAAACCAGGAGAAGCACCTGGCTGCTGCCTTCAGATCAGCGCGGTGCGCTGGCCGCAGCATGCCAGCTGTGGCGGCCATTGGAGGGTGAACCAATGGCAAAAGGAAGACCTTTCTCACTGTCCACTCTGCCTGTCCAAAAAAAAAAAAAAAAAAATCCATGCATCTCTTTTTCATAATGCACCTTTCTGTGAAGTCTTTGAAAATCCCTCCCACTCACGTCCTGCCTCTTTCTACGAAGCACCATTAGGGTGCTCACACAGGTTCACAGCACACTGCAAAGTACTTGTGGAAATGCAGAAAAGCATTTTGCACAAAGTGTCTTTCCTCCTTCAGTCACCTCTCTAGCCACTTGCTGCGCTCCAGTTTTCCTCACTGAGCAACCGCATTTGAGTGTACTTCAAAAAGAACAGCTTTCCTGTACAAATGGACTTACCTGTAACTTCAATTTATTTAAATAATTTTTAAAAAATATTTTATTTATTTATTTGAGAGGCAGAGTTAGAGAGAGAGAAAGAGGTCTTCCATCTGCTGGTTCACTCCCCAAATGGCAGCAATGGCTGGAGCTGGGCCAATCTGAAACCAGGAGCTTCTTCTGGGTCTCCCATATGGGTTCAGGGGCCCAAGGACTTGGGCCATCTCCTGCTGCTTTTCCAGGTCATAGCAGAGAGCTGGATCAGAAGTGGCGCAGCTGGGACATGAACTGCAGCCCACATGGGTTGCTGGTGCTGTAGGTGGAGGCTTAGCCTACTATGCCAAAGTGCTGGCCCCTATTTAAATAATTTTTTTTGACAGGCAGAGCGGACAGTGAGAGAGAGAGACAGAGAGAAAGGTCTTCCTTTGCCGTTGGTTCACCCTCCAATGGCTGCCGCGGCCGGTGCGCTGTGGCCGGTGCACCGCGCTGATCCGAAGGCAGGAGCCAGGTACTTATCCTGGTCTCCCATGGGGTGCAGGGCCCAAGCACCTGGGCCATCCTCCACTGCACTCCCTGGCCACAGCAGAGGGCTGGCCTGGAAGAGGGGCAACCGGGACAGAACCCGGCGCCCCGACCGGGACTAGAACCCGGTGTGCCGGCGCCGCAAGGCGGAGGATTAGCCTAGTGAGCCGCGGCTCCGGCCTGTTCTGCTTTTCCATACCCACTTCTCGAGACGCTCCTGCCCACGTCTGGCTAGATCCTGTGGAGCTGCTCTGCTGCTCCAGATCCAGCAGGTGGCAGAGGCGGCCAACTGTCCACAGCAATGCTTAGGAACACGAAACCATCCTCCTGGAATAATTTTTTTTTTAAATTTCTATTTCATTTTGAAGTATGTAGCCGCCATAAGGGCCCTAAGAAAAGTGGATTGGGGACAACGGGCCCCAGTGGCCTCTCTCGTCCAGGCTGGGAAGGACACTCAGGACAAAAATCTGCAACAGCTGGTGTCGCCGCGCCATTTTCCCAGCAGGACAAAGCTCTCACTTCAGCAAGCAACTTAGGGCAACAGCAGCAAGATGCTGCCCGTCCCCGGAACCCGGCAATCCCCTTCCCGGGTTACCTGCAGGAACACACCTAGGACAAGGTACGTGTGGTGTGCCCACTCATCCTTGGCCTCACATCTGAACTTTAAAAAAAAAAAAAAAAAGATGTATTTATTTGAAAGGCATAGTGACAGGAGGGAAAGAGAAAGATCATTCATCCTCTGGCTTACATCCCAAAGTGGCAGGGGCCCAGGTACTTTTGGCCATGTGCTGCTGCTTCCCCAGGCACATTAGCAGGGAGCTGGATTGGAAGTGGGGAAGCTGGGACTTGAAAGGGTGCTAATATGCAATGCCCCATGGCAAGCGGCAGCTTAACCTGTTGTGCCACAGTGCCAGCCCCAGAACCTTTTCTGCCTGTGTTAAATGCTACAGAACATCACTGTCACGGTCATAAAATACCCTGCAAGAAGAGTGGCTCTCTTGCCTTTTTTTTTTTTTAAAGCACTCCTTCCTGGGGCTGTCACTATGGCACAGCAGGTAAAGCAGCCGCCTGCGGTGCCAGCATCCCATATGGGCGCTGGTTTGAGTCCCAACTGCTCCACTTCTGATCCAGCTCTCTGCTATGGCCTAGGAAAGCAGTAGAAGATGGCTCAAGTCCTTGGGCCCCTGCACCCACATGGGAGACCAAGAAGAAGCTCCTGGCTTCGGAGCAGCTCTGGCCAGTGCAGCCATCTGGGGAGTGAACCAGCGGATGGAAGACTTCTCTGTAACTTAGCCTTTCAAATAAATAAAATTTTTTTTTTTTTTGACAGGCAGAGTGGACAGTGAGAGAGAGAGACAGAGAGAAAGGTCTTCCTTTGCCATTGGTTCACCCTCCAATGGCCGCCACAGCAGGCGCGCTGCGGCCGGCGCACCGCACTGATCCGATGGCAGGACCCAGGAGCCAGGTGCTTTTCCTGGTCTCCCATGGGGTGCAGGGCCCAAGCACCTGGGCCATCCTCCACTGCACTCCCTAGCCACAGCAGAGAGCTGGCCTGGAAGAGGGGCAACCGGGACAGAATCCAGCGCCCCGACCGGGACTAGAACCCGGTGTGCCGGTGCCGCTAGGCAGAGGATTAGCCTAGTGAGCCGCGGCGCCGGCCCAAATAAATAAATTTTAAAAACAAAACAAAACAAAACACCTCCTTCCTCTACCATAATACTTGACTCTTAAAGAAAAACTTTCAGGCAGGTGTTTAATACAGCAGTTAATATGCAGGTTGGAACACCTGTTCTAACCAGAATTCCTGGCTTGGAGTCCCAGCCCAGCTCTCGATTCCAGCTTCCCGCTATCATGAACCCCAGGAGGCAGGAGGTGATGGGTCTAGTGGTTGGGTCCCTGCCACCCATGTAGGAGATCTGGATTGAGTTCCTAGCTCCCCACATGTCAGCCCTTGTGGGCATTTGGGGAGCAAACCAGTGGGTGAGAGAATTCGGTCTCCCTGCCTCCTACAAAAACCCCCAACAAACCAAAACCTAAGGATGTTTAGCTGCAAGAAGCCACAGGTGTCTCCTGTCCACCTGTTAGCAAACCCAACGTCCATCAGCTCCACCTGGCAGAGTTTATTTCCGGGGGCCTACAGCCGGCGTCTAAAGACGCCACCTCCTGCAAGTGCAGCATCAGTGCCTTAGGGGATGGTGACGCACAAGGCGAACACAGGTGCCTGCTTCTTAGGAAGGAGGAATGGGCACTGGAACCTGGAGACGGAGTGCTCGGCTACTAACAGCGAGGGGCTGCCGTTCTGCACGGCAACCGTGGGCAAGTTACCCGTCCTCTAACTCCAGGCTGAGAGGGCGGATAATCAGGCCCACCCCTCAGGGTGCCCCCCAACTTGAAGGGACATAACCGAGACAAAGCCCTTGGCGCCGAGCAACAGGGGCTGCGGCTTCCAGGCTCACCTGGGCAGCAAATCGGTCCAGGTAAAGCTCCAGGTATGTGTCCTCCTCCATGGGCAGAGGTCCCGCTGTCGGGGGCAGGGGCCAGTAGGGGTCACGCGCCCCGACGCGTCCGGCGAGCAGCTGCGGAGCCCGTGCGCTCTGGGCGCAGAAGCCATTTATCAGCTCGGCGGCCCGGCCGGGGCGAGGCGGGGCCAGGCGGACTCTGCGCTGCCGTAGACCGCGCGAGCCGAGCGATGGGCCCGGCCCGCGGGCACGAGGAAGCGCAGGTGGCTACAGGTGCGCAGGGAGAGGAGGGCGGGCAGCGCGCACGGACGCCAGCGGGGAAAGGGAAGCGGCTCCTCCCCGGCGCTCAGCCACCGCACCCTCGACGGCGAAGCACCCGGGCCGGCGAGCAGGTTTCCTTGAGGACTTGCAGGTGCTGCCATGCTTCCGAAAGGAGAGAAATTGGGCTAAGTAGCAGAAACATGAATTCGTTGGATAATGAGAAAATAACGGATTTTCTTTCTTGAAAAATTTATTTACGAGGGAGATAGAGGAGAATGAGAGAGAGAATGAGTCGCCTGGGGCTGGCGATGTGACAGAGCCGGTAAAGCCGCCGCCTGCAGTGCCTGTATCACATATGGGCGCCGGTTCGAGTCCCGGCTGTTCCTCCTCCAATCCAGCTCTCTGCTGTGGCCTGGGAAAGCAGTAGAAGACCTGCATAGGAGACCCAGAAGAAGCTCCTGGCTCCTGGCTTCTGATCGGCTCAGCTCAGGCTGTTGTGGCCAATTGGAAGACCTCCTCTCCCTCCCTCTCCTTCTCTTTCCCTCTCTTTCCCTCTCTCTCCCTCTCCCTCTCCCCCCCTCTCTTGCTGTCTCTCTGTAATTCTGCTTTCAAATAAATATATTTTTTAAAAAAGATAATGCAAAACCAAATATTCAGAGATTTTTCTTTCTTGAAGTCATTTAAATTTTCAAGGCTTCTCTCTCATGAGTTGAACTTATCCATGCAGAATGATTCTATGAATATAATTAATGCTTTTTGCGTGGGATGATTCAGAATATACGTGGAGGCGCACACACATAAAATACGTCTTTCCTACTTGATTATACTGAGGGCAGGAACTTTGATTATGCAGCGTTGTGTCTCTGTACTGAGCTCATCTCAATAAAACTTGCTGGATAGAGGGAACTCTCAGGATGGAACATGGGAGCGTATTATAGGAGAGAGAGATTGCTCTAAGGATCAGATCACGAGACATCTGAGAGAATTTTGAAACAAGAATAAAGGAAACGGGCTGAGTGTCTGGTGCAGCCATTACGCTGCTGGTTGGGATGCCCGCGTGCCATATCAGAATGCCTGGGTTTGAGTCCTGGTTCTGCTCCTGACCCCTGGGAGGCAGCAGTTGATTGGGTCCCTGCCACCTACATGGGGGACCCAGATGGAGTTCTGGGCTCCTGGCTTAGCCCTGGTCCAGCCCCAGAGGTTGTGGGCATTTGGGGAGTGAACTAGTGGGTTGGAGTCTGTCTGTCTGCCTCTTAAAGGATAAAGGAAACATTTTGATACAGCTGGAATTTTACATAGCGGTTCTAATTTAATGTACAGTTTTTTAGGTTTCCTATTAAATGTTTAGCCCAGTACCTGATGAAAAGTTCAATAAATATTAGCTCTGGATGTTGTTATTAGACTGTTTTGAATTGTGTCACCTTGCATTCATGTGTGGAAGTTCTAATCCAATTATTGCTGTCACTATAAGAAGAGGACATTGAAGGGACACTGGGATTGTGTGCACACAGAGAGAAAGGCCATGCAAGGCCACAGGAAGGAGGTGGCCACCTGCAGGTGAAGGAGAGAGGCCCCGGGAGAAAGCAGGCCCGCCGACACCTTGATCTTGGACTTCGCAGACCGTGTGCTTCGCTGGCCCATGGATTTGTGCAGTGTCTCAGCATGCATGTTAGCCAGCAGGCTGAGCTGCCCCAAAGCCCCTGCCCCGGTATACACACGCCTTCTCCCAACCCTTCACACACGTTGCAGATGGAATTAAGGCCCCAACTCCGCTGAGTTTAAGAAAGTAAGATTATCTTAGACGGGGCTGGTGCTGTGGCATAGTGGATGAAAGCCCCGGTCTTCGACGCCGGCATCCCATTTGGGCACTGGTTCATGTCCTGGTTGCTCCTCTTCCAAGCCAGCTCCCTGCTAACGGCCTGAGAAAGCAGTGGAGGATGGCCCCAGTGCTTGGGCCCCTGCGTCCAGGTGGGAGACATGGAAGAGGCTCCTGGCTTCAGGTTTTGGAATGGCACAGCTCTGGCCATTGTGGCCATTTAGGGAGTGAGACAGTGGATGGAAGACCTGTCTCTCCCTCTCTCTGTCTGTGGCTCTGCCTCTCAGATCAATACATAAAAATCTAAAAATTTTAAAAAAGATGATCTTGGCTAAGCCTGACCTAATCGAGGGAGCTGTTCTTTGAGAGGGAGACTCCAAGCATGAGGAGGATTTGCCAGGCGGGAGACTGCATTGCTGGCTTTGGAGGTGGGTGCGGACACATTGCCAGGAATGTGGGTGACCTCCAGGACCTGCAAAGGCTATCGTTTGACAGTCAGCAAAGAAATGAGGACTTAGTCCTGTAACTGAAAGGAACTGAATTTGGCCGTCACAATGAGCTTCCAGAAAGGAGCTCTGTGGGGCCAACCCTTGATTTCTGCCCGGTCAGACCCTGAGCAGAGAACCTGGCCACACTGCTCACAGACTTCTGACCTACATGGCAGTGAGCCTATTTTTTTTTTTTTTTTTTTAGATTTATTTTATGTCTTTGAAAGAGTTACAGCAGAGGTAGAGACAGGTCTTCCATACACTGGTTCACTCACCCCCTCCCCCGCCCCGAAATGGCTGCAATCAGGAACCAGGTTCTTCTTCCGGGTCTCCCAAGCTGGTGCAGGGGCACAAGCACTTGGGCCATCCTCTGCTGCTTTCCCAGGCACATTAGCAGGGAGCTGGAATGGAAGTGGAGCAGCCAGACTTGAACCAGTGCCCATGTGGGATGCTGGCACTGCAGGCGGGGGCTTTAACCCACTGCACCACAGTGCCTGACTTGGCAGTGGACCTATTAATGGTGGTGTTCAAGGCAGCTAACTACAAGTGATCTGTCATTCCACAGTAGGGAGCGAATACATTTTAAGTGATGAATAATAACAGACACACAGATTTGCAGCATAAATGATAAAGCAAAGGAATAAAATGTTAATATTTGTGTCAAAATTGGTACAAGAGTGTTCCTTAAAGCCTACTATTTTTAGTTTTGTAATTTTTGTAAGTTTGAAATTATTTCCAAGTAAGTTTCAATATAAAAGACTAGTGGGTGTTTCATGGGTGGTTTTTGAAAATTTTAAAAAATGTGTTTACTGGGGCCATCATTTGTGGCCATCATTGTGGTGCGGCAAGTTAAGCCATCGCCTGTGATGCCAGCTTCCCATATGAGCACTGGCTCACGTCCTTGCTGCTCCACTTCAGATCCAGCTCCCTGCTAATGCCAGGCAGAAGTGATGAGCCTGGAACTCCATGTGGGTTTCCCACATGGGTAGCAGGGGCTCAAGTATTGAGTTATCACCTGCTGCTCCCCAGGAAGCAGGAAGCTGGATCAGAAGCAGAGCTGGGCCTTGACCCAGGCACTCTGTTATGGGATGTAGGTGTCCCAAGCAGCACCTTAACTACTGTACCAAATGCCCACCCCTTGTTAGTATCTTTAAGAGGGCCCCATGCTGTGGCATGGTGGGTAAAGCCGCTGCCTGCAGTGCTGGCATCCCATATGGGTGTCAGTTGGAGTCGTGGCTGCTCCTCTTCTGATCTAGCTCTCTGCTATGGCCTGGGAAAGCAGTAGAAGATGGCCCAAGTCCTTGTCCCCCTGCACCAGCTTGGGAGACCCGGAAGAAGCCCCCTGGCTTCGATGGGTGCAGCTTTGGCCATTGTGGCCATCTGAAGAGTGAACCAGCGGATGGAAGACCTCTCCTCCCCCCCCCATCACTCTCTGCCTCTGCTTCTCTGTAACTCTGCCTTCAAATAAAAATAATTAAATATTTTAAAAAATCTGTAAGAGAATAATGCCAAGGCTTAGGTATACCATGTCAATGGTCATGAAGAGTCTTCAGGAGAGGCCAACTCTGGAAAATGCCTTTGGCTCTTTCAAAAAATTTTATTTATTTTTTTAATTTTTAAAAAGATTTATTTATTTAAAAGTCAGAGTTACAGAGAAAGAGAGAGACAGAGAGAGAAATCTTCCATTTGCTGGTTTATTCCCCAAATGACCACAGTAGCCAGGGGTATGCCAGGCTGAAGCCAGGAGCCAGGAGCTTCTTCCGGGTCTTCCACATGAGTGCAGGGGCCAAGCTTTTGGGCCCTCTTTCACTGCTTCCCCAGGTACATTAGCAGGGAGCTGGATTGGAAGTGAAGTGGCTAGGACTTAAACCAATACCCATATGGGATGTCAGCATCACTGGTGGTGGCTTAGCCTGCTATGCCACAGCGCCAGCTCCAAAATGCCTTTGGGGACCGGCCCTGTGGCATAGCGGGTGAAACTGCCACCTGCAGTGCCAGCATCCCATATGGGCGCCGGTTCTAGTCCTGGCTGCTCCACTTCCGATCCAGCTCTCTGCTATGGCCTGGGAAAGCAGTAGAAGATGGCCCAAGTGCTTGGGCCCCTGCACCCACTGGAAGACCTGGAAGAGGCTCCTGGCTCCTGGCTTTGGATCGGCCCAGCTCTGGCCATTGTGACCATCTGCGGAGTGAACCAATGGGTGGAAGACCTCTCTCTCTGTAACTCTGCCTTTCAAATAAATTAATTAATTAATCTTTTTTTAAAAATGCCTTTGGGCTGGTGCTGCGGCTCACTAGGCTAATCCTCCACCTTGCAGCACCAGCACACCGGGTTCTAGTCCTGGTCGGGGCGCCGGATTCTGTCCCGGTTGCCCCTCTCCCAGGCCAGCTCTCTGCTGTGGCCTGGGAGGGCAGTGGAGGATGGCCCAAGTGCTTGGGCCCTGCACCCCATGGGAGACCAAGAGAAGTACCTGGCTCCTGCCATCGGATCAGCGTGGTACGCTGGCCGCGGTGGCCATTGGAGGGTGAACCAAGGGCAAAGGAAGACCTTTCTCTCTGTCTCTCTCTCTCTCACTGTCCACTCTGCCTGTCAAAAAAAAAAAAAAAAAGCCTTTGATCACGTTCCAGGAGGAGGAGGACTCCTTCATCTTCTAGGCACAGGCGATCAAGAAGCAGATCAAGGAGGCGATCACATTCTAAGTCAAGGAGTAGACGACGATCCAAAAGTCCAAGACGGAGAAGATCTCATTCCAGAGAGAGAGGTAGAAGGTCAAGGAGCACATCAAAAACCAGAGACAAAAAGAAAGAAGACAAAGAAAAAAAACGTTCCAAAACACCACCAAAAAGTTACAGTACAGCCAGACGTTCTAGAAGTGCAAGCAGAGATAGATGACGACGACGAAGCAGGAGTGGAACAAGATCTCCTAAAAAACCCAGGTCTCCTAAACGAAAATTGTCTCGCTCACCATCCCCTAGGAGACATAAAAAGGAGAAGAAGAAAGATAAAGACAAAGAAAGAAGCAGAGACGAAAGGGAACGATCAACAAGCAAGAAGAAGAAAAGTAAAGATAAGGAAAAGGAACGGGAAAGAAAATCAGAGAGTGATAAAGATGTAAAAGTTACACGGGATTATGATGAAGAGGAACAGGGATATGACAGCGAGAAAGAGAAAAAAGAGGAGAAGAAACCAGTTGAAGCTGGTTCACCTAAAACTAAGGAATGTTCTGTGGAAAAGGGAGCTGGTGATTCGCTAAGAGAATCCAAAGTGAACGGGGATGACCATCATGAAGAAGACATGGATATGAGTGACTGAATGCTGCCTCTTTGGGACTCCAACTGTGTACATGCATCAGTGTCATTCCTTTGTGTGATTTCTTAATGCTGTATTTGTTCATCTCAAACCTAAATGTATACAGCTGAGTTATAAATGGTTATAAAGCTTCTGACATTGATATTAGTTATTTACATCAAAAAGCTTTTAGAAAAATGGTACATGGGTAAACAATTCTTGTCATGGTGAAATCTGACTGAGTAAGCAGTTTTACTATTCTAGTGCTGCTTCTTAAATACAAATGAAAAGCTGCATGCATCTACAGCAGGCATGGGTTGTTTATGTTGTATGATCTCCTTTCTTAAGTAAGTTCTCTTAGAGTATTTCTAGAATTTGATTCATTGCCATAATAGAGCCATGTAGGGAATGCACTGATTGCATGTTACTGTGGCAAGAATATCCTAAATGTCATTAAAATCTTCCAACATGATGGATCTACTTATGGTCTTGTTTGTTGACATGACAAATTAACATTGTTAGATTACATCTGGAAATGAGCATTTGAGATAGATAATCCTTTGAGCCTTATGGCTAAATTTTTGTGGCTTTCGTTTAACTTTGAAAGGTTGTCTGTATATGCACTAACCTTTTTTGATGGCTAATTAGGCTTTAATTACAGAAATAAGATTTCAAATAAAACTGTCTTTGGCAGTGAGTAAAGAGCTTATTTTGAAGTAGAGTTGTATACTTTTTCATAAGGTGTTTGGGGATTTTTTTTTTCTGAAATAATTTATTCCACGTCTACATCAGTGAAAGCTCTCTGTCGCTCCCCCTCTTCGTGGAGGAACGACACTAAGCCCTGCCTAGGCTTCATATCCGAGTCACGGCACCATTATGTCGCTCCCCCTCTTCGTGGAGGAGCAACACAGGACCCTGCGCTGTTCTTTCGTCTGCTCGGCCCTCCCCGGGTTTGCTGCTGGTTCTTCCCGGGTTGGCTACTATCCCTTCCACCTCCGTGGAAGGGCAGTTCCCCCTGGCCACATTCCCCACTTCCGCAGGGGAGCGGCACACCGCCGGCCGGCTCTCTCGGGGGCTGCACAGGTATTCCCCTTAGATGTTCCTGGTGCATGCCGTCTCTCTCCTCCTTTATAGTCCTCCTCCGCCAATCCTAACTCGGCTGCCCACACGCCGAGTACGCTGCTCTCCAATCAGGAGCAAGTCCTACAGTTTATTAGCTGAACTGGAGGCAGCTGTGTAGAAGCTGTTTACTTCTCTCCCAGCGCCATATTGTGGGAGAGCAGATGCATAGAATAAGTCTTAATTCCAGTAACTCAGTCTAGTCCGGATTGCTCCCCACAGCTCTCCAACTATTCGGAGTTCATCTGTAAAATAAAGTTCTCTCTTGTTCTGATTTTCAAAGTTTTAAACTCATTGATGAAAAAGAGGGTAGTGCATTTTAAATTGACCTTCATATGCTTTTAAAATAAGACAAATCTACTTGATAATGTACTTTTTATTTGATCTCAAGATGTATAAAACCAATAAATTTGTGTTAACTATTACTGCAGTAGTAATCACATGCACACAGTGATTCCATGTTATATGCAAAGTAGTTAGGCAACTGTTCCTAGTTACAGGAGTTTCAAGCTTCACTTTTGTGCAGCAAATACAAAAGTAGGCTACAGTCTGTGCCATGTTGATGTACAGTTTCTGAAATTGTTTTACAAGACTTTGATAATAAAACCCTTAAACTTAAAAAAAAAATGCCTTTGAATCTTTAGAGGACCCACCCTTCATCCTAGAAAATGTAAAATCAACTCACATTCTGTGTTATATATACTTTATGTATAAATATTTAAGAGTTGAATTGTTCAGCCCTTAAGGCATGCAGATCTGGCTGAAAAGCCCATGAGAGTATTTTAGGCATGGAAAGCCAAGACACTGTCAAAACAAAACAAAAAAAATGACCTAAATGAAAGATCTCCGTGAGTGAGATCCCAGTGGAAAGAACAGGTCATCAAAGACCCTTCTCTGAAGGGAGGAGAGAACTTCCATTTTGACTATGACCTTGTCTAAATATGATCAGAGTTGGTGAACTCAAAAGGCTTCCATAGCCTTGACAACTCATGACAAGAGCCTCGGGTGATTACTGATGCCATAAACAAGAGTGTCAATTTGTTAAGTCAACAACAGGAGTCACTGTACACTTACTCCTCATGTAGGATCTCTGTCCTTAATGTGCTGTACATTGTAATTTAATGCTAACTAGTACTCAAACAGTATTTGTCACTTTGTGTTTCTATGTGGGTGCAAACTGTTGAAATCTTTACTTAATATATGCTAAACTGATCTTCTGTATATAAAGAGAATTGAAAATGAATCTTGATGTCAATGGAAGGGGAGAGGGAGTGGGAAAGGGGAGGGTTGCGGGTGGGAGGGAAGTTATGGGGGGGAAGCCATTGTAATCCATAAGCTGTACTTTGGAAATTTATATTCATTAAATAAAAGTTAAAAAAAAAGAGTTGAATTGTTTGTGACTAGTGATGTTTTGGGCCATTTAATTAAACTTATTAATTTCAGGTTTGGAATTTAAAAAAATTGGGGGAGCTGGTAGATTCTTCTCAGCTATCAGTTGATTTTAATGGTCCTTGAAGTTTCGAAGCCCTGCACCCTGGGCCACAGCCTGCAAAGGCAGTCACCTGGTAGCTGGGCCCTGGGAGGAACCCTCCAGAACAATGGAATGGCTGGCTAATGGCTACAAAGTTGCAGCTGGATAGGATGAATATGTTCTGTAGTGTGGTAGGTGAACTCTAGTTAATAATGCATTATATATTTCAGTGAGAGGATTTTGAAGATTTCTCCAAACAGAAATGATAAGTGTGAAATGATGCATTTGCTAACCACCTTGACTTTATCCCTACACAATGTACACAGGTATCAAAGCATTGCATTGTACTCCATACATTTGTACAATTATGTTACAATTGAAAAAAAAAAAAAAAAAAAAAGAACTGGAGACGGAGCTTTAGTGTGGAAGGACTGTTGAGAAGCTCTGCTTCACTAGGGGGCGCTCCTTCCTCTCCACAAGGGCTTGGTTTGCGGTGCAGGCTTTTCAGGGCTGAGGGCACAAAGGGGTACAGGCGCCCTCTAGGTGTCTTCTTTTTTTCCTTTTTTTCTTTTTCTTTCTTTTTTTTTTTTTTTTTTTTTGACAGGCAGAGTTAGTGAGAGAGAGAGAGATAGAAAGGTCTTCCTTTCGTTGGTTCACTCCCCAAATGGCCGCTATGGCCAGTGTGCTGCGCTGATCCGAAGGCAGGAGCCAGGTGCTTCTCCTGGTCTCCCATGGGGTGCAGGGCCCAAGCACTTGGGCCATTCTCCACTGCACTCCCAGGCCACAGCAGAGGGCTGGCCTGGAAGAGGGGCAACCAGGACAGAATCCCGCGCCCCGACCAGGACTAGAACCTGGTATGCCGGCGCCGCAGGCAGAGGATTAGCCTAGTGAGCCGGAGCGCCGGCCGTTTTTTTTTAAAGACATACATTTGTACATTTGACACAAGGAAACTCCATTTTTGGCAGTTCAATGAAAAGTGCTTGTTGGGAGGGGCTGGCCCAGCGGCCAGTGGGTTAAACCTCCACTTGTGACACAGACATCCCATCCCAGAGGCCGGGTCAAGGCCTGGCTGCTCTGCTTCCTGTCCAGCTTTCTCCCAGTGCACCCGGGAAGGCAGCAGATGGTAGCCGAAGTACTTGGGCCCCTGCTCTCTGAGTGGGGGACCAGGATGGAGTTCCTGGGTTCAGCCTGCCCCAGAACTGGCCGTTGTGGGAGTGAATCAGCAGAAGGAAGATCTCTCTCTGTCTCTCTCTCTGCCACTCTGCCTTTCAAATAAAAAATAAATAAATTATCTCTGGTTAAAAAAAAAAAAGCGTGTGTAGAATGATCCACATTCACACTACCTTGAAGGTGTTGAACTTGAGAGGCAACTTTGCTGCCTTGGAAAAGGCCGGAAAACAAACGTTTGTATGCGTGGGGTTAGCCGAGGGCATAATTGAATTCGGTGGCACTTTTGTAAGTGAGACAGCTGTAGCCTCCTCTCAGGAACCCTGGACGCTGGCTCTGATTGACAGTGACACTGAGCTGTCAGTTTCCAGACAGAGGTGGACCGGAGCACTGCTGGCAGGTCTTCTCGTGGTCACCGTGTGATGCATTCTTGTCCTTTTAGCAATCGTCTGAAACGACAGTAACCGCAGTCGTTCCACCTTCCCTTTCGGGGGGTACGGAGCACAGACATCAGCCCCTGGGAGGGAGCCCGGGTGGGAATCAGCCACGGAGGAGTCGGGGCACAGGAGCGAGTCCCCTCCCCCATCTCCATGGTCGTGGTTCACCAGCCTCAGCCCATGGGAAATCCACCATCCCTGCCCATGAATGTCACTGCCTTCCTTCTCGGGTGGCCCCTGCTGGACACAGACTGCTGCTGTCTTTCATGTTCCCAGGAAAATGGCCTGCTTCCATATAAAACTAAAGAATTAAAATCTCCCAAGTTCCTTTCTCCTTTTTTGACTAATCAATATTATTTTCTTTCTGTGCAAATATCTCCCACCAGAGAGTTTTTAGAATAAAGAGTGCAGGATTTTTAAAAACATAAGGAGGAAGTGTTATTTCTGTACATCACTTTGGCAGTTCGTTCTATGGAACAGAACTAAATCAATCAGTGCTGATTCTGGGTGGGAAAGAGTTGCTTTACTGTTTTCCAAATTGAGCACACGATGGGATTTATCTCTGTTTCTGGGATTCTGTCTTCTTTCTCAGAGAGATAGACACAGACAGACAGCCTTCCCATCCTCTGGTTGTTTTTTTTTTTGTTGTTGTTGTTTGTTTGTTTGTTTTTGACAGGCAGAGTGGACAGTGAGAGAGAGAGACACAGAGAAAGGTCTTCCTTTTGCTGTTGGTTCACCCTCCAATGGCTGCCGCGGTCGGCGCACTGCGCTGATCCGATGGCAGGAGCCAGGTACTTCTCCCATGGGGTGCAGGGCCCAAGCACTTGGGCCATCCTCCACTGCACTCCCTGGCCACAGCAGACAGCTGGACTGGAAGAGGGGCAACCGGGACAGAATCCGGCGCCCCGACCGGGACTAGAACCGGATGTGCCGGCGCCGCAAGGCGGAGGATTAGCCTAGTGAGCCGCGGGGCCGGCCTCCCATCCTCTGGTTTGCTCCCCAAATACCGGACATCTGGGGTGGGGCCAGGGCTGAAGCCAGAAGCCAGAAGCCAGAAGCCAGAAGCCAGGAACTCAATCCAGGTCTCTCTTGTAAGTGGCGATAGCAGGAGCTGCCGTCAGAAGCCAGAGACAGGTATTGAACCTAGGTACTCCAGCATGGATGTGGGTACCTTAAACACTAGGCCAAACACTCATCCCACATCTGGGGACTTCTGAGTCCAGTCAGTGGCTCCTGGCCCGCTGCGTGCACGCTGCATAGCAGATTAGGGTTTTTGGTTTGTTTGTTTTGTTTTTTGTTTTGTTGTTGTTGTTGTTGTTGTTGACAGGCAGAGTGGACAGTGAGAGAGAGAGAGACAGAGAGAAAGGTCTTCCTTTGCCCTTGGTTCACCCTCCAATGGGCGCTGCAGCCGGCGCGCTGTGGCCAGCGCATCACGCTGATCCGAAGCCAGGAGCCAGGTGCTTTTCCTGGTCTCCCATGCGGGTGCAGGGCCCAAATACTTGGGCCTTCCTCCACTGCCTTCCTGGGCCACAGCAGAGAGCTGGCCTGGAAGAGGGGCAACCCGGACAGAATCCGGTGCCCCGACCGGGACTAGAACCCGGTGTGCCGGCGCCGCAAGGCAGAGGATTAGCCTAGTGAGCCGCGGCGCTGGCCTAGGTTTTATAATATTTGCCTGGAACGTACACAGCAGGAGTTCAGTTTCTGCCTTTTCAGTAAGCTTCACTTTGTATGCACCTCACTCCCAAATGGATCCTTGCACATGCCTGCACACGCACCCTCGATAGCTAGGGTGAGGCCGGAAATGTCTCTCCCCCGCGATCTTTTCCTCCAGAGTTAATTCATGAATTCCGATGAATTAGAAGCTTGAAGCCCATTCCCGTTTACTCTGCCAAGTCAATGCGTTTCTGAGATCGCACTGTTTGTCCGCCTGTGAAGTGTCTGCCCCGATGTTTGTGAACCTGAGGGACAGAAAATGTTATTTGCAGCCACTGCTTAGATATGAAGGTGGACCTCATTTGTGCAGTTGTGGAGAGAGAAAATCTGCCTTTCCCATCACGTGGAAGCAGCTTAGGAGACGGCGGGAGAGCGGAGCTCAAGAGCCTGGACTTGGGAGTTAGACCTCAGCTGGAAGTCTCGCTGAGTAGCACACGAGGACTGTAGCTTTAGGCAAGTTACTTACATTCGGAGCCTTAGTGTTCTCCCGGGATGTGCAGCTAATAATAGATCTCCCTTACAATTGTCCTAAGAATTCTGTGATGTAATCAGTGGAGCACACAGGACAGGGTCTGGCACATAACGAGTGGCCAGCCCTTGATTCTTTTTCATCCCTCCTCCTCCCCTCACATTCCTCACCCCCCCAGCCCCCACCCCCGCCCTGCCCAGATGAAAAGAGAGACAGAGAGAGCGCACACCTGCTGGTTGAATTCCCAAATGCCTGCAATGGCTGTGGCTGGGCTAGGCTGAGGCTGGGACTCAGGAACTCAATCCAGGCCTTCTACCCCCGGACCCAACTACTTGAGCCCAACTACCCAACTACCTGCTGCCTCCCTGAGTATGCATTAGCAGGAGGCTGGAATCTGGAGCCCGAGTTAGGCATATGAGCTGCAGGTGTCTTAACTGTTAAGCTAAAGCTTGCTCCCAGCCCTCAGTTCTAACACTGAAAATCTAGAAAAATTCAGAGCACACCATCTGTCTAGAGCAGGAGTGGGGAACATCCAGCCTGTGGGCCATCTAAGGCCCAGGAAATCCCTGCCAAGGCAACCACAGGCAGGACTGGAAATTCGATCAATCTAGAGCAGGCTAATGTTTAAGTCGATCACTTTGTATGGCCTGCGAATGATGTTACAAATATGCAAATGGCCCTTGGTTCCCCACTCCAGGTCTAGGCGGTGCTGGCCCTCTGGAAGGCTGTGTTACAAACCAGCTCCTGGGATTGTGTGCAGGAGGGTGAGGGTGTGGCAAGAACTAGCAGCGGCCCAGCAAAGACTCTCACAGCTCCTGCGGGCCTGGAGAGGCAGGCAGTCGGGGAGGAGATCCAGGCTGGAGTGAGTCAGCACATCTATCTGTTCCCCAGCCCCCACGGCTGCTGCGTCACTCTCCCCTTGAACCAGGAGTCGCTCCCCCCTCCCCTTCCCTGCTATTTCGGAAGCACGTCAGTGCCAAGGGGTATGATGGGAATAATGAAATATAATTACCGCCATGACGAATCAGCCACCAAGTTCTTGGGAGCAGGGAGTCTCCTGGGGTGTGCTGCGTTTGCTCAGAAGGGCACTGAGGGGCAGGTCTCCAAGCTGTGAGTCAAAGGGAAGACGTGTAGGTAGTAGCAATGTTTTCGGAAGGACCAAGACGAGACTCTCCTTCCTTGCGGGGGATCTGAGCACTTTTCACTATGGATGGAGCGCTGGACTGACAAGGCGCTGCCCCCAGCACAGTTCCCACTGCGCATCTCTACTTCCCAATGACTCACCTGCCACCTTCTCCCATCATCCACCCGCAATCTGTGGCAGGTGCTCCTTACTCACCGCGGAGGAGCAGAGATGCCTGTCTCTAAGGAGTTTCCACTGCGGTGGGGAAGGTGGATGATCAGATAGTGATAATTATAGCACGTACTGGTGACTTATTATGTCTAGGCACTGTTCTAAGTCCCTTAATGCTTTTTAAAAAAATCCAACTGATGCTATGAATAGATGTAATTTCTTCTCAGTTCCAAAGATGAAGAAAGGGAGACCCATAAACTCACCCGAAACTAAGCCTTGCGTGCAAACACCGACAACACAGAGTCCATCCGGTTAAGTGTCTTGGCAGTTTATAGGCAGGAGACATTACTGCTTAGGGCTGGGCGTGGATTTTCTTCCCAGACAGGCAGCAAAAGAGCATGGGCCTAACAGAGCAGTGGGCTAATTGTGGCCCCCCCAAAGACATGTGCACCCTGAAGCTGTGAATGGGAATTTATTTGAACTTTGCAGCTATAATGAAGAATTCTGAGATGAGTGACAGGCATTTAGCCTAGCGAATAAGGGGCTGGTTCAGATGCCCGAATCCCACGTCGGGGTGCCTGGGCTGTATGCCCGGCTCTGGCTCCTGACTCCAGCTTCCTGCTGGGGTGGACCCTGGCAGGTAGCAGTAATGGCTCAGGTGATTGGACTCGTGCCACCCACGTGGAAGACCGAGACTGAGTTCCTGGTTCCCTGGTTTAGCCTGACCCAGCCCCAGCCACGGTGGCCATTTGGTGAGTGAACCTGAGGATGGGAACTAGTGTTGTTTCTCTCTGTGCCTCTCAAATACAAAACAAAGTAAAAATAAAAATGGATTTTAAGATGAGATCGCCCTGGATTTAGGGCAGGCCCTTGATCCACTGTCAGGTGTCCTTAGATGAGAAAGGGAGAGGGAGATTTGAGACTGAAAAGCAGAGAGAAGGCCAGGCTGGGTCAGTGGCAGGGACTGGCAGCCCCAGGTCAAAGAACGCCACAGTCTGCAGGAAGCCAGCAGCAGCCAGGGGAGAGAGGCCTGGAACAGATTTGCCCCCAGAGCTTCCAGAAAGAGCCAACCCTGCTGACACCTTGATTTTGGACTTGCGGCCTGCAGAACCGTGAGCGAATGGTTTCTGTTGTTTTAAGCCACCCAGCGTGTGGTAATTTGTTGTGGCAGCCCCCAAGAAACGAGTCCAAAGGGTGTGTGGGAGTGGCTGGGAGACATCGGCCAGAGCCAAGACACTGACGTGAAAAACACGAGGGCTGTGCTTGGCAGCTTGGGTCTGCCTGAAGTACAAGGGTCCAGGAAGGGGATGGGTTGTTCAAGATGTGGATCATGTTATGCAGGGCTTTGAATGCCAGCCCAGGAGATTTAGATTTTACTTGATGAGCAGCGAGGAACTGGATGAGTTGCATATTTAGAACATTTAAATATCTCTGAGAAACCAGGAGTTGACGTGGGCCTGAGTAGGGACAGTGGGAACGAAGAGAAGCGACAGAAAAGAGTGCCTTGCAGGGATCCAACAGACTTGGCACTCAACAGATTCTCAGCCTAACTTGCTAAGTCGCCTGATTCATATCCTACCTGCTATTGGTTACGTGCTTTTCTCTCCCAGGCTGAACAACACCCACAGTTTGAACAGGCTGCCCTGAGCCATTTGGCCGCCTGTCAAGTCCGATTATTAACTTGCTCGAGCTTCCTGGCAGTTGGAGAACTTTCCTTTCCTGAACCTTAGGAGTCCTTTTGCCTTCTGCGGCCTTGTTCCTCCTGTGTGTGCTGAGCCTGTGGAGCTGTGGTGGCCGTCCTGCCTGTGCTGGGGTAGGGGCAGAGGGCAGCGTTGCAGGCTGCTGTGGTGGCCTCTTCCCAGCTTCCTGGCACTAGTCCTGTCTTAGCACCTGATGCTAAGTGTGATGCACACAGACATGGCATTGATCAAGCAGGGACATCTTGGACAGACATGAATCTTAGAGCCTCGTGAGAAGTTGGACATGGCCAATGCGCTCAGACCTTTGGGTGGTCTAAGGCTTCACACCGCATTAGCATCATATTTTGTTTATATGACTCAGTTTCCCCAAATCACAGGGACCCTCTTGATCTGGCTTTCTTTTTTTTTTTTATTTTTTTATTTTTGATAGGCAGAGTGGACAGTGAGAGAGAGAGACAGAGAGAGAAAGGTCTTCCCTTGCCGTTGGTTCACCCTCCAATGGCCGCCGCTGCAGCCGGCGCACCGCGCTGATCCGATGGCAGGAGCCAGGAGCCAGGTGCTTTTTCCTGGTCTCCCATGGGGTGCAGGGCCCAGGCACCTGAGCCATCCTCCACTGCACTCCCTGGCCACAGCAGAGAGCTGGCCTGGAAGAGGGGCAACCGGGACAGAATCCGGCGCCCCGACCGGGACTAGAACCCGGTGTGCCGGCGCCGCAAGGTGGAGGATTAGCCTATTGAGCCACAGCGCTGGCTCTTGATCTGGCTTTCTAACATGAGAGTAGCGGAAGGAAAGGAAGAGGCGGTGGCATTTACCCGGGGCTTGCTGAATGCCAGGGATTGCGTGAGGTGCTGTGCGTGTGTTGTCTCATTTCATCCTCACATCGGGAGTGAGAGGCAGGAGCTGTTATCCTCATCGTACAGAGGAGGAAGTGGAAGCAATCTAGACGCTGCGGAAGGTCACAGGGGACCTGGATTTGTCCGGATCCATCCTGGAGCTTTCCCAGACACCTGCTGCCTCCTCCCTTGGAGACGTCCCCCTGCAGTGCTGCTGTGGCAGCAGAATTCAGCTTTGGGCACGCGTGCTGGATTTGCAGGGGGCATGCTGGTGTTTGTGCCACGACTGTTTCGATCATGTCTCCTGGGGCCCCTCCTGCAGGCCGCTTTGAGGACTTGGCAGGCTTATGAATTTGTGCGTTTCCCAAAGGCACGAAGCCGGTTTAGGCTTCAGGTGGTCCTGTCCCTAGAATGGGCTGTATTGGAAAGAGTAAATGAACGAGAGCCTTCCTACGAAACCTTAATGTCTACACTGCTCTCAGGAAAGGAAGTGGCCTTGATCCAGTGCTGTGGGTGGAAAAACCTGCAAAACCTGTGGTGGGAGAGCCTCTGTGCACACCCTCTCACCTCTAACCCGGACCAGCAGCCGCAGGAACCCAAGCCTCCGCCCTGCCAGACTTTCTCCAAGCAGTTTTGCCCTCCCTCCCTCCTGCTCAACCCGAGCGTGCCTTTGCCTTCTTTCTGCAACCCCAAACCCAATCTTGCTCTTGGCTGGGCTGGTTCCCTCCCTCCCTGGAGCCTGTCCCGACTGGCTTCCCCGCTCTGGGTCCCTGCAGCCTTTGGCTTAGTGGTGCCCTTCCCCCTACTACCCTGTGCAGTATCTCTTTCACTGATTGTAACCTCTTAGAGTGAGGAGTCAGGTCTTCCTTCCGCCCTCATCATGCCTGGCAGAGGGTTAGGCACACAACAAGGGCACTGAGAATTGATGGAGTCCAGCCTGTTGCATCCACACCCTGAGGCGTGGGAGCCGAATTGAAGGGCTATCATTCTGTGAACAACAAAACCACCCCAATGCCCAGAGGGAAATAAAGTAACATCACAGAGCTTTGGTTAGTGAGCTTATGGATGGGTTTCGTTTCTTGGTCGAACTTTTAGTATTTCCCCAATTTCCTACAATGAACATTTACATTTTTCTTTTTACAAAAAGATAATATTTTACAAAAATATATGTGAGAGTATTTCAAAAGGTTCATGGAAAATGGAACTAAAAGGTAAGTTCACATAACAAGTAGTGTGTGCCGGTGCTGTGGCCCAGCAGGTTAAACCACCATCCTATGTTAGAGTGTTGGTTAGAGTCCCGGCTGTTCTGTGTCTGATCCAGCTTCCAGAGGATGACAGTGCAAGTGTTTGGGCCCCTGCCATTCACATCCCCTGGCTGTGGCTGCCATTTGGGGAGTGAACCAGCAGACGGAGCTCTTTGTCTCTTTGTCTATCTATTTCTGATGTGCTGTTTTTATTAAAATAAATAAATCTTGAGGCTGGCACTGTGGCATAGCAGGTAAAATCACCTTCTACAGTGCCGGCATCCCATATGGGAGCTGGTTTGAGTCCCGGCTGCTCCACTTCCTATCAAGCTCTCTGCTTTAGCGTGGGAAAACAGTGGAAGATGGGCCAAGCCCTTGGGTCCCTGCACCCACGTGGGAGACCCAGAGGAAGCTCCTGGCCCCTGGCTTTGGATCAGTGCAACTCTAGCCATTAGTGGCCATCTAGGGAGTGGACCAGTGGATAGAAGACCTCTCTCTCTCTTTCTCTGTCTCTTCTTTTCTCTCTAACTCTGACTTTTTTTTTTTTTTTTTGACAGGCAGAGTGGACAGTGAGAGAGAGAGACAGAGAGAAAGGTCTTCCTTTGCCGTTGGTTCACCCTCCAATGGCCGCCGCGGCCGGCGCACCGCGCTGATCCGATGGCAGGAGCCAGGATCCAGGTGCTTTTCCTGGTCTCCCATGGGGTGCAGGGTCCAAGCACCTGGGCCATCCTCCACTGCACTCCCTGGCCACAGCAGAGAGCTGGCCTGGAAGAGGGGCAACCGGGACAGAATCCGGCGCCCCAACCGGGACTAGAACCCGGTGTGCCGGCGCCGCTAGGCGGAGGATTAGCCTAGTGAGCCGCGGCGCCGGCCCTCTAACTCTGACTTTCAAGTAAAATAAATAAATATTTTTAAAAAATCTTTAAAAACTAATAAAATAATGCTCTCCATACACTTCTTGAAGTCCCCTCATATGCATGAATTTCAAATTTTTTGCACTAAAATAAATTCATTTTTCTTTAATATTTATTTTTATTTCTTATTTTTAAAAGTCTATTTATTGGAGAGGCAGAGTTACAGACTGAAAGAAATGTCTTCCATCCACTGGTTCACTCCCCAAATGGCTGATCTGAAGTCAGGAACCAGAAGCCTCTTCTGGGTCTGTGGTGGAATGAGAAGGCCATGCCAAGATGGCCGCTGGCAAGCGAGTGTCAGTTACTCAGGAATGGCTTTGAAACCCACCTGGCAACGGAAACTGCCTGGCAACAGGCTGTGATTGGATGGCTTTGGAAACTGCCTGGCAACAGGCTGTGGTTGGTTGGAGCATAGACCGCCCCTTGACCGGATTGGCTGGTCTTGGCTATATAAGCTGTTACACTAACTGAAATAAAAGAGTCTGCAGGCTGCTTGCCTCAAGCCCGCTTTCACCCGACTCCCTGGGTCTATGTGGTGACTCGGCGCCTCTTGTCCCCACCACGCTCCTCCCCTCAGAAATGAATCCACTGCAACATTGTTGAGAAATCAACTGCAACATGGGTCCCCCACACCGGTTTAGTGGCCCAAGGACTTGGGCCATCTTCCACTGCTTTCCCAGGTCACAGCAAAGAGCTGGATTGGAAGAGGAGCTGCTGGGACATGAACTGGCATCCATATGGGATGCTGGCACGGCACGCGGAGGCTCAGTCCACTATGGCACAGTGCCAGCCCCTAAATATTTATTAATTTATTTGAAAGAAAGAGAGAGCGAAAGAAGGGGGAGAAAGAGAAAGATCTCCCATCCACTGGTTCACTCTCAAGATGTCTGCAATAGTCAAGGCCAGGCTATGCAGAAGCCAGGAGCTAGGAACTCATCCAGGTCCCGGTCTCCCACAGAGCTGGCAGGGACCCAAGTACCTGAGCCATCGCCTGCTACCTCCCAGGGTCTGCATGAGCAGGAAGCTGGAGTCAGGAGCAGAGCTGAACTTGAAGTCAGGTGCTCTAATGGGCATCCCATGTAGCATCTTAATTGCTGCACCAAGATCCTGCTTTTAAACTTATCTTTCAATTCCCTTTCCCATGAACTTTTTGAAGTGCTTTGTATGGGACTACGTCCCGGGAGGCACAGTTGTGCCACTGTGGCTCGGAGGGGGGGCTTTGGATTCAGTGTTGGGCTCTGGTGGTTGCAGACATACTTCTAGAACAAAGCTTACCTTGCTCAAATGTAAAGTTTACCTCGGTCCATAGAAAATCTGCATTGTCTTCCCTGCTGCATTTAGAATAAAACACAAATTCCTGAGCACGAAATGAAAACAGGAAACCTCCCTACCTTCAGGCTGCAAAGGATGCGTCCACCCTAAAAAAGCTATGAGTGCCACTGCTCCTCCACTTCCGTTAGCAGGCAGAGCCTCTTTCCAGCTCCCTGCCTTCCTGGCTTCCAAGTCACCCTCTGGGTCTGCTCCCAGGACAGCTAAGACATAGTTCCTCTGCTGTGTGCCTGCACCGTGGTGCTTTAGCCCAGTTGGCCCGCGTTCCGTTTCACCTTGCCCTATATTTCCTTGTTTACACGCCCTTCTGGATTGCACTCCCGGGGGAGTGGACTGCTATGGACGGCAGCAAATGCCTAATGTGAGGTAGGCAGCCTTCCCCTGATGCCAGCCGGGCTTCCTGTCATTCTGTAACTAGGAGTCAGCCGCAGCTCTCAGCAATGCTTGTAGCAGCTTCTTGCTTGCACAGGGGCTGGGGCAGGGGCTCTGCAGAGGAGGGGATGTACCTGCTTCTTTCTTCTTTTTGCCCACCCCCCCCAATCCCGACAGCAGGGTCCCTAGGTGCAGCTGATGCTGCAGCAGGAGCAGGTGAGGGCCCCTTCTGAGGCAGCAGGCAGGAGACCACGCTCTCCTACAGCCCCCAGAGCGGCAGACTTCACCCAGGCGTCGTGTTAAGGGCAGAGTGGCCTGGAGGCTGCTGTTCTCGGGGCAGGGCAGTGAGCTGTTTTGCCTTCAGTAGCTCCCTGCTTGTCTTACCCACTGCCCAGAAGGCAGAGACACCCACTTGCTGTCATTAGCAGAGCGAGGTGGATGTTTCTAGGTCCTCCAGCTTGCTGAGCTCATCTGGACCTTGTGATTTCACACAAACGGCCTCAAATCCCCATCCTTGGTTGATGGGCAGCCCAGACTCCGTCCCAGTAGCTCAGATGATTCTTGTTGGTGAGACCTACAGAAGGTCGTCTGCCTTGCACTGCCTTCCCCGTCTCCACTCTGTGTTCTGCTCCTGCCTGGCTTGCCCCTTTGCACAGCCTACTGGACTTTGCATAGCCAGCTGGACTCCTTGATGAGCCCCCAGGCCCCTGAGACCTACTGCCCAAAGCTGCACACGTGGGGCAGACCCTCATGAGGATCTGGGCACGGGAGTGTTTGAGACTTTCCTAGGGCTGCTGTAAAGAAGTGATGCAAACGGAGCAGCTTAAACAAGAGATGTTGACTGTCTCATTGCGTCACGGTTCAGGAAGCGAGAGGTCTGAGATCTCGCTGTGAGCAGGGCCTTCCCCTGGAGGTGCTGGGGAAGGGTCGCTTCCAGGCCCCTCCTCCAGCTCTCCATAGTTTGCTGGTTTGGAGCAGTTTCGCCCCGATCTCCTGCAGCTCTCCCTGTGTCACATGCTGCCCTGGACACGTTACCCAGGACAGTAGCCAGCCTGATTAGAGTCCAGAGAGACAGAGAAAGAAAGAGATAGACAGAGAGAGGGAAAAGGCTCCTACCTGCTGGCTCACTCTCCCCAAACACCCGTATCATCAGCCAAGACTGGAACAGGGCTGAAGCCCAGATCCAGGAACTCAATTCATGTCTCCCACGTGGGTGGCAGGAACCCAAGTACTTGAACCCTCACTGCTGCCTCCCAGGGTCTGTATTAGTAGGAAGCTGGGATTGAGAGTAGAGCTGGGTATTGGACCCAGGCACTCTGATGTGAGATGTGGGTGTCTTAACTGCTCAGGCTAAACATCCACCCTGTATGACCTCATCTTAACTACATCTGCCACACCCTATTTCCAAATATGTCCGTGTTTTGAGATACTGATTTCGGAGGGGACATAATTCAACCCATTACTGTGTGTGTGAGGCTTAAGGGTGTTACACAGGACTAGAGAGGGAAAAACCATTCACAACTGCATATGTAACCATCCCAGCTCTTTAAAGTCCTCAGTCCTTCTGTCCTCTGGTCATACTTTTCAAGCAAACTCCCAACATGATAGGGACGCCTTCTGACACTCTTCTTGGGCCACTCACTGCTTGCTCCAGATTCATGCTGCTCCAACTCCAAAATTACTGAGTGTTTCTGCTATAAAACAGTCCAACCATTTTCCTCTCCCTGCAGAGTGTGCAGGCTTGGCCTAGTGGCCCACTGAATAACAAGAGCCCAGTAGAGCCCTCTCCCCATAGACAGTTCTCTGACAGCCAGGGGGGTCTGTGGTCAGCTCTGATGGAAACATGTTTTCTTCTTCTTCCTCAGTAAATAAAGTGAAGTGATTTATTGGTATAAATATTTCATTGAATGAGGTTCTGTTTGTTTAGTTCTGGATGCATTTTTTTAAAAATCAGATCTCTTGTAAATTTTTTTTTAAAAAATGACAGCACAGGTTGTGCATCCAGGCCCAGGAAGAACAGTTCATCCTCCTTCGACTGGAAGGGTTGACAATGAGCACAGCACTCTTCACTCGCTGAAACCTCCGGAGCTGGCTCAGGTCATCCGCTGAGCCCATCAGAGCTGATGTGAGAGACGGAGCCAATCTCCTGCCATTGCCCTAGACATTTGGCGGAAGGAGATCTCTGCTCATGATGATGACATTGACTTTGTTCATGAACACTTGTGGCTTTGGAAATGAACAGATCGTGGAGAAAGTGGCCTCTGTATTAGAACAGCTGGGCGATGCTGGGGTCCTAGGTGTCCCCCGAGTCTTGGTAGATTGTCCACAAAGGCTTATTCTTGCTTGTGACACCTGTCCTATCAGGGTGAGCTGAAGCTGTGCTCAGTGGCCCCTTCCTGCACGGGCAGCCTCACCT
Organism: Oryctolagus cuniculus; assembly: GCF_964237555.1. Lineage (NCBI taxonomy): Eukaryota > Metazoa > Chordata > Mammalia > Lagomorpha > Leporidae > Oryctolagus > Oryctolagus cuniculus. Next base: position 21,055,433 of record NC_091443.1, on the reverse strand, counting down.
GGAGATTGCTGGTCTTGTGGCAGGAGAAAAGATGTGGGTGAATCATGGGCAGGCTCTTGGAGCCTTGGCCTTTAAGTGACCCGAATCACCTCCACTCACATCTTAATGGCCAAGCCTGGGGTCAAAGGAGGCGGGCAGGAAGCTTCTCTCCTAGGGACGGGCAGTGAGAGCGCGGTCCACAGCAGGTACCTGCTGTGTGTTACTATTCTGATAGTCTGTGAAATAAAGTGAAGGAGATCGGGGACTGCCGTGGCTTGGTTATGGTTCAAGGGCCGCTTCTGGGAAGAGCTTAGGATTAGACGAGGTTGTTAGGATACGGCGCAGGTGACTGGTTCCTGGTGATTCTGCTAGAAGAGGGAGAGAGATATGCACACTCCCTGACTCTGGCCCTGTGATGCTCTGTGCGGCCCTGGGGACTCTGCCACCAAGATGGCCATCGCCAGGTGAGAACCCTAGACCTTGCACCTCCTGAGGCATGAGAAAAAACAGACCTGTTCTTTATGAAACGGCCTCAGACACTGGGTAAGGAAAACTGGACTAATTCAGAGGCCTTTTCTGTCTACCAGTTTTTAATGGCTATTCTTCACTTCTCTTACCATAGAAGGCAGAGTTCTTATTATGAGGTTTAAAGACTAGAACTGCATATTTGATGTGATTAACACCAGAATCTTTAATACTCTACGTCTTTTTCACAGCAGGAAAGTAATTAGTTTTAACAGAAGGCTGCTTAGTGGTCAAAATGAAGCATATTAATTCAGACCAAGATAATCATCTTAGTGCTTAAATCCCAACTCTAATTATCTAACATAACCATGTTTTTTGTTTCTCTTCATAGCAAAGTAAGGTGAACCTAACAGTATTAACCCAATGAAACATATCCATTGAAGCTTTTTAAAGAAGGTTGTACTCTTATACATATCTTTGATAGGCAAATCATCCTTCATCCTGCAACGCATTAAAGCAGATATTTTTAAAACATCATGTGCTGTGATCACTGCTCAGTTCATTCCATTAAGGTAAGAGGTTCATCATGTGTCATAAAGACCAGAATTGCTAGAGTCCGTTTGGGAGAACATTAGCTTAGAAGCATGTTAATAGATATCACACTAAAAAGGGTTTAGCAATTCAAGACGTTTGGGGAATGCCTGGTTAAGCACAGCAAACGGGTTTCTGGGAAACAAAATGTGTCAAAACCTTATTAATGCGTGGTGAGTGCACCAGCTCTTTATCAGAACACACTTTGGGGAAGGCTGCGTCACAGCTTGTCATTTGTCTGTGGTGTGGCCTTCCAAACTCAGGGCCATCTCCTAGATGCTGTCATCACCTGCATCCCCTAAATCATCCACTCGGGCTTTCCTTTTCTGCCCACACCCTCCTGCCCAGCCAGTCTGCTCACAACCAGGCCTGTTACAACCCCTTCTCCCTGCAACTCTGACCCTCCAAGCCTATGACTGCCGTCTGGTCAGTCAGTTCTCTGATTTCTTCACTTCTCTGTTTATCCACCTTAGACTACATGCTATGCCATTTCAGTGATGCATTTGGACCAATCATCTGAAGGTGCTTTCTAGCCTACCTCTTAGTTGTATCCATTTGGCAAAGCCCACTGGGGATGGGTCCAACTTTCCGCTTCCACGTAGTCCTCCTAGAGGAAGTAATAGGATCACTAAATTAAAATAGGCCCTCGTATTTGATGGTCCCATTATACTCATGTTTCCCTGTTTGGATCACTTTTACTCTTCCACTTCCTGCAGCGACTGTCTTGATCCTTCTCTACTTTCTGAGTTCTACAACTACCTCTCTCCACTCCCACCGCATGCCCTAGTCACCATGGTCCTTTACAAGAGTGAACCTGTGCCTCATATTCTCAGCCCTCCAAAACCCTGTAGCTGGCCCGGTTCTAGCCTTCTGTCTCTGCCAGGACAGTGTAAAGTTTTCTCCCCATCTAGGACAGCTCTACTTGGACTTTGGCCCTCATACCCTCCCATTTTTCCAAGCACTTTACACTATGAATTACACTTTTTTTTCTGTCTTGTTTAGACTCAGTATTATTCTTCAAATGATCTTTCTCACCAGGCATCAGCCTTTAGATATGCATAAGTCTTTACTATTGCAAAAAGGAAGGAAGAAAGTAAAGAAGGAAAGAAATAAAGAAGAAGGGAAGGAAAGAAAGCTCTCTAGACTTGGCATCTATTTTAGCCAGTGCTTCCTTTCCGTAGCCAGAACTCTCACTGTTTCTATTTCCTCCTCTCCCACTCATTCTGTGATCTCCTTCCATCTAGTTTTAGAAATTATCGAGATGTAACACATTCATATGGCAAAGTGCACTAGTCTTACATGTACAGCTCCGTGAAGTTTTGTATGCACCCCATGTAGCTACCACCCACATCAATATTCCCTACCTGACGTTTCCATTTAAAAGTACATCCCAAAAGCCACTCTGTGGCAGTATGCAGAGTCCTTCCTCAGTCCTTTTCAATTGCTGTGCCATCACTTATCAATATTGTGCTGGCGGATGTTTAGACTGACCCAGCCTTTTGCTATTATAAATAGTGTTTCATGAGTAGTCTCATACACAGGTCAGTTTGTATTTCTGTCTCATATATATTTGGTTCTGATGCTTTTTAAAAAAGATTTATTTATTTATTTAAAAGGCAAAGTTAGAAAGAGAGAGAGACTTCCACATACTGGTTCACTCCCCAAATGGCCACAATGGTTGGAGCTGGGCCTCTCTGAAGCCAGGAGCCAGGTGCTTCCTCCTGGTCTCCCATGCGGGTACAGGGGCCCGAGCACCTGGGCCATCCTCCATTGCCCTCCCGGGCCACAGCAGAGAGCTGGACTGGAAGAGGAACAACCGGGACTAGAACCCAGTGCGCATATGGGATGCCAGTGCCGCAGGCGGAGGATTAACCAAGTGAGCCACGGCGCCGGCCCCAGAATAATAACAAGTTTAATATCCAGCACTTACTGAGTACTTACATGTGTTTTACGTGAATTAGCTCGGTTCATCCTCACAGCAGCCTGTGAGGAACTATTACTATTTCTGTTACCCGAAGAAAGTGGGGCTGCCAAAGCCTAAGGCACCTGGCTGTGCTGCAGAGTTCTTGTGCCAAGGCACTGGGTGCACGGTGGCACACTGGCTGTGGTTTGGATGCTGTTGGTTCCCTCAGGGGTTCATGTGCTGGAAGCTTGGTCCCCAGCCTGGTGCTTTGGAGGGGTGGACCCTTGAAGATGTGGGCCTGCTGGAAGGTGAATGGGTGATTGGGGTGCACGCCCCCAGAAAGGGGTCCTGGGTCCTCCAAGAGCATGTTGCTATAGAAAAAGCAAGCCTGGCTCCTGAATCTCTCTCACTTCCTGTCTCAGCATGTGACCTCTCCCTATTGCACGTGCTCCTATCACGATGCCACGTGGAGCTGTGACACAGCCAAAGGGGCCCTCGTCAGAGGTCAACCCAGTGGAGCCACTCAATTCTGGACCTAGGGCCTCCACAAATGTGAGCTAAATAGACCTCTTTGCCTTATGAAGTCCCAGCCTCAAGCACTTCATTATAGCAACAGAAAATGGACTGATACAGGACGCCAGACTGTAATCTCTTTGAGCTGTATTGCCTTGTGTTACTGTAGAGGAGATATGGCATTCTTTGCGGTTGCCTAGCATCTGAATCCTGTTGCTGGGGAAATTCTCCTTCACGTGATCTGGGTGGGAGACAGAGCCCACCTGACACAACAGAAGCCGGCAATACAGATACTTACTTCCCAGCTTCCCTTGCACTTGGGGTATGGGCGCTTCCCTGCTGGGCTGGTGACCTAGGCCCACCAGTCAGGTGTACTTTGTGGAGGCCACTGCAGTAAGATCAAGGCTCAGGAGCACCAGGTGCTACAGAGCCATTGGTGGCCTCCAGGGTCCTGTGCCAAGACTGCCTCTCTGGCGCTTGGCCCTGGTGGTGGGCCTGTCTTCATCAGATGCATCTCGCAGGCTTAACCTTCCCAGCTCAGTCTGTAAGAGGGAGCCTAACATTCCGCTTTGTGCTAACAACTCTCATAGTTGTTTGGCTTTCTCTCTTTAAATACAGCTTTATGGAGGTTCAACTGACATACAAAGAACTGCAACTGTTTTTTATTTCAGGGTGTCGTGTATATGATATTAAATTGTAAATTTAATTGTGGAGCTTATCAACACTTGTATGTACTGATATTTGATTTTTTTTAACATTTATTTATTTATTTGGAAGTCAGAGTTACACAGAGAGAGAAGGAGAGGCAGAGAGAGACAGAGAGAAAGAGAGAGAGAGAGAGAGGTCTTCCATCCGCTGGCTCACTCCCCAGATGGCCGCAATGGCCAGAGCTGTGCCAATCTGAAGCCAGGGCCAGGAGATTCCTCTAGGTCTCCCACAGGGAGACAGGGGCCCAAGGACTTGGGCCATCTTCTACTGCTTTCCTAGGCCATAGCAGAGAGCTGGATTGGAAGTGGAGCAGCCCGGACTTAAACAGGCACCCATATGGGATGCTGGCACTGCAGGTGGTATCTTTACCTGATATGCCACAGCACCAGCGCCAGAACTACAATATTAAATATGTACAATTTGGTGACTCTGGATACATGCAAGCACCCACAATACCATTTCCACAATCAAGGTGACAGACGGATCCAGTACTTCCCAAATGTGCCCTGTGTCCCTTCCCATTTTTTTGTGTAAGGACATTTAACATGAGACATACTCCCTTAACGAATTTTGTAGTGCACAATACTGTATTGTTAATGTTTAGCTTTATTTCTTATGATAAACTATAAACTTACACATATATCACTCGTATCTCTTTTCCTGTACCAGGCACTGTTCTAAGTGCTTTGCATACATGATCCAAAGTAAGCCTCAGAAAACCTCAAGACCAAAGTTCAGCTACTGTACAACAAGGAAACCTGCGTACAGAGAACTTAAATAACTCATCCAAGACCACACAAAGGCATGACTCAAACCTAAGTAGTCCAGATCATTATGTACTCAATGATCTTACCAGGGCCCCTGAATTTCTGAATACTTTAGTTTGAATTTAAAAAAATATTTATTTTCCTTTTATTTGAAAGATGGAGAGACAGAAAGAGGGCAGGTGGAAGGAAGAGACAGGGAAAGAGAGAGCCCTTCTATCTGCTAGTTCCTTCCCTAAATGCCTGCAATAGCTGGGGCTGAGCCAGGGTGAAGACAGGAGCCTGGACCTCAGTCTAGGTGTTCCACATTGGTGACAAGGACCCAACTACTACCACCACCTGCTGCCTCCCGGGGTATACATCAGCAGGGAGTTCACCGAGAGCAGAGCGAGGACTTGAACTTAAACACTCTGAAATGGGATACGGGTGTCTGTCTCATCTTAATCATTGTGCATCTTAATCATTGTGCCAAACGCCGACCCCCAGTGGCTGGCGTTGTGGTGTAGCAGGTAAAATCGCCTCGGGCATCCCATATAGGCACTGGTTCGTGTTCTGGCTGCTCCAGTTCCAATCCAGCTACCTGCTTGTGGCCTGGGAAAGGCAGCAGGTGATGGCCCAAGTACTTGGGCACATGCCACACATATGAGAGACCTGGCTGAAGCTCCTGGTGCCTGGATTTGCTGGCCATGTGGCCACATGGGAGAGCAGATGGAAGACCTCTCTCTGTCTTTCCCTCTCTCTCTGTAACTCTTTCAGATAAATAAATAAATGTAGCTTTAAAAAATGCCCACCTCAGTCCTTTATTTTGATTTTACTTTCCCTTTGGTTGGCTGTATTTTATCATCAAAGAGGTTTGTCTTGGGATTGGTGTTGTGGCTCAGTGGGTTAAGCTGTATACAGCATTGCATATTGGAGTGCCATTTCGAGTCCTAACTACTGTGCTTCTGATCCAGCTTTCTGTTAAATGTGCCTGGGAAGGCAGCAGATGATGGCTCACCTATATGGGTTCCTACTACCCACATGGGAGAGCTGCTCCACTTCTGATTCCAGTAGCCTGCTAATGTGCACATTGGGAGGCAGCAGGCAATGGCCTGAGTAGTTGCATTCCTGCCAATCTTGCAGGAGATTTGGATTGAGTTTCCTGCTCTTGGCTTTGGTTTGACTCAGCCCTGGTTGTGGTGGACATTTGGGGAGTGACCCCATGGTTAGAAGATCTCTCTCTCTCTCTCCCTGTCAAATATATTTTAGAATTTTTTATAAGAAATTTATTTTGGTGCAAATATTTTGAAGTTCATGCATTATTTTTTTCATAATATACATTTTACATGAACTTTCTGAAGACTCCTCCCGTGCAGAACAGCACCTGATGCTTCTCCTACGATCTCTCCATGTCCCTGGTGCTTTCATCAGACTCTTTGGCGCTGTCACTTCATCTCAGAAATACACACGTTCTGTGTAAGGGCTAAGGCTCTCAGTGTTCGCCATCGCTTCTGTTCAAATTTGGAAGTATTTCCCAAGTATTCCTCATGGTGGTCATTCGGGATTCGTAGAGTTCCCTGTTTCACTGATGATGAGATTGAGAATCCATTGTTCCAACACTGGGTCTCTGAGGAGGCTGCAATATCAAGGCATGGGTGGGATGCAGATTCCCCTCACTTGATCACTCTAGGGGTTGGTAGCAGGCGCCAGGTCCTTGCTGGTTGGAGGCTGGTGGCTTCAGCTCCCCCTGCATGGGCTTCTCCACAGAGGTGCTCACACATGGCTGCTTTCCTCAAAGAGAAAGTGATATGGGGGAGAGCACTCAAAATGGAAACCACATTCTTTCATAACCTAATCTGCTAACGCAATACAAGCATCTCTGCTGTGTTTCATTGGTTCCACAGACCAACCCTGGTACCCTGTAGGGAGGGACTACCCAGGGTGTGAATTGTACCACGGTGCCTAGCCCTCTCCAAAATCTTTGTATGCAGCATTTGTTCATATTTCCAGTTCTGCATATTTAAAATTTTCCACTATGAGTTATTCTTTGACTTATGAATTATTTAGAGGCAGGTTGTAAAGTTTGCTGGCATACAGGATTTTCATGGTCAGTTTCACAAATTGATTTGAAATTTAATTGTACTGAGGTCAGAAACTTGGTTCCAATTCTTTAAAATTTATCAACCCTTGAGCTGTGGACCACTAAGTAGTCAGATTTCCTAAAGTTTTGTGTAGCCTGAGGAGGAACTATATCCCCAGTTGTTTCATGGGGATATGTGTGTCCATAAGATCAAGTTTCTTAATTGTATTATTTTTTAAGGCTTAATTTTTTACTGATTTTTTCCCCCATTTACTTGATCTGCAAGATACTGGGTGGTGAGTTAAAATCTTCCACCATGATAGGAGATTTATCTATTTCTTTTCGTAGGCTTATCAATTTTTGATTCCTGCATTTTACAAGTATATTATTATGAGGTTCAGCTGGTGCCGCGGCTCACTAGGCTAATCCTCCGCCTTGCGGCGCCGGCACACCGGGTTCTAGTCCCGGTCAGGGCGCCGGATTCTGTCCTGGTTGCCCCTCTTCCAGGCCAGCTCTCTGCTGTGGCCCAGGAGTGCAGTGGAGGATGGCCCAAGTGCTTGGGCCCTGCACCCCATGGGAGACCAGGATAAGTACCTGGCTCCTGCCTTCGGATCAGTGCGGTGCGCTGGCCGCAGCACGCCGGCCACAGCGGCCATTGTGGGGTGAACCAATGGCAAAGGAAGCCCTTTCTCTCTCTCTCTCTCTCTCTCACTGTCCACTCTGCCTGTCCAAAAAAAAAAAAAAAAAGTGTAAAAAAAGTATATTATTATGAGGTTCAAATTTAGAATTGTTATCAACCTCCTTATGGCTAATAAACACATATAATCACAAAAATTTGTGGGAAATGTATGTTATAAAAAACTGCATGAACTTCAATTTTTTGCACAAAAATATTTCAATTCCATTTTCCATGAACTTTTTAAAAAGTATTCTCATAAGTCATACACACACGTACATACACACACACTCACACACATATTCTTGTGGTAGCCAAGAATATTTGAAAGGCAGAGTGACATAGAAAGAGAGATAAGCTTTATTTTTTTAAAGATTTATTTATTTTATTTGAAAGTCAGAGTTACAGAGAGAAGGAGAGACAGAGAGAGAGAGGTCTTCTATCCGCTGGTTCACTCCCCAAATGGCCACAACGGCCAGAGCTGTGCCACTGAAGCCAGGAGCCAGGAGCAGGGGCCCAAGGACTTGGGTCATCTCCTGCTTTCCCAGGCCATAGCAGAGAGCTGGATTGGAAGTGGAGCAGCCAAGATGTGAATCGGTGCCCATATGGGATGCTGGCACTAGAGGTGGCGGCTTTACCTGTTATGCCACAGCGCTGGCCACAAAGAGATAAGCTTTTATCCACTGGCTCACCCCCAAAATGGCTATAATGGCCGGTGCTGGGCCAAGATGAAGCCCAGCTTGAAACCCCATCCAGTTTTGCACAAGGGTGGTAGGGGCCTAAATACTTGGGCATGATTTGCTGTCTTCCCAGATGCATTAGCAGGAAGCTGGATGTGAAGTGGAGCAGCTGGGGTTGCATTGGTGCTCCATAGGGGAGGCTGCCACCATGAGCTTTAACCTGCTACACCATGATGCCAGCCCCAGCTGATTACATTGAATTGACAAATTAAAATCACATATATTTATTTCGTAAAACATGTTGCTTTAAAAGATGTATACATTGTGAAATAGCTAAATTGAGCTAATTAACATATGTATTACCTCACATACTGTCATTTTCTTGGTATGGTGAGAACACTTAAAATCTATTCTTGGTGATTGTTAAAGCAATTCATTGTTATTAACTGCAGTAACATGTTATACTATAGAAGGAAATTCAGTCGTAACTGGAGAATTTAGAAAAGTCTCAATTCCATGTCCCTCCATTCACAACACAGATGAGGCACAAGGCCTGAGCTGAGGTGCATACGGGAGAGGTCTACTCTGTCTCCTCTTTCAACACAGTCAGTGTAGGAACACAGCCTGTGGTAAGCACTAGGAGGCCCCGAGTATCCTCTTAAACACAGAACTAGTCATTTCAAATGTGAGTCAAATAAAGAAAACAGATCTACGTAATTTAAGGGGCAATTCAATGCAAACTCTTCTAGAGAACTGAATAAATAAGAAGCTTATTTATTCCAGAAGATTTATTAAATTTTTAATTTCAGGAGATTATAGTAACTATTAGAATTAATCAGCAGAAACATTTTGTGCCTTCTTCGGTTAGGTATGTAGCCAATTTAAGGCAACTATTAGGTTTATTTTAAGCGAATTCAGCTGATACAAGGGAACTTGGGTGGCAAAGTCCTATAGAATCTTCTTTTAAATGCGTATTCCTCTGCCTTAATCATACATGCTGTTTGTGCTACGTTTGAACTTCCCAGCAGTCTGTGAGAGCGTGGCGTGGCTGACATTCGTCAGCACAGAGTTCAGCGTTAGGCAAGGCCATAAATTCTTCCTAAAGGATCCCAGGTGGGGAGGGCATCTTTTTGTATTATCTGTATTGGCTGAAATTTGCCCAAATTCTTATGAAATAATCCTACATAAAATGGCTGAGTTGGAATAATCCCAACTCCCAGCATTCCAAAGAGCATATGAATCTGGGGCCCCAGTCTTCACCACAGAGCTTAGGAGTGGTCTACTGAATTAACTATATATATATATATATACACATATATATATACACACATAGAGAGAGAAAGAGTTAACTATATACTAGAGCTTAGGAGTGGTCTACTGAATTAACTATACATATATATATATATATGTATGTATAGAGAGAGAGAGAGAGAGAGAGAGAGTTAACTATACACCAGAGCTTAGGAGCAGTCTACTGAATTAACTATGTATATATGTATATATACACATACACACACATATATATATATACACACATAGAGAGAGAGAGTTAACTATATACCAGAGCTTAGGAGTGGTCTACTGAATTAACTATATATATGTATGTATATATATGTATGTATGTATATACATATATATATATATATATATACACATACATAGAGAGAAAGAGAGTTAACTATATACCAGAGCTTAGGAGCGGTCTACTGAATTAACTATATATATGTATATGTATATGTATATGTATATGTATATGTATATATATATATATATATATATAGAGAGAGAGAGAGAGTTAGTTAACTATACACCAGAGCTTAGGCGCAGTCTACTGAATTAACATAAAGGTAAGTTCAGCCCTTTCCTCTCCCTCCTCTTCATCCTCCAAGGTTTGGGTCTTGTGAAAATCTGCCCGTTATGGTGAGGCCTGAAGAATCTCTTATTTCATCCTCCCGTGCCCTGCTCACGTGCTCTTGCTGGGTTCCCCATGGTGCCTTTTCTTGCGCCATCAAGGACAGGATCGCTGCCCTGGATGTCTATGAATTGTAACTGCAGACTCCTTGTGGGTTTGCCGCTTTTGCCCCGCCTCCGGGTTTATCCTTGTGCTTCCCGTGGAAGCATCCGTGCAGCTCTCACGGAGGCCTTTGTTTTCAGTAGTTCATGCTGCCTTTCTTGTGTGGTATCCCGCTACAGACATGCCTTGGATTTGGGCATATTCCACGTGGGCCTATGGAGGTCTCATGTGTCCTGGGCAATTTACTCAACTTTTTTTCTCTTGTTCAGTTTCCTCATCTGTTAACTGGGAGCAATGATTCCTATCTTTCAGAGTTGTAATTCATTCACAATGAAATTAAGTGTTTAGCATAGAGTTTAGAACACATTAATACTCCATGAATGTTGGCCATTATGAGTATCATAATCTGTATCCCCAAAGCCAATTTTCTATATCTTATAGAAATACAAATATCTTCCATAAATTAAGGATCTGATGGTGATGGCTGTCTTCCATAAATTAAGAATGTGATGGTGTCTCTGATTACTTTTTTTTAAGACTTTTTTTTTTATTTTGAAATTAAGAGTTAGAGAAAGAGAGATCTTCTATCCGCTAGTTAACTCCCCAGATGGCCACAATGGCCAACACTGGGCTAGGCTAAAGCCAGGAGCCAGGAGTTTTGTCTGGGTCTCCCACATGGTTGACAGGGCCCCAAACACTTGGGGACATCTTGCACTGCATTTCCCAGGCTATTAGCAGGGAGCTGGATTGGAAACAGAGAAGCCGGGACCTGAACTGGTACCCATATGGGATGTCGGCACTGCAGGGGGAGGTTTAACCTACTATGCCACCGTGCCGGCCCCTCTGATCACCTTGAATGTACACTTCCCTCTGGATCTGTGTCAAGTCCTTGTGAAATACGTTAGCCATTAGTACCGCAATGCCTCCTGCCTTGAGAACCCTCAACAGTGAGTTGATGTCTAAGTCTTACAGCTCATAATAGGAGTGGTCTACTGAATTAACTACTGAAACCACTGGCCCTGGGATTGTTTCACAGAAGAGCCCAGGGCAGCCTTTCTCACACTTTAGGTTGCCTTGGACCCCTTGTCAATGTTTGGCACATGTATGGACTGAAACTTTTAGGTAGAAAACTTTTTGAAAGATTGTTTGCTAATGAAATAATACTAAAAATTATGGTAGCCGATTCGGGTTTTTAAGAGAGATGCTACAATGGATGTAATTTTTGTCAAGCCACTGTGAAAATGGAGAACTTGATCTGTATTTGTTTCCTTTCTTATCACTGTTTATTTCTCCTCAGTTAGAAAACCCAAAATCGCAGTCACAGGGTGCTGAGAATAGCTGTAGGTGTTGGTTTTTCTTTCAGATAATTCTGGGTATTATTCGGGTTGACAACGACTGATAGATTCAAACAAGACCATCTCCCACCCCACAGTCACTTGCAGCAAGCTCCTGCTACATCCTCCATCCCCTGTGGATCAGTTTTCTGCAGTGGCCAAACAATGACTACAAACCATGTCTTCAAATAATCCACTATGGGCAGGCTGTTGATGAGGCCTCGGGAAGAGCTCTCGGCAGAGTGCCTGGATTTCAGTCCTTGCTCTGCTTCTGATCCAGCTGCCTGCTATCGTGCACCCTGGGAGGCAGCCAGTGATGGCTCACGTACTTGGGTCCCTGCCACCCATCTGGGAGGCCCAGTGGAATTCTAGGCTTCCAGCTTTGGCCTGGCCCCGCCCAGGCTGTTGTAGGCAGCTGTAGCATGAACGAGAGGATGGAAGATCTCTTTCTCCACATCTCTCTGTTTCTTGCTCTCTGCCTTTCAAATATATAAATAATAAAAAACTTTTAAAAAGTCCACACGCACTGATTATATCGCAGTTTCCACGTGTCAACAGGCCTGCTTGCTTTAGCTTGGCCCTCAGCTGAGGGCCTCACAAGGTTGAAATAAAACACCAGCTGCATCCTCACCTAGAGGTTCACCATGGAAAGCTCTGTTGCTGAGCCCCCGTGGGATGCTGGAGGAATTCATTTCCTTCCGGGTGGAGACTAAGGTCCCCCCTCCCCACCGTCTTGCCAGCTGTTGGCCAGAGACTGTGCTTAGCTGCTACAGGCCACTCTCAGGCCCCACCTCGTGTCTCCTGCCTTATTACAGTAGTGGAGAATCAATCTCTCTCTCTCTCTCTCTCTCTCTCTCTCTCTCTCTCTCTCTCACTCACACACACACACCCCTCAAAGGCCCCTGACTCGACCCTTCTGGTGCCGTCTGCAGAAGATCCGTCCTTATAAGGACTCATGGAATTAGGTCAACCCATTTAGGTAGTATCTCTATTGTCAGGTCATTGATTACTAAGCTTAATGACTTCTACAAAATCCCTTTCCCGCCATGCAACAGGGGAGTAATACCAGGTGGCACAGATCTTTCTTCTATTCCTAGAAATCTGGGTGGGCCTCTGCTCTCTGTGCAGCCATAAGCAGCCTTGCAGCTTCCTGTTTTCCCTATTGAAATGCCCCTTTTTGGAAACCGGATTCCATGTTCTGAGAAACTTCAAGCTGACCATGTGGAGAACCAGATGTCTCAGTGGACAGCCCCCTGTGCTCCCAGGCCATGGCCAGCACCAACCGCTGGCATGCGAAGGAGACTGCGCTGAGGGAGTCCACCCAGGTGCGGCCATCCTAGCCAACACCAAGCGGCTCAGAGACAAGCTGTCCAAATCACAAGGTTCTAAGCACTGTTTTCAGCCACAACGTTTGGAGTTGTTATTGCAGAAGCACAGTTTCAGTGCTCCACCAGATGCAGACTGTAGCACATCGCACTTGAACGCTGGGGGTCTGAATGTGTAGGGTTAGGAGAGAGGGTGAGTGGATTCCTTTTTTTTTTTTTTTTTTGACAGATAGACAGTGAAAGAGAGAGACAAAAAGGTCTTCCTTCTGTTGGTTCACCCCCCAAACGGCTGCTACAGTTAGAACTACACACATCCGAAGCCAGGAGCCAGGTGCTTCCTCCTGGTCTCCCATGCGGGTGCAGGGGCCCAAGCACTTGGGCCATCCTCCACTGCACTCCCAGGCCACAGCAGAGAGCTGGCCTGGAAGAGGAGCAACCGGGTCTAAAACTCAGTGCCCATATGGGATTCCGGCGACGCAGGTGGAGGATTAACCAAGTGAGCCACGGCGCCAGCCGTGAGTGGATTCTTAACTCATTGTTTGGTCATAGTGGACTCTGGAAATCACTGGTTCGCTGTTGTAGCCATTGGATATGGTTTATAATATACTGAATAATATATTCCTGATTTATAGCCTAGATGCCTGAGAAATCATCAAGCGTTGGTGATAATTTAAGTTCCTAGTGATGACACATCTGTACACAGTTCAGTCTTCTGAAGAAATCCTGATGAACCCTCAGCATACACAATGCAGAGAGCTCCTGACGTTGGCTTCAGCGGGGCTTTAGACACCCTGCGTTCTTCCGGAGATTTCTCCGGATGCTACTCTGAGCGTGTATCCGTTTACTCTACCTTGGTTACAGCCAAAGTCTCCACTTCCCCAGGGGGCCCACGTGGTTCTGCTCCCTGGGCCTATCCAGCCCCTTGCTAGACATGCAGCATCACTCCCCTGCTGCCATCCTGTGATCAGGTCAACAACCCACGTGCCTGGGCGTCCTGCTCTTCCTGTCACTGCTGGACGTGGATAAACACGGCACCATGGGGTGGGGATCTCCCTTCCCAAGGGGTTGTCAAAGGGGCTTGTACTGATCAGGGATCTCCAGAGACACAGGCCCCACCTAAGATACGTGTATCTCTGGCTCTACCTACATCTGTGAGTGTATCTATCGCTCTCTGTGGGCATCTTTTGAGAGATTTATTTTAAAGAATTGGCTCATGTGCTTAAGGACACTTGTTAAAAGTCCAGAATCTGGTGGCACAGACCAGCAGGCTGGAGACTCAGGGGGAGTTTCAGTTCCAATCCAAAGGCCATCTGCTGCTGACCCGCTCTGACTTGGCCGGGGGGGTGTCAGTCATTTGTTCTACTCAAGGCTTCAATTGGATGAAGCCCACCAGCTTTATGGAGGCTGATATACCGTACTCAACTTTTTTGATTTAAATGTTAATATCATCCCATAACCCACACCCCTATCAAAAAAACCTTTCATAGAATGGTGCTTGATCAAATCCTTGGGCACTGTGGTCCAGCCATGCTGTCACACCAAGTTAACCATCACAGGGCTAAATAATGCAACCTAGAGGTGCACAGGACAAAACGACAGTAGGAAACAGGAGACTGAAGACAGGGGCAGGGAAGGTGCCCTCTCCTTTCTCCGTCCCATGGACTGAGCTCTGAGGTCTGTCGGGGGCTTTCGAATGCCGGAGCACAGGCAGCTGGCAGGGGACCTGTTGGGTTTTTGTTGTGGCTCCCGAGGAAGCGGTGGCCATCACAGGCACACATCTCTTTATCCTGACCCTCTGCTTCTCTGATTCACTCGCGCTGGGTTTTCTTTTCTCACAACATCACCAGACTTTATCCTCTGTTTTCCGGGGAATCTGAACAAAGAACAGGGCTTTTGATATACAGGGGGCTTCAAAAACTTTATGGAAAAATTGAATTAAAGGATAATGTGTAAGGTCAGTGCTGTGCTGCTGGGAGTTAAACCACAGCCTGCAGCACGGGCATCCCTTATAACCCAGGTTTGTGTCCTGGCTGTTCTACTTCCAATCCAGCTCCCTGCTAATGCCTCTGGGAAAGCAGCAGAAGATGGCTCAAGTGCTTGGGCCCCTGCACCCATGTGGGAGACTAGGAAGAAGCTCCTGGCCTCTGGCTTTGGCCTGGCTCAGCCCCAGCCATTGCGGCCATTTGGGGAGTGAACCAGTAGATGGAAGATCAATCTCCCTCTGTTGCTTCCTCTGTAACTCTATCTTTCAAATAAAATAAATAAATCTTAAAATAAAAAAGATAATGTGCATTTCCATGAGCCTTTTGATGCCCCATGTTATTTAAAAAAATACTAGTGAGATACACTATGTGAGCAAGGTATTTCTAATACTAAAATTGGATTTTCGTGGCCAGTTTTCTCTTGTAGGAGTTGGAGTTCACACATAAGCAAGAGCAAGAGGATAGAATGAGATCAGTGTAGTAAAAGCACAGTGTGGGAACTGGTGCAGTGGCATAGCGGGTAAAGCTGTCGCCTGCAGTGCTGGCATCCCATGTGGGTGCTGGTTCGAGTGGGTGACCCAGAGGAGGCTCCTGGCTTTGGATCAGCGCAGCTCCGGCCATTGCGGCCAAATGGGGAGTGAACCAGATGGAAGACCTCTCCCCACTGCCACCACCTCTCCTTCTTTCTGTGTGTAACTCTTTCAAATAAAATAAATAAATCTTTTTTTTTTTTTAAAGCACAGTGTGTTCAGAACTCAAATACAGCCTCTTTTATGTGGCTACTATTGTCTCTGTTCTTTCTAAAAATTATTTATTTTGAAAGTCAGTTATAGAGAGAGAGGGAAAGACAGAGATAGACAGAAATATCTTCCATCCGCTGGTTCACTCTCCAGATGGCCACAAAAGCCGGTGCTGGGCCAGGCCAAAGCCAGGAGCCAGGAACTTCATCTGGTTCTCCCAAGTGGGTTGTAGGGGCCCAAATGCTTGGGCCATTTTTCACTGCTTTCCCAGGCCATTAGCAGGAAGCTGGATTGGAAGTGGAGCAGCCAGGACACAAACCGATGCCCATATGGGATGCCAGCATAGGAGGCTTTACCTGCTATGCCACCATGCTGGCCCCAAGACTGTTCCTGCTACATATCTAACTGGTGCTTTGTTAGGGCTGATCTTAGCATACTTTTTCCTGTTAATATTATGACTTACATAACTTTGGGCAGCCAAAGTCATATGCATATCCAATTCCATCTGTGTTCTACAATAAAGTTATTGATATATGCAAGGATTTTTGCCCAGAACTTTGTCTTTTCCCTCTGAATATGATTCTTATCATTTGCTTTGCAATACCATGACATGTACCTACTTTTTAAGACTCATAAGGATGAGTGATGATCATTGTCTTAGTCTAGTAGCAAATTTCATTGCTTTCATATTGGATGACGGTATCTTCTGTTTGTTCTGGAATAGAATGGATGATTGCCTCATGCTACGCTTTGTCTGACTATTTCACAAAGGATTTGGTGGTTCCAGACTATTGTTGGACAGCACTTTGTAGCAGACAACACAGTGAGAGCTAGAGGGACAGAAGCGGATAGTAACATTCAATCTCGAAGACTCATCGTGGTTCCCGTTCAACGTTTCATCTTTGGTTATTCGTGGGAAACTGGAAGACACACATTTACTCCCATTCTATATTTATTTCAGTTTCTTGTTCACTTTACATGATTGTGGCGTTGTTCTCAATGTTAGTATTTATATTACCATGTACGTTACTACATTTGCACTTCAATGAACCACTTTTAAGTTCTTGTTTCATTTTTGTGATTTGCACATAAAATGTGACAGAGTCATTTCAAAAATGCATCCTCAACATGTAAAATTACTATTTAAATGATATGAAAATATGCCCTCTAGGATAAATTATGCCACGTTAATGGTATGTAAGCTGAAACAAACTGACGGAAGTCATCCTAGTATCATGTTTCCAACTTTAAGAATGCGGCGATTCTCACTTCCCAGCTGCCCATGTGCCTGGGCATGCCCAGGGCGGGCTCAGTGGCTCCAGCCCTGGGAGCTTTCTGGCAGAGCGGGTACCAGGTGTGGAGGAGCTGAGCAACCTGCAGTGGGTGAGGGTCTGGGCCAAGCCACAACAGCCAAGGTGCGGGGTCCTTCGTTATGAGAGATTGCAGGGCATTTCTTTTTCCTCTGTGTAGCTGATCGTTTGGGTGGTGAAGAGCTGGCTCTGGGCCCTTGTCAGAGGGTATCAAAGACTCCATCTGGGGTATCTGTACCATCGCAAAGCTAGCTGCTCAAATCCAACAAGAGAGAAGAGCAGTGTGGAAGAAGGGCAAGCAGTGTCCTGGCCCAGAGTACAGAACAGAAGCGAGACAGTGAGCCACGTGCTGTTAGGAGACTTTCCCAGTGCTTGCTAGGAGCAGTGAAGCGTCCTGGTTCGGTCTCCTCCTGCTTCATCGTGTGCTTCAGTCAGTAACAGCCTCATCATCGGTGATCCATCACGGTGCAGAGATGTTTGGTCACGGCTGGAATTCTTCCTTGCGTCAATTTTCAGTGCTCTCTGGGTTCGGTGCTCCCCATGCTTGTGCTCAGCAAAGCTGTGAATGCCGTTTGGTTTCGGGATATAGCTGACCTGGCATTTGAGGTCACCCCTTCCCTCGTGGGAGCAGAGATGCTCTTCAACCTCCGGCTGCAGGCTCTTTGCTTCACCTAGAGGATGTCCGTGAGTCTCTTTCCCATCCATCTCGTTGGTCAGCTGGTTAGTCACCTGCGTGTGTCCCTTCTCTACTCCCTGTAGTGCTTTCAATATCGTTGGTTCAATAAACGAATTGAAATGCACCAGCAGTTGTCAAACATGGAAAGCAACTGGCCTTGCCGCTTTGGGTTTGGCTCACCCTTGGCTTTTCTCACAGCAGCGCAGTGCTCATACATTCCCGGTGCGTGCCTCTTCTCCATTCTCTTTCCTGTATTCATTATCAGCGCTCATGAAGCAAAGACCTCTGGAAAAGCATTTCTTTCCCAGTGGCACCTCTTCTCCTTGGTGAGGCAGCAGACTTCCACAAAACGGGCTACCCGCAGTGTGCCTTGAGCAGCCCAACCTCTGCAGAGAAGTTCCCTTCGCCACATCTGTCACCTGCCAAGCTGCTGCAGGCCCCTGAGTCGCCCGCCATCAGAGCGGATGGGTGGGATCAGAAGGAGGCCACGGCAGCTCTTTCTCTGATCACCTCCCTACTGGGGAAGGCAGGGGCCAGTCTGCCAAGGGCCCGCTGCATATTGCCATCTCTCTGAGGAACTGGAATTTTTGCCTCGTGTGCACAGAAAGCAGACCCTTCCTGACACCAGTGTGTAGATTTTTAACACCTCCGTGAGTCTGAGAGGACCACGGGTTTTCTGCAGCTGCTTTCTAGTATTTGCCAGCCCCCGAGCCTGGACTGGTTTGACTACTTTGCATTCTCCCTGTGCTGTTGGGCCTCCCACCTCTCCTTCCTGCCTTCGACCCCGCTGAGATGAAGGGATTTTGTAATTCTGGCTGTTGTGTTTCGTGGAGTTATTTCTGTAGTTTTTCCGTGAAGCACACACATTGCGTGTGAGAGGTAAAAGGAGAACCTCAGTTGTTCCTGGTCACTCCCTTTATAGCCATCACTGTCTTGTTTCTTGTAACTCAGGTCAGGGTTTGATCTCTCTTGCTCCACTGCAAAAACCAAATAAACAAATAAATTAAAAATGAGCCTGAAGAGATGGGACGGGTGGAAGAAAGACCTTTCGGCCAGATCTGTTGGGTTTTGAGGAGTGGTTTTCTTTCTCCCTTTGAAGGGGACACAACTTTTTTCACTGATACATTTGAAGTTCCCCAGCTGTGGGGAAGTAGCAGCTCTGGCCAAATGCAACACAGAGTGCCAGGGGACCTGCACTTTGCTTCATTGTTATTGTTATTATATTAACATTATTATAGCTTCTTCCCAGTCTTCCATGTGGGTGGCAGGGGCCAAAGGACATCTTCTGCAGCTTCCCCAAGTGTTAGTAGGGAGCTGGATCAGCAGCTGAAACCTGAGCTTTTCAGTTCTGGAGGGTGGGAATTTACTGTTAGCCGTTGTCGGCTGTCTCTGCTATTTCAGAGGACTATCGGGAGCTGCAAATAGGAGCTGAACGGGTGAATTTCTTCAACCCATAAAACCTGCGATTGGTTAGTATTTTCCTGTAACTTTAAGAGAAATATGTGTGTTGGGGGTGGGCAGATGTCAAAACACTTGTGCGATTTCAAAAAAAATCACAATTAAATGTGAGCTGCTTTCCCTAAAATGCAGTGATTATTGTGCTTGAGATGGTTTCACAGGGACGTTGTATTTAATTATACGAATACATCTCATATTTTAAAATATTTGCGTGACAGTTTATTGGTTTTGCTTGAGGCTTTAATCTTTTTTTAAAAAAATATATTTATTTATTTGAAAGGCAGAATAACATACAGAGAGAGAGGATATCTTTCATCTACTGGTTCACTCCCTAAATGGCTACAACACCCAGGAGGAAGGCAGGAGCCAGGAATTCCATGTGGGTCTCCTACACGGGTGGTAGGGACCCAAGTGCTTGGACTGTGATTCGTTGTCTTCCCAGGTGCAGTAGCAGGAAGAGGATCAGAAGTAGAGCAGCCAGGACTTGAACCTGCATTCTGACATGCGATGCGGATGTCCTTAACGGCAGCTTAGCCAGCTGCTCCACGATGCCCGCTCCTGCTTGAGGTTTTAAAGAATACATTTCTCTGAGACCATCATGTATAAAGGTTCACATATTCAAAAATCAATAGGGCCGGCGCCGTGGTTCACTTGGTTAATCCTCCACCTGTGGCGCCGGCATCCCATATGGGCGCCAGGTTCTAGTCCTGGTTGCTCCTCTTCCAGTCCAGCTCTCTGCTGTGGCCCGGGAGGGCAGTGGAGGATGGCCCTGGTGCTTGGGCCCCTGTACCCGCATGGGAGACCAGGAAGAAACACCTGGCTCCTGGCTTCGATCCGTGTAGCTCCAGCCGTAGTGGCCATTTGGGGGGTGAACCAACGCAAGGAAGACCTCTCTCTCTCTCTGTCTCTCTCTCTCTTACTGTCTAACTCTGCCTATAAAAAAAAAAAGAATCAATAGAACCAGGGCGGGCTATTGGCACAGCGGTTAGGACACAACTTGGGATACCTGCACCCCATATTGGGACCCTGGTTTTGAATCCTGGCTCTGTTCCCAATCCCAGCTTCCTGCTAAAGCACATCGTGAGGGGCAGCAGGTGATGGCTCAAGTATGTGGGTTCCTGCCACCCATGGGAGAGGTTTGGAATGAGTACCTGGTCCCTGGCTTTAGCCCCCAGTCTTGGGCTGTGGCAAGCATTTGAGGAATGAATCAGTGGATAGAAGCTCTCTGTCCTTTCCTCTGCCTTTCAAATAACTAAAAACAAACAATCACCTTATCAGTGAGGTCTAGCCTATTTAAAACAAAGACATCTCCCAGAACTGACTCCTCAAGTCCATCTTAGGTAAGCCAGGGAGAAGTTTCCTGCCCTCCTTGCCCCTTACTCCTATCCACTCCCCAGCCGGCCTTAGGGTCAGACATGGTTAGCAGGTAGGACAGAGGGGAGTATTTAAGACTAGACGCTCCACTTTCGACTAAATGTGGAATCATAGTAGGGATTTGTATTTCCTGGGCCTGATCAGAAGAATCACGAGACTGCCTGAGTGTGATTCCGAGGCACAGAAAGAACCAGCCCCGTGTGGCGGTTTTGATGGGGCAGTGAGCGGCAGAATTACATTGCTTTGCAGAATTACGTTGCTTTATGATTATGGCACGAGTCCAGCTTGCTCAGCATACCAGCTCTATCTGTGAGACGAAAGCTGTTGCATCACTTTCTCTGCTGAACCCAACTGCCAGAGAACCACTTTATAGCAGGACAGAATATTGGACACTGCTAGCGTCTCACCCAGGCAGCCTCTCCTGGGCTGCTGGACCCCTCCCGCAGCGGCTGTGTGTGCTACAAATCAGGCACAGCTGAACCCTTCCCTAGAGAATTGCTGGTGGTACCTGGGCAATCGCTAGCCACTCCATCCTGTCCAACCAATGACTGCCTGACAGGGGAAATAAAGCTCAGACCTCTTGTCTCAAGGTGGGATTAGCTCTGGCGTGGTGAGGGACACACCCTCCAGCTCTCTGTGCAATCAGCTTGAATGCAGCACGAGCCAGACTTGGACTGAGACTCCAGCTTCAACTGTGGTTGTGTTTGGTTTTGCTCCTGTCCATCCTGCCATGCTTCTCCCCGCGCCTCCTTCCACTCAATAAGTAACCCATCAGTCCCCTCTCAGGTCTACTTCTGGGTACCCAGACCTGGGACAGTTGGGGACCACTTGGAGCACACTGACCTGGAAAATCTCCCTTAAAGGATATTAATTATGGTCACTCATTGCATTGATTTGCCTGGAAGTTCTCAGAGTTTTTAATTTCATGGATTAGTGAAGTTAAAAAGGGATTTGAGGCCAAACACGGGACTATTGGTAGTGTATTAAATTCCTATGCTCTTGTTCCTTATTTACAGAATCCCAACTGTGTTTAGGGGTCAGGAAGCCAGCAACTCAGGCTAAGCTGGGCTCCTTTCCTGTGGGCAGAGGTGAAGTCCAGCTCCCTTGCCAATGGCTTATTTAGGAGTGAGTCTGGTTTTGTTTTAGCCATGAGATATAAGGCAGCGATTCTGGGGAAGGTTTTCTTTCTCTTAGAAAGACAGGCACTGGGGGCAGGTGTTTGGTGCAATGGCTAAGATGCTTCTCAGAATGGTCAAGAGTCTGTTGGAGTGCCTGAGTTTATTCTCAGCTCTGCTATGGATTCCAGGCTTTCTGCTAATGTGCACCCCGGGAGGCAGCAGGTGATGTGTCAAGTGGTTGGGTTCTTGCTACCTACGTAGGAGACTTAGATGGAGTTCCTGGCTCCTGTCTTTGGCCTGGCCCAGCTGTTGTAGGTTTTGGGGAATGAACCAGTGTATGGGAGCTCTCTCTCTCTCTCTCTCTCTCTCTCTCTCTCTCTCATAAATAAGTAAATAGACCCATGAGTAAAAAGTGCTCTTCAGGGGAAGATCCAGGTTGTGGGATTTGAAGTTCATACAATTTGAGTGCCTTCTTTAGGAAAAAAAGTTACACAATTATTTTGTTTTTCCACAGTGTACAAACATAAACGGCCAGGTGATGCATTGCTAGGGTTTTCCCTGCCCCAAGCCAGAGCCTTGGAAGGAGCTTGTGTAAGTGAGCGGTCGGTCTAAGGCTCTTTGGTTTCATGGTAAACCAGTCTGTTGGCTTTCTACTTTTGCATGTTATTATCTTCATGTGACACTGAACTGTTGCAGCCATTCTGGGACCACGTGGCAAGTCAGCTGTAGAGGACAAGCCAACATGCTGGGGATTACACCATGCGGAGATGAAAGGGAACTTGTGGACTTCCCACATGTGAAATGATAAGTACCTTCATTGTTTAAGCCACTCTTCAATAACTTGTACACAAAGGCATCCAAACAAAAACAATGACAATCCATCCATTCTCTCCCTTGTTGTACACACACACATGCACACACACACACATACACAAATGTGCGGGAAGAAAATGATCTTAGAGGATAGGATGATCTTTTACACCCAATTAAATCAGCTTTCTGAAAACCTCAGTTCATCACCCTGGTTTGTCTATTGATTATATGGATACCCAGTGACAACATCACCCTGACATTTGGGAGGCTGCTCAGAGAGTGGTCCAGGGTGTTAGCATTTTAAATTCCCAAACAATTTCTAATGAAACCACTGATTTATCTCTGGACATAGTTCTGTTTTCTGAATCCAAAGTATTAGGTATGGGGATTCTCAATTTGAATGTTTTTTAAAAAGGTAAAATTCTCTTTTTTAAAAAGTTCTCTTTTGGGGCCAGTGTTGTGGCATGGTGGGTTAAGCCACTGTCTGTGATGACGGCATCCCATATGGGTGCAGGTTCGAGTCCCAGCTGCTCCACTTCCAATCCAGCTTTCTGCTATTGTTCCTGGGAAAGCAGTGAAAGATGGCCCAATTGCCTGGGCCCTACCATCCTTGTAGGAGATCTGGATGAAGCTCCTGGTCCAGACTTCGGCCTGGCAGGGCCAGGACATTTTGGCCATTTGAGGAATGAACCAGCAGATGGAAGATCTCTCTGTGTCTCTCCTTCTCTCTAACTCTTTCAAATAAATAAATATCTGTTTGAAGTTCTTTTCTGAGACCAGTGCTGTGGCATAGTGGGTCTAGCTGCTGCTTGAGACACCAGCACCCTGTATCAGCACAGCTGCTCTGTTTCTGATCCAACTTCCTGCTAATGCACCTGGACAGACAGCAGGAAGATAACCCAAATACTTGAGTCCCAAATACTTGAAATCCAATGGGAGACTTGGATAGAGTTCCTGGTTCCTGGCTCCTGGCTCTGGCCTGGCTCAGCCTCAACGATGGCAGCCCCTTGGGAGTGAACCAAGGGACTGATGGAAGATCTTTCTCTTTCTACCTCTCCATCTTTCTCTGTCACTCTGCCTTTCAAATAAATAAATAAATATTTTTAAAAAGACATGTTAAATAATAAAGGATTCTCTTTTTTGCTACTTCCAGGGTGTCTGTAAATCATTGATGTCTTGCAGAGCATTTGAGAGAACATACAGACTATGAAAAAGCTGAATCTTTTCTAAATTGATATCTTTTTTTTTTTTTGACAGGCAGAGTGGACAGTGTGTGTGAGAGAGAGAGAGAGAGAGAGAGAGAGAAAGGTCTTCCCTTTGCCGTTGGTTCACCCTCCAATGGCTGCCGTGGCTGGCGTGCTGCGGCCAGCGCACCGCGCTGATCTGATGGCAGGAGCCAGGTACTTATCCTGGTCTCCCATGGGGTGCAGGGCCCAAGCACTTGGGCCATCCTCCACTGCACTCCCTGGCCACAGCAGAGAGCTGGCCTGGAAGAGGGGCAACTGGGACAGAATCCGGTGCCCCGACCGGGACTAGAACCCGGTGTGCCGGCGCCGCAAGGCGGAGGATTAGCCAAGTGAGCCGCGGTGCTGGCTAAATCGATATCTTCATCCAAGGGGTTGTGTGAAATGTAAGTCAAGAAGCTCTGCAAATATCATATGAATCAGGGTAGAGCATGATGACTAGTCATTAAATCTGGTTTATTTTTCCTGGTTGTCAGGTGTTTCTGTTTTGCTTTCTTTTCTCTCTTAATTCATCATAGCAAGTACCTTAAGCACTGAGAAACAAACATTTTTCATTATATCATTCTTCAGTAGATTGTCCCAGCATCTTCACCTTCTAAAAATTAATTAATTAATTTGTGATGCAGAGAGACTGAGAGAGAGAGAGAGAGAGAGAGAGAGAGAGAACTCCCATGCACTGGTTCATCCCCAACTGCCCTCAATAGCTGAGTCTGGGTCAGGCTGAAGCTGGGATCCAGGAACTCAATCTGGGTCTCCCACATAGGTGGCAGGAACCCAATTACTTGAGCCATCAACCGCTGCCTCCCAGGTGCACATTAGCCAGGAGTTGAGCAGGGTATTGAACCCAGGTACTCCTGCATGGGATGCATGCATCTTAACTGCTGGGCCAACTTCCAGCCCCCTTTTTAAAATACATGTTCTCCAATCCACTCATTTTGATGAAGCAATGAGTCCCCTAAACCTTGTTTATTTGGGGATTCTCTCTTTGATCCTTGCATCTAGAAGCCTTGATATAATGAGTCTGCTTTGAGCTTTGATGAGAAAACCTTCACTCCATATAAATTTCCTGTCCTTGATCTCTATTCTTCCAATTTCAAGGTCGGTGTTAAACAGTGTATATAAACCATTGTGAGCTGCTTCCTTTTGTTTATTTTTGTAATTCATGAAAGAATAGTCAGTTTTGTTTTGTTAACTGTCAAAGCCTTTAATTTTGGGTTTAGAGCTCCCTTTTTACTTTTGAAGCTTTTGGCTGCATTTTGAAAAGCTGTTTCCTATTTCTTGTCTCACTTATTATAGATACAGTCATGAGTTGAATTCATTTTGGAGGGTCAACCAATAAGTCAATTGAATAGCTATAGAGGTTTTTCAGCAACAGTTTGCCTTCATGCTTTAAAGACTGACTTTAAAATTATAGTTAGGCTTTTCTTAACCCTCTTTGATCTCTGTATATAAATTATCAACATAGAGGATGAAGAAAAATGCACCTAAGATTTTCTCCTTTTTAAAATTTTTAGCATTTATTTGTTTGAGAGATGTGAAGACAGGGACAGAGGAGATCCACTGGTTCACTCTCCAAATGCCCATAACTGGTTGAGGTCAAGTGCTGAGGATTCAATCTCCTATGTGGGGTGGCAGGAACCCAGCGACTTGAGCCATCACCACCACTTTCCAAGGTTCTGCATCAGTGGGAATCTGTAGTCAGGAGCCAAAACTGGACACCAAATCTTGGAACTCCAACATGGGAAGTGTTGTCTTAACTGGCTAAACACCTGTCCTGAGATTGTCTTTGCACGCATTGAGTGTGTTCTCACACAAGATGTTACTTACTCACCATTGCTGTGCTTGCCTGAAAGGGACCTGCTCTTGTCCCTGTGGGAAACACAAGTATTTTTTAAAATGTCCTAAGAGAGCCATATTTTTCTGAATATGTTGCCATAAAATCATTTTATTCCCTTGCTACAATTCTGGCTGTGTTCATCCCTAATGCGAAACTCTGTATTTCAGATTTCCATTGTGACTTTTTAAAAATCACTTTGCATGTTTCCTTTTAAAGTCTTCAAGGTAAGACAAATGATATATTGTTCTGTAGGTCTATCCAAATGTGATGTTTGCATTGGGCTGTTTGCTTGTACTTTGTTCATTCACTCACTAATTTTTTCATAAGTTCCACAAATGTTTATAGAAACCTTACTGGGGGTCGAAGGGAGGGGAAGGCACTGTGGTCTAGCAGGTTAAAGCCACCGCTGGTGACACCAGCATTCCATATGGGTGCCCATTCAGGGCCCAGCTGCTCTGATTCCCATCCAGCTCTCTGCTAATGGCCTGGGAAAGCAACAGGAGATGGCCCAAGTGTTTGGGCCCCTGCACGCATGTGAGACACCTGGATGAAGCTCCCGGCTTTGGCCTGGCTCAGCCCTGGCCCTTGCGGCCACTTGGGAAGTGAACCAGTGGATGGAGGATCTTTCTCTCTCTCTCTCTCCTTCTCTCTCTCTTTCTCTCTGTCTCTCCCTCTTTCTCTGTAACTCTTTCAAATAAATAAATCAAAAAAGAAAGGAAGGAAAGGAAAGGAAAGGAAAGGAAAGGAAAGGAAAGGAAAGGAAAGGAAAGGAAAGGAAAGGAAAGGAAAGGAAAGGAAGAAACTCTATTGGGGCAATGCTAGGTCAGGTATTAGAGATACAGCTGAAGACAGGATGCTTGATTTTTTTTTTTTTTTTTTGGACAGGCAGAGTGGACAGTGAGAGAGACAGAGAGAAAGGTCTTCCTTTGCCGTTGGTTCACCCCCCAATGGCCGCTGCGGCCGGCGTACCGCGCTGATCCGAAGCCAGGAGCCAGGTGCTTCTCCTGGTCTCCCATCCAGGCGCAGGACCCAAGGACCTGTGCCATCCTCCACTGCACTCCCTGGCCACAGCAAAGAGCTGGACTGGAAGAGGGGGCAACTGGGACAGAATCCGGTGCCCCAACTGGAACTAGAACCTGGGGTGCTGGCGCCACAGGCGGAGAATTAGTCTATTGAGCCGTGGCACCAGCCATGGATGCTTGATCTTAAGACACTTTTGGTTTAATGGGAAAGAGTCACATTGAACACAATCGTGTACTACATAAAAATGTTCTAGTCGACCTCAAGCAGCATTTACAATGGTATACAGACAGCCTCGGGTGTACACCATCTAGGTTTGTGTGAGGACACTCTACAATGTTCCCACAGTAACACAATTGCCTGACGGCACATTTCTCAGAAATGACATCATCATGAAGCAATGCATGATGGATATATACATGGACACAATTAAGATGGAATTGTGACCCATGCTGTGAAGAACCAGTGCACTTCAACTGCCTTAGTTTTGGGGTTGGGGACCGGGTGTGTGTGGGTGGCGAGGGGCGCGCAGTAGCTTCCTTAAGGGAGTGACTTTGAGACTGAGACTTGAGGGATAATGGAATTGACCAGGGGAAGTGGAGACAAAGTACTTTCTACAATGAAACCATAGTCTGGGAGGATTGAAATATTTTTATTTTTTTCTTCTGCCTGGAGGAATTTATTCATTTTTGAGAATTTGCTGTGTGCCAGGCAGAGATAAAAACTTGCAAGTGAAAAGAGTTTTGTATTAAATATTCTTTCATGATGTAGGGAATTATTTTATGTTTCTGAGATCCATTTCTGCCTCTAGAATTCATTTCTCCTCTTTATTTCAGTAACTGGTTAAGAAATTTAAATAAAAACACTAAAGATAGGATGATAAGATTATAAGGGTTGGCAAGAAAAATAATAATCCTAGATTTCTCAATAGTTCTTTCTGAGTTTCAGTTTCTTCATCATGAATATGATGAGCTGTACTATCTATTGTACAAGCTTCAAGATATTTCCCAGCTTTAAGTTTCAGTCAACACTAACTTCAGTATATGCCTAGGAGAACTGCTTTATGGAAGCATTATTACTTTAATGTTTTGCATGACATATATAAAAGAATTACCTCTGTGAGTATAGTTTTGAATTATATGAAGATGTTTTGCAAAAGCTTATTTTAATTTAACTGTCAGTAAATTTCTTATTATTTATTCCTGTTTCAATTCACCAAATGTACTGCTGCTTAGAAACTCGTACTCAAGGAAGACTACACTAATCAAGTGTTTATTCAGGCAAGTGTAATCAGTTATGTAGTTAATTATGCACATAAATTTCTTTTTTAATCTGTTGTTCTGTAGGCCCCAAGATTTAAAACTGTTATTTGGGACTTGAAAGCGAAATTTAGTGTCAGGCATTAGATTTTTTTCTCAATTGCAGAAGAAAATAAAATACCAAAATCTCAGCCTAGTAATACAGTTATAAAATGTTATATAGTTTATATAATCCTTTGTGTATGTATACCATATATCTTTTGAAAGGATATGCAAATACTGTTAAATGTAACACAAATTTGGCCAGAAAAGAAGCCCCTGGTACAGCATACTGCAACATTTTGCAAATTTTAAAGCTGTTACCATTCTTCTTTTGAGTTCTGGCTGAAGCATGTGCCACTTCTATCATTCTGCATAGATGGCATCAGCCCAGCTGTCCCCTCATCAACTTAATCAAGATTTCAGATGAGCCGGTAGTAAGCATGACTTGGCTGAACTCTTGCCTTTCTTTCTCCAAAGAGAATATTGGTCTTAGGCTCCTGCCACATTTCTGGATTGCATCCTAAGGGACTGCTGCCTGGATAAAGTGGGGGGCTTCCCTACTCTCTCTAAAGATAACAAGACAGGGAATAAAACCTCTCCTGTATTCATTTGGCTCAAAGGAAAAGTGAACCTAATCACTGTTTAGGTGGGAAATAGGCTTGTGGTCTGGTCAGTAAGGATTGAAATGCTCTTTTCATTACTTATCTGCTACGTAACTTCAATTTCCCTGGCTGAAAATGGAGTAATAATTCCATAACCCACATGCAAACAGGCTGTGTTGAATTCTCCCATGCTTCCTTAAGATCCAACTCAGTATATTGACATTTCTGGGAACAAAAAATAAGCCAAAATCTGCACTGAAAAGTGATGAAGACCTTGACTGGAGGTTACTCGGAAAAAATAAAGGCACAGCGTTACATAACACATACGGACAGTTTTCTAGAATTCTTCCTTAGGAGCAGACATTCAGCCTCGCAGTTAAGACGCCTACATCCCACACTGGATTACCTGCATTTGAGTCCTGGTTACAGCTCAAGTAGCTTAGTTCCTGCTACCCATCTAGGAGGCCTGGATTGTGTTCCTGCCTCCTGGCTTTGGCCCTGGCCTAGACCCAGCTATTACAGGCATTTGGGGAGTGAACCAGTGGATGGGGTCTCTGCCCACCTATCTGTCTCTCACATAAATAAAAAATAATAAAACTCCTTTTAAACATTTTTACTCCCTCCTTCCTGTTTCAGTATCTACAACAGTTTCATATACATTTGTTAAGGTAATGCCAAGGTATTATAACAGAGTCTGACCCAGGTTCTTTTTTTTTTTTTTTTTTTTTAAGATTTATTTATTTATTTATTTGACAGGCAGGGTTACAGAGAGAGAGAAAAGGAGAGACAGATCTTTCATCTTCTGGTCCACTTCCCAGTTAGCCGCAACAGCCAAGGGCCAGGAACTTCCTCCATGCCTCCCACGTGAGTACAGGAGCCCAAGGACTTGGGCCATCTTCCACTTCTTTCCTAGGCGCATTAGCAGGGAACTGGATCAGAAGTGGAGCAGCAGGACTTGAACCAGCACCCATGTGGGATGCTAGCTCTGCAGGCTTTGGCTTTAACCCACTGAGCCACAGGGCCACCTGTGTTCTTTTGAAAGCATTGTTCTACATTGTCATCACTTGCTTCATATAAACAGATGGATTCCAGGGAAGAGGGAAGAGTCTGAAGACCCAGGCTCATAAATTAACATTTCACTCAGTGACAATTAGATCCAATGACTGCACCTAATGTAGCAGTTGGCAGATTGGCCACACTCCTTCATTCTGCCCTGTATCCAACCCCTTTTCAGTGTGACTTTGCAGCTTCTCCTATTGAGTCTGGTTCTCCCTTCTAGAATCTGCCTGGACCTGTGTGTGTGTGTGTGTGTGTGTGTGTGTGTGTTTTCCCTGCTAGAATGTGGCAGAGGTGATGTTGTGGCAGTTCAGAGCCTAGATTTTTAAGAGGGCTCCTGCTTTCTCCCTTGGAATCTTTCCCTACTGTCACATGGACAAGTGAACAAGTCCAATTAGCCTGCTGGATGATGAGAGACTATGTGGAGCAGAGATGAGCCAGCCCAGCTGAGCCCAGCCCACATTGCCGACCCGTGGAACAGTGAGATGCTGACATGGAGTTAGGAATGCCAAGTAGCATGAAGGGAAAAAGGAAGAAGACAGGGTTAGGCTAGGGGCACCGTCAGCACATCATGTTCCTGACAAGTCTCTGTCAGCCCAGCAAGAAGACTGTCCTTTAGAGGACATACGGAGAAAAAGCAGTATCTTCTCTCCCATCACTAGGTTCATGGCTGAAACACATATAACAAAAGACAGATAAATAAGAGACATGGATACATTTTTTAAAAAATGGGACACAGAAAACTTTGTAAATGAGGACCCAAAGAAGCGGGGAAATATATTTTTATGCTTGATTTGATGAAGAAGTGGAGAGTTGTAGAGAAGTATGAGTGGGCAAAGGTGGTACAATCAATAGTAATAGACTGGCAAAGTCTGCTTGTTCAGATTCTTTCCTGTGTTCTATGTCTTCAGAGATGATGTTTGTTTCCTCTAGGTGTAGGGTCCTAAGACCTGCTTTGGAAGAAGGTCAAAGAATTCTTTTGTGACCTGCTTCAGGGGAGAAGGGTGGGAGAAGGTCAGAGACCTTGCTGCTGCTTCTGTGTTTGCGCATGTCAAGGTGCTCTCTTCTGTGTTAGTGTGTCTTAACCTCCACCCAGGAGCCCTGCATGGGGTGGAAGCGGCTAGGCCTTTGTACCACTGCAATTCTCAGTTCTTGGCTAGGGACTCCCTTGAGATGAGAATGACCTAGTGCAAAAATTGCCAGCTAACTATACTTCTTGTTGCCCAGCAGTGAGTCCTCTATCCAGGAGGGATTTGAGTGGTGCATCTTCAAGTATGCCACATTTTGTTTGAAGCCATCTAGTGTTAAAGTTACTTGTTACGCAGCCAAAGCTGATTCACACAATTGTAAGGGAAGCTGAGAAGTAAAAGTACGCTGGGCAATGTTTTCACAAAAAGAGAGTGCAGGTATAATGATATCAAGCCTGTCAATGAGAACATAGTCCAAGACCTGGAAATGAAAATGATGCCACAAAGAGGAGTATAGCTGGCAGCTGTTTAGAGGCACAGAAGCAGTGTCCTTGGTGCATTGCTGTGACCAGTGTTGGTGGGCAGGGTGCAACTTGGTTGTGCCAAGTGGCAACTCCAGTGGTAACTTCCTTGCACCAATCTGAATATAGGCTGGATATCCCTCATCCAAAATGCTTGGGACTGGAAGTGTTTTGTGTTCCATTTTTTTTTTTTTTTGCATTTTGGAATACTTGCATATACCAAATGAGATGTCTTGGGAATGACACCCAAGAACTAAAAATGAAATTCACTATGTTTTAGACACCCTATACACCTAGATGGAGGGTAATGGTATACAGTATTTTCAATGCACCTGCATTTTGCCTGAGGGTGGGGTTTCCCACTTGTGGAATCATGTTGGCATTCGAAAGCTTTTGGATTTGGGAGCATTTTGGATTTCAGATTAGGGATGCATAACCTGAACAGTTCCAGGTCTGCTTTATGGTTTCCCAAAGATTCTATCAGGTGCCCAATTTCTTCTCCACAGATTTCCTATCCTGCTTAATTGAGAGTGGTTCTCTACTGCTTTTACTGAGACCCTGGCTGAAATGCGACACATGGCCTTTACATTTCAGCCTACATGGGCAGGGGCAGGAAACGTTCCTTCTCACCCTGGGTGGATTCTTACATCTGGAGGTGCTGTGCAAAGAGGGATGGGAGTGCCTGATGCAAAGCATTTCCCTCCTCTAGCTCAGATTACTTGACTTTGGTTTCCTGCCATTCACTTGCTACTGCGTGACCTTGGGCAACTCTCTAAAGTCTCTAAGAAGTCATTTATAATGCGTGCACCTGTGTTGTTGTGAGGCTTAATTGTGACAGAACATGTAAAAGTGATCTTTAAGTTGTTATGTACGTAACAAGGGTAAGTTATTTTTAAGTATTAAAAAAAAAGCCTACCAAGCTCTTGCTCCAAGCTTGATCCACTAATTCCCCCTTTGGGGCAGTTCAGACAGTAATTAAAGTCAGCTTACAAGCTTGTACACATTCTTCATATAATTTGAGCTTGTAGTAACTTGTTTGCATAATTAATTGGTGGTATTTACTATGCCAAATATATCTTTATAATTTTTTTCTTGCTGTATAAGTCATAGGAATCACCTACTTTAATAATTTGGTATTTTTAAAAATTTGAAAAATAAATGTTATTTGGGATCTAAAATAAAAGAAAATAACTTTAATGTAAGTGAAAATCCTAACTCTTGCAGTCACTTATGTAATCCAAGATTGATTTTAGTGTTTTTCCAATCTTAGTTTGGAGTTGGGTAAGGAGTAGGGAAAGCTTCCAGGAAACAGTCGGAATAAAAGTATTATTTTTGAGATTGTTTGTAAAATGTTGTTTGGCCTATCTATAAATTAGAATATACAAAAAAGAAAAAATTTCCAAATCCAGTTACTAGTACCTGAGTGCTCAGGTATCTGCTGTCGCGTTGTTTGTTCTGTGTGCATTTACCCACTGCTGGGTATCACACCACACCTGTCACCGTGGTGTGAGGTACTATATGATGCGTGCAAATGCTGTGGGTCAGGAATTCAGACAGGATTGGGCAAAGGCTTGTGTCTGCACCGTGGTGCTGGGGGCCTGAGCTGGGTCGCACTAGCTGCGCACTGAAGGTATCCGGTAGCTTCTTCACTCAAAGGTCTTCGGACCGAGCTGGGGTAACTCAAAGGTGGGGCTCAGCTTGGATTCCTGCCTGGTGTCTGGGTCTACAGTTTGCTTTATTCTTGTTGTGCGTGGCAGCGGCTGACTCCTTTTTTGTTGCTAAGTGATATTCCACGGTGTTCATTCACCAGGTAAGGCACTGGGTTGTTTGGGGTGATTATGAAGAAATCTGCTATTATTGGTCACTGGTTTTCATGTGGACATAAGTTTCTATTTCTCCTGAGTAAACAAGATTTGTGTTTCTCCAAGTGGGATTGCTGGGTAGTGTGTTACGTGTACTTGTATGTTTCACTGTTGAGCTGTTGCAAACTGCTTTCTCAAGTGACCTTAATACCTCGTCTGCCCCGCAGCAGGAGATGCGTGCTCACTAGCGTTTGGTATTGCCAGTTGTTCTTTTAGACACTCTGTGTATTGTTTTTGCCTGCTATGAAGAGTGCTACAATGGATATCCTTACACACATGTCCTTTGTAATTAGGTGTGACTGTGCCTGCAAGATACATTCTTAGAACCAGAATCGATAGGTCCAAGGGTGTGAAAGGTTCATTAGATTTTGTTACAACGCCTTCTGCACAAGTGCTGACAAGTTGCCCGATTACCAACTAGGTATGGCAGAACCAGTTTCCCCAAACCCTCAGCAACACAGTATGTTGTTACTCAGTATCTGTACATGCTCATCAATGAATTTTTAATTCAGATAATTACTATGTATCTACCTCGTGGCATTGTTGGGGAGGACTTAACGTAAAGCTTTTAGAGCAGTGTCTCTGTGTGCCAGTCACTGTGTGATGGCCACTGCCACTAGTTCCGTCACATTGTCGTTCGCCTCTCTAAGATCCTCATCAGTATATGCAGGAGTGCTTTTCTCTGAACAGCTCAAGTGTTCTACCCATGGAATCCTCATAAACCTCAGGTGCTGGCCAGGAAATGAGGTGCTGTGCCGTTACTTTGTTTTTATAAACTTCATTTTTAGAGTAGTTTTAGATTCATGAAAAAGTTGAATGGCGAGTCCTCATAAGCCCCAGGCTCTGCATACACACAGGTTCCTGTCCCCATCAGAAGGGTACACTTGTTACACCTGATACACCTGCTGCACTGATACAACATTTCCACCCAAAGCCCATGATTTACCTGAGGGTCTACCCTTGGTGCTGTACATTCTATGGGCACATGTATAATGACAGGCACCCGCCAACTGCCACATCTGCAGACAGTTTCACTGCCCTAAGAATCCTCTGTGTTCTGCAGTTCAGCCTTTCCTCACCCCGACCCCTGGCAACCACTAACAATTTTAGTGTCTCCATGTTTTGCCTCTCCCAGAGTGCCAGACAGTTGGAATCATGAGTAAATAGCCTTTCCAGATTGGCTTCTACCACTAAGGAGTATGCATTTAAGTTTCTTCCATGTCTTTTCATGGCTTGAAAGCACACTTCTTTTTAGCACTCAATAATATTCCACTGTCTGGATGTACCAGTTGATTTATCCACTCACCTCCTGAAGGGCATTTCAGTTGTATCCAAGTTTTGGCAATTATGAATACAACTTGTGCAGGTTTTTGTGTGGCCATATGTTTTCACTTTATTTGTGTAAAAACCAATGAGTGTGATTGCTGGATCATATGGTAGAATATGTTTAACTAACTTCCATTCTCCTACCAGCAATGGATATGAATTCCTGTTGTTACGCAACCTTGTCAGCATTTGGCGTTGTCAACTTTGAATTTTGTCCATTCTAATAGGTGTCCATTCTAATTGGCTGGAGCTGTGCTGATCCAAAGCCAGGAGCCAGGAGCTTCCTCCGGGTCTCCCGTGGCATACAGGGATCCAAGGACTTGAGCCATCTTCTGCTGCCTTCCCAGGCCATAGCAGAGAGCTGGATTGGAAGTGGAGCAGCTGGGACTCAAACCGGCGCCCATATGGGATGCCAGCACTGCAGGCAACAGCTTTACCTGTTTATGCCACAGTGCCCTCCCTCTCCTTCTTTTAATATGCAATTCTCTAGTGACATATTACAGCCTCTTTCATATGTTTATTTGCCAATTGCATATCTTTGGTGAGGTGTTTGTTCAGGTCTTTTGAACATTTTCTTATCAGATTGCTCATTTCCTTATTATTGAATTTTTTAAAAGATTTATTTGAAAGTCAAAGTTACAGAGAGAGAGAGAAAGAGAGAGAGAGAGAGAGAGTGAGAGAGAGAGAGAGATCTTCCATCTGCTGGTTTTATTCCCTGATGGCTGCAACGGCCAGCACTGAGCCAGTCCAAAGCCAGGAGCCAGGAGCTTCATCCATGTCTCCCACTGGGTGGAGGGGCCCAGATACTGTGGCAATCCTTTGCTGTTTTTCCTAGGCTACCAGCAGGGAGCTGGATCGGAAGTGGAGCAGATGGGACTCAAACCTGAGCCCATATGGGATGCTGGCATCGCAGGTGGTAGCTTTACTCACTATGCAACAGCCCTTATTACCAGCCCTTATTACTGGATTATAAGAGCTCTTTGCCTATTTTGTATAGCAGTTCTTTATCAAATGTTGTCTTTGCAACGACATTCTCTAAGTCCTTGCCTTCTCATTTTCTTGACCTTTTTTAATTTTCATGATGGCTTCCTTTTTTCTTTCACATAGAAGTATACCTTCTGTGGCCAGAGCTATGGTGTAGTGGGTAAAGCCTTGGCTTGCAGAACCGGCATCCCATACTGGTGCTGGTTCGAGTCCTGGCTGCTCCACTTCCAATCCAGCTCCCTGCTAATGTATCTGGGAAAGCAGTGTAAGATGGCCCAAGTCCTTGGGGCACTGCACCTTCATGGCAGATCTGGAAGAAACTCCTGGCTACTGGCTTCAGATGGGCATGGCTCTGGCCATTGTGGTCATTTGGGGAGTGAGTCAGGGGATGGAAGACCTCTCTCTCTCTCTGCTTCTGCCTCTCTGTAACTCTGCCTTTCAAATAAATAAATAAATCTTTAAAAAAAAAAGTATGTCTTCCCCTTCAGTGTTTTTCACATCAGGCTCCATTCTAAAAGGACTACTTGCTGGACGCACACACCTGGCACCCTCAGGTTCCAGTGTAGACTAGTTCCAATAATTCGTGTAGACATTCTTTGCTTTGAGCTTTGAAAGACCTGAGGAAGATGTTTTCAGAAAGGATTGACTCCACACTATGGGATGAGCTATGTACAGATGTAGCTTAGGTATAATGCTATACTGGGCACAGAGTTGTCATTATTTATAGGCATAGTTAAATGTGACTCTGTTTTTTCTTTCCTGCAGAGTACTGATTTCCAGATAGAATAATTGGATTTTGACAATTTATTTTCAGCCTCCTCCAATAGAATACAAGTGCTAAGTCTGCAGGGGCTTTGTTTTATTCACGACTGAGCCCCAACCAGCCCCTGGCATATAATCCGTGGTGTGTTCGTATATGATGAATAAGCTGAGTGGATTTACAAATAAATTACTTTGTAGTCCCAATCCTCAGGTACTGGTGAGACCCCAAGGCAGCTGTGGCTAAGGGAAGTGTGTCTGTTTTGGTTCTGGGCCATTCTTTTCTCTGCTTATCTCCAGACCTGCTTATGTATCCCGGACCAAGTAATTGCCACATTACTCTCTACTGTCAAGAGCAGAAGCCCTAATTGCAAGGAATCCTTGGTTCCCCTGTCTGAAATTGCTCAGAGTACAGATTTAAAGTACAGAGGATTCAAGAACTGTATTTTTATGGCTCTTGTTATAATAAATGTGACTCTACTTCTGCAAAATCCTGGCTACTGTATTAGGTAGCCATAAGTAGATGATAATCAGTGCATCCTGATAGATTGACAAATTCTCATTCATATTACTTAGGATTAACAATTGGGAAATGTGTGTCTGAAATTTTTATTAAAGCAAAGATATACAAATGGCCAATAAACACATGAAAGATGCTCAACATCACTAATAATTAGAGAAATGCAAATCTAAGCCACAATGAGAGAACACTTTGCACTCATTAGGATGGCTGTTATTAAAAAAAAAGAAGAAGAAAGAAAATAACAAGAGTTGGTGAGAATGTGGAGAAACTACTAGTGGGCATGTAAAGTGATATAACTTCTGTGGGGAACAGCATAGTGGGTTCTCAAAACATGTGATCTCAAAATTCCCCCTTGGGGTATATACCCAAGAGCAGGAACTCATGTTTGCATATAAATGTTCACAGCACCATTATACACAGTAGCCAACAGGAGTAATCTACCCAAATGCCCACTGAGGGCTGAATGGATAAACAGAATGTGATATATGCAAACAGTGGAATGTTATTCATAAAAAGGAGTTCAATTCTGTTACACCATGGGGGAACTCTGAAGACATTATGCTAGATAAAATAAGCTAATGACAGAAGGATGAGTTTTGTATGATACAAGTTATGTGAAGCACCTAGCATAGTCAAATGTCTGTTGATAAAAAACAAAAAGTACAACAGTGGCTACCAGGAGCTGAGGGCAAGTGGAATGAGGCTGCATTGTTGACTGTGCACCGAGCTCCAGGCTCGGGGGATGGGAATGTTTTAGAGAAGGGCAGTGGTGACAGCTGCACACAGAATGGATGTACCTAAGGCCATTCAGCTGTATACTAACAAATGATCGAAATGTTAAATTTTATTAGAGGATATTTTACCAGGAGAAAAAGGACCCAAAAAATAGTATATATATTTGGGTCTGACTAGTCTATCTTCATATTAACAATGTAAGTTTGGGACTGGCGCTGTGGTGTAGTGGGTGAAGCCTCTGCCTGCAATGCTGGCATCCCATAAGGGCACCAATTTGCGTCGCAGCTGCTCCACATCCAACCCAGCTCTCTGCTAATGGCCTGGGAAAAGCAGCAGAAGGCGGCCCAAGTGCTTGCACCCCTGCGCCCACTTGGGAGACCTGGAGGAAAACTCCTGACTCCTGGTTTCAACCTGGCTTGCCCCAGCTGTTGTAGCCATCTAGAGAGTGAACCAGTGAATGCAGGATCTCTCTCTGTCTCTTCCCCTTTCTGCAACTCTGATTTTCAAATAGATAAATAAATCTTTTTTAAAAATGTAAGTGAAAAAGAAATAACGACAGTGGTAATCACTGTTTAGTTCTTTCCTAAGGGCTTTGGCTATATCCATTTAATCTTCCTAACCCTATAATGAGCAGCTTCCATTATCATCTTCAATCTACAGCTAAAGAGACACAGGCAGAGACATGTCAAGGAACCTGGCAAAGGATCATGCCGTGAGTGTATGGTGCAGCCAAATCAGAGCCAGGCCAGCAAGATCCTGCAATATACTGATAAGGGGGCCAGGCCAGCATGCAAGGAAGGCCTCAGTAAGAAAGTACAAGAGGCCTTCAAAAAAATCCATACAAACCACACACTTCTGTTAACTCATTTTCCCACAGACGGTGTGCGGTGCCCTCGAGCTCCCTCCCTGCCCACAGAGCACTTGAAGCTCAGCGAACGTGACCCGCCGCCACCCGCGCTGGCCTCCGAGAGGGCCCGAGGCTGCTGCTGAGCAGTGAGGAACAGAGCTCTCCACACAGTCCCTGCGATCGGACTCGCAAACACGGACGTGCACAGGGTCTGGGGGTCCTCTGGGACGTGTGGATGTTTAGATCCCGCCAGGAGCATTTCATTTTATATCGGACGGAACCCAGTTCAGAGAGATGGAAGATTCGAAAGCTGCAGCGGAGTCATTCCTGCCTTCCACGCCACATCATTTTGCTCCGGGGTGTGGAAGTCAGCACCAACCCACCTGCCATGCCCGCACCCCAGCAAGGAAGGCACGCAGGCGGCTGGGGTGTGCCCTGAGGAGTTAGGGCCTGGATATGCCCTGCTGTGAGTTCCACTTTTCTCATCCTGACCATGCAAGAGTTGGGGAACTCAGTTCAACCATCATATGGGAAACAGCCTTACCTTCTATAAGCCAAGATCTGTGGAACGTCTCCATTTTTTTGTTCTGATAGAAAGAGCCAGTGTTAATTGAGAGAGGATTACATGCCACATGTGGTACTACACTGCTATCCCTCTTACCTCGTCCCAACGTTACAACAATCCTCCCATGAAGGTACTATTCTCAGTTTCATTTTATAGGTGGGTAGAGAGGGGAGGATGGTTTAAAAACTGCCCCAACACACACATCTGCAAAGAAATAGAGCCAGGCTTCATTCTAGGTCTTTTTGAATCTGTTGCTGGTCCCTTAACTGCCGAGGTAAGAGTTCTGTTATAAGAGAGGAATGCATTTACAATTACTCTTTATAAAAAAAAAATTTTTTTTAAATTTATTTGACAGGTAGAGTTATAGACAGTGAGAGAGAGAGACAGAGAGAAAGGTCTTCCTTCCGTTGGTTCACTCCCCAAATGGCTGCCACAGCCGGTGCTGCGCCGATCCGAAGCCAGGAGCCAGGTGCTTCTCCTGGTCTCCCATGCGGGTGCAGGGCCCGAGCACTTGGGCCATCCTCCACTGCACTCCCAGGCCACAGCAGAGAGCTGGCCTGGAAGAGGAGCAACCAGGACTAGAACCTGGTGCCCGGCACCACAGGTGGAGGATTAACCAAGTGAGCCACGGAGCCGGCCCCATATAGTTACTCTTTGACCAAGGAAAGAGAGTAAGGTTGAACAACATGAAAGGACCATTTTTGTCAAAATAGTAAAACATGTCAGTTCTACAGAGGACAATCTAGTAATTCATAACTGAGCAATGGATGAATTTCCTCTTCCACACACGGAACAGGGCAGGGAGACTAATGCACGATGCCGGAGCTGCTGTCGGGTTTTGGCATCGTCCTGACCACAGAGGTGTTCTTGCCAGCTGGGTGGGGACCCTGGGGTTACATCCTCCATCCGGGCTTGGTTGCAGAGGAAGTCCTCAGGGGACAGAGGGGAGGATTCTGGAGCAGACCTCACTCCTGGTTGGCCACACATGCTCGCTGCATTGCCCTTTGGGTAGGCCATGGACCCTGCCTGTGATGAGGGGCATCAAGGTTGTAGCCTCTTTCCTCTCCAAATAGTCGATCCTGGCCTTACTGCAAGTATGAAAAGTCATCTCAGGATTCCCTTAATTCATTGTCCTGTAGTCACAGTTACAATGTGTATATGTGTTCAGCTTATGTTGACTATGAAAAACTCTTTTCATTACTTTCTTTTTGTTTATTTGAGAGGCAGAGAGGGTGTGAGTGACGGAGACAGACATTTTCCATCCACTGGTTCACTCCACAATGCCTATAACAACCACAGTTGGGCCAGGCTGAAGCCAGGAGCCAGGAGCTCAATCTGGTTCTCCACACGGAGGGCAGGGACCCAAGTACTCAAGTCATCACTTGCTGCCTTCCAGGGTGCACACGAAAGGAAGCTGGAGTTGGTGGTGGAGCCGAGACTCCAACCCAACACTCTGATGCAGGACCTGGACTTCCCAAGCCACGTCTTCACTGCTCTCTGCCCAATGTCTGGCCCTCTCTTGCTTTCAAAGCACTGCATTTCTATTTATATAAAAACAGCTTAAAATGGGTCTTTATAATAACACATGAAAATATTGAAGTTTTTAAGAAGAAAAGAAATACTGACATCTGTGTGACTCTTGAGAACGTTGTGCTAACTGACATAAACCTGTAAAATACTGTATGACTTCATTTATATGAGGTATCTAGAGTAGGCAGACTCATAGAAAGTAGAGTGGTGGCTGCCAAGGGAAGCAGTAGGGGGATGAGGGGAAATGGAGACCTGTTGTTCAAGAAGTACAGAGTTTCAGTTTTGCAAGATGAAAAATTTCTTCTTTAAAAATACTGTGGGAGCACGGCTATGGCCCAGCAGATTAACACCCTGGCCTGAAGCGCTGGCATCCCATGTGGGTGCCGGTTCGAGACCCGGTTGCTCCATTTCCAGTCCAGCTCTCTGCTATGGCCTGGGAAAGCAGTAGAAGATGGCCCAAGTCCTTGGGGCCCTGTACCCATGTGGAAGACCAGGAGGAGGCTCCTGGCTCCTGGCTTCGGATCGGCACAGCTCTGGCCTTTGTAGCCAATTGGGGAGTGAACCATCGGATGGAAGACCTCTTTCTCTCTCTCTCTCTCTCTCTCTCTCTCTCTCTCTCTCTCGATGCCTCTCCTCTCTCTGTGTAGCTCTGACTT
Source organism: Oryctolagus cuniculus (assembly GCF_964237555.1). Lineage (NCBI taxonomy): Eukaryota > Metazoa > Chordata > Mammalia > Lagomorpha > Leporidae > Oryctolagus > Oryctolagus cuniculus. The sequence continues at coordinate 21,014,615 of NC_091443.1, read as the reverse complement.
TCAAATAAATAAATAAATCTTTAAAAAATATTGTGTATTTGTTTTTATTTCTTTGAAAGACAGAGAGTCTGGCACTTTGGTGCAGGGGGTTATGCTACCGCCTGTAATGCCAGCATTCCATATGGGGGTACCAATTTGAATCCTAGCTGCTCAGATTTTTTTTTAAGATTTATTTTATTTATCTTAAAGACAGAGTTACAGAGAGGCAGAGGCAGAGGCAGAGGCAGAGGCAGAGAGAGAGAGAGATCTTCCATGCGCTGGAAGATGGCCGCAATGGCTGGAGCTGCGCCAATCCAAAACCAGGAGCCAGGAGCTTCTTCCAGGTCTCACACGCAGGTGCAGGGGCCCAAAGACTTGGGCCATCTTCTGTTGCTTTCCCAGACCATAGCAGAGAGCTGGATCGAAAGAGGAGCAGCCGGAACTAGAACGGGTGCCCATATGGGATGCCAGCGCTTCAGGCCAGGGCGTTAACCTGCTGCGCCACAGCGCCAGCCCCATAGCTGCTCAGCTTCTGATCCAGCTCCCTGCCAAAGCACCTGCAAAAGCAGTGGAAGATGGCCCAAGTACGTGTGCCCCACCACACACTTTGGGAGACCCAAATGAAGTTCCTGGCTCCTGAGTTCAGCTTGGCCCAGTTCTGGCTGTTGCAGACATTTGGAAAATCTCTTTCATTCTCTGTCTTCCCTTCTCTGTATATCACTCTCCCCAAATGGCCTCAATGGCTATGACTGAGCCAGGTGGAAACCAGGAGCCATGTGGGTGCAGAGGCCCAAGCACTTGGGCTATATCCCCATGCTTTCCCAGGTGCACTAGCAGGGAACTGGATTGGAAGGGAGCAGGTGGGACTCAAACCAGCACCCATATGGGATGCTGGTGTTGTAGACAGCTGCTTTACCCATTATGCCATGGGGCCAGCCCCCAGTAAACAAATCTTTTTTTTTAAGTTCTTGTATGGGCTCATTGCCTAGATCTAGGAACCAGATGAAGAGTAAATTCGTTGAGATTTATATGTATATGGGGATTTGCAAAAGACAGCTAAATCTGAAGAAATGGCTAAAGCATGATGCTTTTAGATTTTTTAGAAAAAGAACAGCACATTTCTGAAGGAGTGACAGAACAAATGGATCTCTGGACTCGAGTGGTGAATTCTAGGGATGCAACTAGGAAATAGAAGGGAGGGGTTGTAGAAGTGAGGGGGGAGGCAGTGCTGTGGCACAGAAGGTTAAGCATCCACCTGCATGGCTGGCATCCCATATGGTCACTGGTTTGTGTCCCGGCTGCTACTCTTTCGATCCAACTCTCTGTGTATAGCCTGGGAAAGCAGTGGAAAACGACCCAAGTGCTTGGGCTCCTGCACCCATGTGGGAGACCCAGAAGAAGTTCCTGGTTGCTGGCTCTGGATCAGCCCAGTTCTGGCTGTTGTGGGCATTTGGGGAGTGAACCAATGGATGGAAGTCCTCTTTCTCTGTCTCCCTCTCTCTGCCTCTAACTCTGCCTCTCATATAAATAAATAATAAGAAGTGCGTGGGAGATCAGGTGACTTCTCAGGGTTTGTTGAGGTTCATGGCAGTCCCAGTCACCAGTCTGGACATCAGGCTAGCCTCTGGCCTAACTGAGGGGAGGATACGCCTCCTCTAAGAAGCCTTCTATTTTGCTAACGGTAGGAAAGGACAGGCCCAATAGACCTTTCTACATTACAGGTCCTCAAGTGATTTTCGGCTTCAGATAATCAATACACCATGTCAGCATGTTTTTGATGGCAGGCATCCTTTATGAGCACAACAACACTGTAGGGAAGACTTTATCCTGACCCACCCCCACTGTGCAAACACCCTCCTGGGCTATTTTCAGGAAAATCAGAAACATATTCATATCTTTTTAAAAGTTTTATTCATTTATCTTTTAATTTTATTTGATGGGTGGAGAGACAGACACACAGATCTTTCACCCACTGGTTCATTCCCAAATGCCGACAACAGATGGGACTGGGCCAGGCCAAAGCCAGGAGGCGCGAACTCCATCTGGGTCTCCCATGTAGGGAACCATCACCTGCTGTTGCTTCCCAGGGTGCGTATTAGCAGGAGGCTCCAACTGGGAGCAGAGCAAGAACTGGAACCCAGACTCTTCGATATGGGGTGTCCGTCCCAGATGGAATTTTTTTTTAAAGATTTACACAGAGAGAGGAGAGGCAGAGAGAGAGATAGAGAGAGAGAGAGAGAGAAAGAGAGAGAGAGATCTTCCATCCACTGGTTCACTCCCCAATTGGCCACAACAGCCGGAGCTTCGCCAATCCGAAGCCAGGAGCCAGGAGCTTCTTCCAGGTCTCCCACGCGAGTGCAGGGGTCCAGGGACCTGAGAGAGACAGAGAGAAAGGTCTTCCTTTGCCGTTGGTTCACCCACCAAATGGCTGCCATGGCCAGCGCTGCGCTGATCCCAAGCCAGGAGCCAGGTGCTTCTCCTGGTCTCCCATGTGGGTGCAGGGCCCAAGCACTTGGGCCATCCTCCACTGCACTCCCTGGCCACAGCAGAGAGCTGGCCTGGAAGAGGAGCAAACAGGATTCCGGAATCCGGTGCCCCGACCGGGACTAGAACCCAGTGTGCCAGCACCACAGGTGGAGGATTAGCCCAGTGAGCCGCGGTGCCGGGCCGTCTTCTACTGCCTTCCCAGGCCATAGCAGAGAGCTGGATTGGAAGTGGAGCAGCCAGGTCTCGAACCGGTGCCGACGCTTCAGGCCAGGGCGTTAACCCGCTCTGCCACAGCACCAGCCCCCCAAGTGGAATCTTAATGGTTATTCTACAACACTTGCCCCTTCATATCTTATATTATCTTTAATATTGCTAGCTGAAAGTCCCCCAAAGATTGTTGTAACCCCCTCTGCCCCCACCACTGTTCAGGTGACAGGAGGTTATTGGTCATTGTGCCTTTGTTTTTAAAATGAGGAATGATGGCAGTGTGGCTGTTAGAGTTCTTTCTGCTCAACTTCTGATCTAACTCCTTGCTAATGCCCTTAGGAAGGCAGTGGGAGGATGGTCCAAGAGCTTGGGTCCCCTGCCACCCACACAAGAGTCCCAGACGGAGTTACAGGCTCCTGGTTTCAGCCTGGCCCATCTCTAGCCATTCCAGCCAGTTGGGGAGTGAATCAGTGGATAGATCTTTCTCTCCATCCTCCCCCTCCTTCTTTTTCTATCACTCTGCCTTTCAAATAAGTAAAATAAATCTGTTTTAAAAATGAGGAATGAGGGGCCATCATTGTGGCACAGTGGGTAAAGCCACAGTCTGCAATGCCAGCATCCTAATGGGTGCTGCTTCATATCCTGGCTGCTTCCCTTCTAATCCAGCTCCCTGCTAGTGGCTTGGGAAACAGCAAAAGATGGTCCAAGTGCTCGGGCTCCTGCCACCCACATGGGAGACTCAAACAAAGATCCTGGCTCCTGGCTCCTGGCTTCAGCCTGGCTCAGCCTGGCTCAGCCCAGCCCAGCACTGGCTATTGCAGCCATCTGGGGAATGAATCAGTGGGTGGAAGATTTTTTCTCTCTCTCTCTCTCTCTCTCTCTCTCTCTCTCCTGACTCTGTAACTCTGCCTTTCAAAAAATGAGGAATGAATAAGAATGTTTTATATAGTCTCTGGGATCACATTTAAGCCTCCTTGCTAATACTACATGGATAAGTGCTCCTTCGTGGACAAAAGTTCAGATGCAAAGAGTGCGATTAATGGGGCTGGTGCTGTGGCGTAGCAGGTAAAGTTGCTGCCTGCAGTGCCAGCATCCCATATGGGTGCTGGTTTGGCTCTCTGCTATGGCCTGGGAAAGCAGTGAGCAATGCCCAAGTCCTTGGGCCCTTGCACCTATATGGGAGACCTGGAAGAAGCTCCTGACTCCTGGCTTCAGATAGGCATAGCTCTGGCCATTGTGGCTATCTGGGAAGTGAACCAGCAGATGGAGGACCTCTCTCTCTCTCTCTCTCTCTCTCTCTCTCTCTCTCTCTGCCTCTGCCTCTCTGTAACTCAGCCTTTCAAATAAATAAATAAATTAATTTTTAAAAAGAGTGAGATTGGCCGGCGCCGTGGCTCACTAGGCTAATCCTCCGCCTTGCGGCGCCGGCACACCAGGTTCTAGTCCCAGTCGGGGCGCCGGATTCTGTCCCGGTTGCCCCTCTTCCAGGCCAGCTCTCTGCTGTGGCCAGGGAGTGCAGTGGAGGATGGCCCAAGTGCTTGGGCCCTGCACCCCATGGGAGACCTGGATAAGTACCTGGCTTCTGCCATCGGATCAGCGTGGTGCGCCGGCCGTAGCGCGCCGGCCGCAGCGCGCCAGCCGCGGCGGCCATTGGAGGGTGAACCAATGGCAAAGGAAGACCTTTCTCTGTTTCTCTCTCTCACTGTCCACTCTGCCTGTCAAAAAAAAAAAAAAAAAGAGTGAGATTAAGAGAAGTCACAGGAGTTTTACAAGAATAAGATAATTATATGTTAGAAGTGAGGCAGTCATAAGTCTAATGCAAGAGATAAAAGAAGATATTATGTGTAATTAAGCAACTTCAAGATCAAAGAACCTAAACAAGTGACGTGGACATGGGCATATTAATTTCTAATCCAGGTTCTTTTTTCACACGGAGATAAAAATTCTAATTGCAGACCAGTAATGTGAGCAAATAGGAACAGGACATCCGATTTGAGTGTGGGCTGCTGCCCTACAAGGAGAAATACCTGTCATGACTGAATCAGAGGTTGCCCGTGGAAGAGAGAAAATGAGAGTGGTACCCCTAAGTGTGGGCCGTGATGAAAACAGACCTCTTCCCTGCTTTCTGCCTCTTTTCATGAGGTAAGGGATGGTACTTCAATCAGATATACACTTGGGACAGGGTCTTAGCATGCATCCTGGCCCAGGATGAGATAGGTGCAACCTGGGAAGGTGGGTGTATGAAGCCAACAGTTAAAGAGAAAAACATTAGTTTGCAGGGGTACAAGAGTTCTAGTTCATCTAAACTTCAACTAACTGCCCAGGTACACCATATCACAAGGTCTTAGAAGCTTTCAAGGTACTCTCTGTAGGTAGGGACTTTATACGACGAACTCCGCTCTAAAATTTGTTCTGTACTGAAGGCAAGGACTGGGGGTTTCTTTGGACAAAACTCTCAGTGAACATCATGAGGCAAAAGTCTTACAAAGTCATCCTTGGTGCCTCTGAGAGATTTCTATTTTTCCTGTTTCTGTTGCTCTCTAAATCATATGAATATTTCAGATGGCTATGGCCTTCTCATTTTATGACTTCATTTTATTACTAGTCAATAATCATGAGTTATTAAAACTGTCTTTTCAATTGATCTGCCTTAAATAATGCCTCATGAGTGATTATTCACTGTTAAGTTGGGCCATAGATCTTGGGTGTTGCAATCAGCTGCCAGTGATGGAAGTCTGCATTTGGGCTCACATCGGTTTGGTCAGCCTTGCTGAGAAACTCTATCTGTGTAGGCTGCTGTGATTGCTCTGGTCATGAAATAATGATGGGTGTGCTTTAGAACATAGCGTTTACAGTTTCATTCATTTTATTTTATTTTTTTAAGATTTATTTATTTTATTTGAAAGTCAGAGTTACACAGAGAGGAGAGGCAGAGAGAGAGTTATTCTATCCACTGGTTCACTCCCCAGATGGCCGCAGTGGCCGGAATGTGCCGATCCGAAGCCAGGAGCCAGGAGCTTCCTCCAGGTCTCCTACACAGGTGCAGGAGCCCAAGGACTTGGGCCATCTTCTACTGCTTTCCCAGGCCACAGCAGAGAGCTGGATCAGAAGTGGAACAGCTGGGACTAGAACCAGCACCTATATGGGGTACCGGCCCTTCAGGCCAGGGCGTTAACACACTGCGCCACAGCGTTGGCCCCATCGTTTATTTTAAATAAACATTTAGCCTTGTCCAGGCTATTGGACCTGAGGTGTCTGAGCAAGTCTTAGCTATGCTTTTACCCAATTACTAGAGATAAAATAACTCAGTGTTCACTAGGTCTGAGTTTGATTTTGCAAGAATATTAGATTTTAGCCATTCTTACACAAAGACTTGGCAACTTTACAAAAAGATACAGATACAAGTTATTTCCATGTGTATATTTCTTTTGTTAAGCTTTTTAAAAAAACATGGATTTGCCTTTATTTCAGAACAATGAAGTAGCTAATGGTACAAATAACCACACACTACCTAATTCTCCTGAAGGAATATCTATTGGTCCAAATAATTTTTTATTACTCAGCTTAGATCAGACACAGAACTACGGCTTTCTGGTAAGACACAGGGTATTGAGTTAAGTTTCAATTTCAGATAAACTTTGAATAATTTTTAGTATCATATCCTAATTATTAAATGATACAAACTTACAGTAAAACAATGTGTTATTTATCTGGAATTCAATTTTAGCTAGGTGTCCTATATTTTTATTTGTTAAATCTAGAATCCCTACACCAAACACATTGGATTCTGAAAAATAAAATAATTAATTGTAATATGTAATATAACATTTTTAAATGGGAAAATTAAATAAGAAATGAGAGCTTCTGATAGGAGCTGCTAGCAGAAATCCCATTTCCTATTATATAAATAAAGTAAGACATTGAAAATATGGATAAGGAGCCGGCGCCGTGGCTCAATAGGCTAATCCTCCACCTTGCGGCGCCGGTACACCGGGTTCTAGTCCCGGTTGGGGTGCCGGATTCTGTCCCGGTTGCCCCTCTTCCAGGCCAGCTCTCTGCTATGGCCAGGGAGTGCAGTGGAGGATGGCCCAGGTGCTTGGGCCCTGCACCCCATGGGAGACCAGGAAAAGCACCTGGCTCCTGGCTCCTGCCATCGGATCAGCGCGGTGCGCCGGCTGCAGCGGCGGCCATTGGAGGGTGAACCAACGGCAAAGGAAGACCTTTCCCTCTCTGTCTCTCTCTCTCACTGTCCACTCTGCCTGTCAAAAAAAAAAAATATATATATGGATAAGGAACAGGAAGTTATTAATATGATCAGGGAGATTTGAAAAAATAGTAACTTTCTAGAGATAGAAAATAAATGAAATTTAAAATTCAACTTTAGGAGTGGGCATTTAGCCTGCTGGTTAAGAAACCTGCATCACATATCAGGTACCTGGGTTTGATTCCTGCCTCTAGTTCCTGACTACAGCTTCTTGCTAATGCAGACCCTGGGGGACAGTGGTGATGCTCAGGTAATTTGGTTCTTGCCTCTCCGTATGAGACCTGGATTTCATTCTGGCTCCCAGCTTCCAACCCAGTCCAGTCCTGGCCGTTGTGAGCATTTGGGGAGAGAACCAACAGCGAGAGCTCTATCTTATCTATTTACCTACCTATCTAATATCTCTCTGCCTCTCAAATTATGAATAAACCTCAATTTCATGCAATGGAAGAGAAAATAGAAGGTGAAGTTGGAATAAATTACCCAAAATGCAGCCAAGAAAGGTAGAAATATGACAGTTACAAAAGAGCAGAAAAATGAGGTTTAACATGCCCAAAAGGAAGTCCAAAGAGAAAGAAAAGAGAAAATGGGGTTCAGATAATATTTGAAAAGATAATGACTGAGAAATTTCCAAGCGATGAGAAACACCAATCTTAAAATGCAGTCATGTCTGGTAACTCCCAAGCAACATCCACAGAAAGAAACGCACATCAAGACACCCCCCAGAGAAACTGGGGAACAGCAAGACCAGATCTTCAAAGCAACCAGAATGAAAGAAGAGATCACTTATAATGAAAGAGGGATTACTTATAAGGAATGGAAGAGCTAAATTCTCAACAGAAAAAATGCCTGTCAATCTAGAATTGTACGTCTCATGAAATTATTTTTCAAGAACGAGAGGAGGAAAAGACAATTTCACATGAACTATGCAGTGCCCACTACCAAGAGTCCTAGACGGACGGAAGCTCTAAAGGCTGTCACTGGCACAGATGGAACTTGGCTCTAGAGAAAAGATCTGTGAAGCAGGAAGGAATCATAAGCAAAGAGAGAGAAATCCGAGAGTTCTTTAATAAACAAGAGTCACTGTGCACTAACTTCCCAGGCAGGACCTCTGTCCCCGAAGGGTTGTACCATGAGACTTAACAGTAAAACTTGTTCTCAAGAATCACTTCCTTTTAGTGTATTAAATGGAGGGTATGTCTCATAAGTTATAGCTATACCTAAGAGCTCGCAAACGGTGTATCATCCTTGGGTTCTTCTTTAAAGACAATTAAGTTTCTAAAAGGAAAGAAGGGGGAGGAAGGAAAGGAAAAGAGGAAGAGGGGAGAAAAAGGCAAAACCACCTTCGGGAAGCAGTAGCATAGAACGGCCCTTGTCTAGACTGCTGAGGATCAGTTCTCTTGATTTTTCTATTCCATTCTTTCCTTTTTTTCTTTTTCTTTTTCTTACTTGGACTAACCAGGAAAAGGAGGAGAGGGGGGAGAGTGGGTGGGAGGGCAGGTATGGTGGGAAAAATTACTATGCTCCTAATGTTATATTAATGAGAAACATACAAATTAAAGAGTACTTTAAAAAGTTCATAAAGGCCAGCGCCGCGGCTCACTAGGCTAATCCTCTGCCTTGCGGCACCGGCACACCGGGTTCTAGTCCCGGTCCGGGCGCCGGATTCTGTCCCGGTTGCCCCTCTTCCAGGCCAGCTCTCTGCTGTGGCCCAGGAGTGCAGTGGAGGATGGCCCAAGTCCTTGGGCCCTACACCCCATGGGAGACCAGGATAAGTACCTGGCTCCTGCCATTGGATCAGCACGGTGCGCCGGCCGCAGCACGTCGGTCGCGGCAGCCATTGGAGGGTGAACCAACGGCAAAGGAAGACCTTTCTCTCTGTCTCTCTCTCTCACTGTCCACTCTGCCTGTCAAAAAAAAAAAAAAAAAAGTTCATGGAAAAATCAAATTAAAAGATAAGTTGATTTCAGTACAATATTTTTTGACATCCAAGTGCAGTTTTTCATAATATACATTTCCTATGAATTTTTGAAGACTCTTTTGGTATGTGCAGGTCAATTTGAAAAATATTCACTATTTAAAATAACAACATATTGCTTGTAGAATAATAAAAGAACTAAAACATAAGATATTTAAGGTCTTTGTACTGTGATGGGATGTCTAAGAAATTAAAAAGATGTAATTATTTTGGTGCAAAAGTGTTTAAATCCATATATAATATATTCAAAAAATCCATGGAAACTGAATATTATAAAAAAGCTGCACGGATTTCATTTTTGCACCAAAATAAGCTTATTTTTAATTCCATTTTTCCATGTACTTTTTGAAGTTTTTTAGCAGAGGTAGATTAAATAGCTCTATCAATCAATTGATAGATGATAGATACTCTAACAGAGAAAGAATTCAGAAAATTGTGGCAAGGACAGTGGGAACTCAGTCATTTCAAGTAAGATAAGAAGAAAAAAAAAAAAAACAGAAAAACGTGTGACAGCTAAAGTGTCAGCGGTGGAGCCTGCACGCACTATGATTCAGCCGCCTGGGGACAGCAGGGAGAGACGGCTCATCCTGATCACCAGGAGTCCCCTGTCTGGACCCCACGCTTGCCACAGGGGCTGGCATGGGGGGAGTGCAGAGATCCAGGACACAATGCCCGAACAGTGAGCAGTGTTCAGGCAAGTGTCAATGTCGTTAGTCCAGGAGACCCAGCACAGTGGGGTGTCAGGGCAGCAGGTGCAGAAGTCAGAGTGGCACTGATGAGTGGAGCCGGGGCAGCGGCAGCTCCAGGACGGCAGTTAGCAGTGGTCGCTTCCAGGCCTCCCTCCACGGGGTGCAGAGAGGGCTGCCGGGCTGCAGAAAGACAACAGCAGGCCAGGGCAGGGCCACTGGGCGGAGAATGAGGGGGGAATCCAGGCCAGCTGGTAGCAAAGAATATTTGAGGAGCCCTGCAAGATCCAGTCTTGGGGTTTGGACCCTGGTTTCCAAGTGCTCATGAAGCTGGAGACACAGCCAGGAAGTCTTCCAATCCTCACCCCTCTTTTCCAATCACTCTCCCTGTTAGGTCAGACACGTTTTTATTTGTATTTTCTACTGATGAATCTACACTCTTAGAACTTCAATGTCAGAAATTGTCCCTGAGGTTTTTTAAAATATTGACTTATTTGTGAGATGGAGAGAGAGCGAGCGAGCAAGAGAGTGCGCACTCCTGTCCATTGGCTCATTCCCAAATGCTCACAACAGCCAGGGCTGAGCCAGGAACTCATTCCTGACCCCTCATGTAGGTGACAGGAACCCAGATGTTTGATCCATCACCACTGCCTTCCAGGGTCTGCATAACAGGAAGTTGGAGCCATAGTTGGGTATTGAACTCAGATTCTCACATGTGGGATGCAGGTGTTTTAACCACTAGGTTAAATGCCTACCTCATGCCTGTTTTGTTTTTTTTTTTTTTTTTTTTTTTTTTTTTTTTTTTTTTGACAGGCAGAGTGGATAGAGAGTGGACAGTGAGAGAGAGAGACAGAGAAAGGTCTTCCTTTTCCGTTGGTTCACTGCGCTGATCCAAAGCCAGGAGCCAGGTGCTTCTCCTGGTCTCCCATCCAGGTGCAGGGCCCAAGCACTTGGGCCATCCTCCACTGCACTCCCGGGCCACAGCAGAGAGCTGGCCTGGAAGAGGGGCAACCGGGACAGAATCCGGCGCCCCAACTGGGATTAGAACCCCGTGTGCCGGCGCCGCAGTCAGAGGATTAGCCTATTGAGCTGCGGCGCTGGCCGTCCCATATCTGTTTTTACACTGAAATTCCAGATACTAATTCATGCCTCAATAAGATTGTAAGTCTGCAACAAAACCAAATGAACCATAATGCTTTTGTTGTTATTGTTTTTAAAGCAAACCCTTTCATCAGTAACAGCCAAATGGCAACATCAATTCTTCTGATACTATTTACCAATAGGCTTGCATAAATCATTGCCAACCTTAAAAAAAATAAAACTATTGTTAGGAAAGCTTTAATGGTAAAAGGGAAACAAACAATGTCCCCCAGAGTTACATTTGTTATGGAAATATAATACCATCTGTAACAAAGTATGAAATTTAAAAAAAAACAAACTAGTAACTCCGGGAGCTCTGAGAAATCGTTCCTTGATTCATTCAACATTTGTTATGTGCCTTTCCTATGCCAGTCCCTGTGCTGGTGATAAACCTATGAATTAGACATAGACTCTGAAGGACTTAATGCCAGCAGAGGGAGAGGAATATGTAAAACAAACAGCTAACAACAACAACAAAATAATGTGAAAAAGTCTTTACTAAGTGAATGAACAAGAATTGACTTTTATTATCAAGCACTCGATGAAATGCTCCAGATCAGGGATCAAGAACAATCATCAAAGTCAATTTCAGCAGTCAAATGTAACCCTCCTGACAGGCATGTGCAGTTGGTGCATTGCTATAGTCTGTCTTCCTTCTATAGACGAAGACACTGAGCTCCAGGAAATGTAAAGATTTGCCTAAGTTAGTCAACAGTGGGGCTAGGATTCAAACCAGAGACCTCTGGCAGTGAGGAGGTGACCCATGATAAACAACAGGATGCTTCCTATCAGGGGATTTGGAGGAGATGGGGTGATAGTAGGGCAGTCCTGGAAAGAGAAGAGAATATGCAAGGGGATGGGACACAGGATCCTTGGGGAAGCCGGGAGCAGTCCTAAGGGATGCAGCACCGGGGAGGTGTGGTAGGGAGGAGGCAGGAGCCAGAGCAAGGAATGCTGAGTTTGTTCCATCAAAAGCATGCAAGTGACAGGATCTGAATTACATTTCAGAACAATTACCCTGGCAGCAGTGTGGGTGAGAGCAAGACAGGCAGGAAAACTATTTGTCTCCCTGGCTCAGGAGACCCAGACAGTAAGGCCACTCTTGAGAATATATCCTAAATGACATCTCTGACATCTGCTCAGAGCGAGCCGTGCCACTGTTTGCATTCACAGAAAGCCCTCAACAGCCTTCAACAGAGAATACATAGGTCAATGGTAGAATGGTCCCATGGTAGAATACCATAAAGTGATAACATGCGTGAGAGCATCATGTGTCAACAGGAAGAAGAAATTAAGTGAAGAAAGCAGGTTTCAGAGGACGGGTACACTATGCTATCCTTTTAGTAGTTTTTTTTTTTTTTTTTTTTTACAGGCAGAGTGGACAGTGAGAGAGAGAGAGACAGAGAGAAAGGTCTTCCTTTTGCCGTTGGTTCACTCTCCAATGGCCACCGCAATTGGCACTGCGGCTGGCGCATCTCGCTGATCCGAAGCTAGGAGCCAGGTGCTTCTCCTGGTCTCCCATGCGGGTGCAGGGCCCAAGCACTTGGGCCATCCTCCACTGCACTCCCAGGCCACAGCAGAGAGCTGGCGTGGAAGAGGGGCAACTGGGACAGAATCCGGTGCCCTGACCGGGACTAGAACCCGGTGTGCCGGCGCCGCAAGGTGGAGGATTAGCCTAGTGAGCCGCGGCGCCGGCCCCTTTTAGTAGTTTTAACACCTACAAAGCAATGCTTTAAAATTTTTTATGGTTGTATAAATATCTAGAGAAAGAACACAGCACACATGAGATTCACAACAGCAAGTTAACTAGAGAGCCTGGGGCACAAGGGACTTGGAGATAGCAGCCAGGCTAGTCAAGGTGGGTTTAAGTATACATCATAGCTGGTGCCACGGTTCACTAGGCTAATCTTCCACCTGCGGTGCCAGCACACCGGGTTCTAGTCCCTGTCGGGGCGCCGGATTCTGTCCCGGTTGCCCCTCTTCCAGGCCAGCTCTCTGCTGTGGCCCGGGAGTGCAGTGGAGGATGGCCCAAGTGCTTGGGCCAGGAGGAAGCACCTGGCTCCTGGCTGCAGACCAGCGCAGCATGCCTGCCATAGTGGCCATTTGGTGGGTGAAACTATGGAGGGAAGACCTTTCTCTCTGTCTCTCTCTCACTGTCAATAAATAAATAAACAAATAAATAAACACCATAATATATGCCATATATTTCATACATCTACATTTCTTTTTTTAAAATTTTGTTTATTTGAAAGCGTTACAGAGAGAGAAACAGATAGATAGATGATAAATAGATAGATAGATAGATAATCTTCCATCTGCTGGTTCACTCCCCAGATAGCCACAATGGCTAGTGCTGGGCCAGGCTGAATCCAGGAGTTTCTTCTGGGTTTCCCACATGGGTGGCAGGGGTCCAAACACTTGAGCCATCCTCCACTGCTTTTCCCAGGCCATTAGCAGGAAACTGGATTGGAAGTGGTACAGCCAGGACTCGAAAAGGTACCCATATGGGATGCCAGTGTTGCAGGCAGGAGTTTCACCTGCTGTGCCACAGTGCAGGCCCCGTCTACATTTCTTTAAATAAAATGGCAAGTATGACAACATTAAGACTGGTAAAACAAGTGGTCAGAACACACTTGCTTATTATTCCATACACTCAACTGTGTATTTAAAAAATGACATTTTTGGAAAGTTAAGCTATTATGCAAAAGCATACACTTCGTTCAACAAAGAGAAAGGAAGAAAGAGAAAGCGTTTTCTCTGCAATGCAACCAGGAACAGAGAGCTGGAAGACCACTGGCAGATCTTGGCAAGAGGTGCCAGGGCTGCTGCTGTGGCAGTGGGAATGTGGAGGCCACGACAGACAGGAGGGATGTGATGGTTGGGTCACAGGAAGCGGGGGAGTGAGGAGAATCTGAATGATTCCCAGCATTCTGGCTGGTGTTCCTGCGTGGGTGGCACATCCAAGAAAGGGAATGTTAGAAGTAACAGGTTTGGCTGGGGTGTGGTGCATGGGGATCAGTTTCAGACTTGTTCTGTTGAATTTCTTCCAGGAAGAAACGTCCAGTATGCAAGTTGATAATCAGGCCAGGGGTTAAAGGACTGGGAAAGCAATAGAAATGTGGTTATCGCTAGCATTTGGGGGAAACCATGAGAGTAAATGAGATTATGTCTTAAATAGGTACACACTATGCATAACAATTAAAACACATTTTAATGGGAGATGAATTCAGGTATGAGGGTTATCACACGTAAGTAAAATACTATTCCTGACTTGTGCTCATTGTATTTGAAACTTTTACAAGGTTGAGTAACCCGCGTATGACAAATCCCACGACCATGTTCCAGAGTGCGTGCTGTCCTAACCCCCCATCTCCACAAGGAGATAACCATCCACCAGCAAAAAAGACACTGCCAATCAGCAACGGGAAACCAACGTGATGCTGGCAGCACAGCCGAGGCTCAGAATCACCTGGGGAGTTCACAGAAGCCATGCAGGGTGCAGGCTGATTGAACCAGGATCCTGGGATGGGGCCTGAGAATCACAACTTTGAAAAGCTCCATGGTCAGGCTGGTCATCAGTCAGGTCTTTGAGCCCCAGTGACAGCCTGTGGACAGCAGCTGTCGTCTGATACAGCGGCGCCTGTCTGCCTTTGTGACTACCGATCCTTCATTGCAACCTGTGTCTCAATTTCCTCATCCGTAAACGAAGATGAAAATAGGACCCACGCTTGTAGCTGTTGTGAGGATTAAATGAGTTCATTTATGCCAACTACTTATCATTGGTGTTTGGCTTAATGGTGTAAACAATCAAATATAGTAGTGACTATAAGTATTATTTTTATTAACATACGTCACTAGGATTTCGGAACACTATTTTTGCTAATTAAAATATTCTAATGATTTTTTCAAAAGAAGAATAAAATTCTTACACGTGAGTCTTTTGTGCCAGGACTGCCATCCAGCCTTCCAGCCTCCGGAGGCGTGACCTGCCTTTATTTCCTTGCCACAGGATGTTTACGCGGAGCAACTGGAAGCGCAAGGCTGAGAGCGAGCTCCCGCCAGCCTGTGGGAGTTCCGGCATTCAAGAGAAGGCGGATTCCTACTCAGCTGGCTCTCCTGATGGACCAGGTGTCTCACAAGCCTGCTGATGGTTAGGATTCCTGGCAGTTTCAGAGGCAATGTTCCCATGGTTAAGAAACTCGCTCCTCGGTGAATTTAGTTTGTTGGACTTCAGGCCTGTGCATGCCCCAAAGATCTAATTCCATCAACTTCCTGTGTTAGACAGATCACATTACACCCACATTTTTGAAGGGAAAATCCCCTACATTATTATAGTGGACACAGATTATTCATCTAAACAGGTTCATAAGGATTCAAAAGAACGCATGTACATTAGATACATTCTGTACCAATATTATGATCACTCTCTACTAACTATGCACCTTGGGTAAATTTTATGAATACTGTGCTGGCTCATTTGACAGTTAGAATTCCTCTATGTTGAACGTCGCTCAGTAGTTTTAACTTAATGAGAAGCTAATAATTCTAAGATTTTCACCTACAAAGTAGTTAATTATTTCTAAGCAATTACTAGCACATTTAAATAGCTAAGTGAAAGGAGGCCAAGTTGAGAGAGGGCATGAAATGATGCAACACCAAAATTTCAACACATAAAAAAAAATGCTCAACCATACTAGTCATCAGGGAAACGCAAATTAAAATCACAAGAAAAGTACCAGCACACACTAAAACCAGAAGAAATGACAATGTGACTACTGACAAGGACCAGCTCTCAGATGCTGGTGAGAAGGCAAAATAGTACCACCACTTTGGAAAACAGTTTGACAATTTATGAAGTTGACTATGTGTATCAGGGTATTTCAGTTTGTGGAGAATGAGATTAAGAAATGTTTATTTTGATGCAAGATGTTTTTAAATCGATGCAGATTTTCATGATATGCATTTTCATGGACTTTCTGAAGACCCTCTGTATGAATAGATTTTAAAAAATTCCTTGTACTAGAATACAATTATCTTTCAATTTCATTTCCTGTGAACATTCTGAGGTACCCTCATATTACTTTTTGACCCAGCAATCTCATTCTTAGGTATTTATCCAAGAGAAATGAAAACTTAGGTTCTTACAAAACCCTTTACACAAATACTCATTTCAGCTTTATTTACAATTATCCCAAATCTCCTCCTGGAGTGAATGGATGTTCTCTGTGGTGTATGCACATGGAAGACTGAACAGTGCTTCCCTAGAAGCTACCCCTGTCCTAATACCTAGAATCTTGAGTGATATCTTATATGGAAAAAAAAAAGGCCCGATCTGATCTGATAATGCTAAGGACCTTGGGCTGGGGAGATTCACATGTGTCCTAATAAGAGGGAAGTAATGGGGAATTTTGACTCAAGAAGACTAAAGAGGGGGCACTGTCACCTCAGAGGCAGGTGATGTGGCCCTAAGCCCAGGAATCTGGCAGCCTCCAGAAGCTGGAACAGGCAAGGAAGAACTTTGCCCCTAGATTGTCCAGAGGCCCCGCTCAGACCTTGATTTTGACCCAGTGGTGGATGTTGGTGAGAGAATAAATTTCTATTGCTTTTAGCTACCATATTTGTGGTAATTTGTGATAACAGAAGTAGGAAACTAATGCTCTACATAGTGGGATAACACCTGCTGATAGAAAAGAATGAAATATTGATATACATAACAACATAAACGAATCACAGATGCATATGCTTAGTGAAATAAACCACAGAGGCCATATACTGCATGACTTCACTTATGTACGTTCTTGAAAACACAAATCTACAAGGAAAGACAACAGATCCGTGGTAGCCAGGGCTGAGGGTGATCACCCTGGGGCAGCCTAAAGGAACTGTTTCACAATGACACAATGTTCTGAACCTTGACTGCGATGGTGGCTTATATACTCTCTGTCTGTGTTTTTCAAAGCCATAAAACTGTATAGCAAGGAAGGTAAATTTTACTGTTTGTATGTTTAAAAATAAAAATTTAAAAATAACTCAAGCTTTAGCAGCCAGGAAAAAATGTTGGAGTGTTAAACTTCAAAGGTCACATAACACAAGTCTCTGCCCAAAGAGGCACTGGGTTTCAGCTCAGATCTCAATCAGGAGATTTCTCTTTCCAGAAGTTAACCCCGTGGAGACTGACTTCTGTGTATCACAAAGTAGAGGAACTGAGAGCATATTCTCAGTTGACTGGAGAGGGCACAGAGCTCATACAAGAGAGGAGAGAGAGCTCAGGGCCACAAGGAGAAAGAGACTCCTCATTCCCTGGACACCTGCTAGCAGGGTGTGCAGAGGGAACAAACTTCTTCAAGAACTGTCCTCAAGGTGAATTGGAAATAACAAAGTTTGAGAATTTCTGCAAAGAGCCAAAGATACAAGAAAGTGACCTCTTACTGCTTGCAGATCTGAGTGAGACAAGAATCAAGAGGCACGGCTGTTTAGACAGCACCAGATGAAAGACAGACCAGAGCAGGGGCCAGCGCTGTGGGGTAGCAGGTAAAGCTGCCAGCTCAAAGCTGACATCCCATTTAGGTACTGGTTCAGGTCCTGCCTGCTCTACTTCCAGTCCAGCTCCCTGCTAATGGCCTGGTAAAAAGCAGAGGAAGATGGCCCAAGTGCTTGAGCCCCTGCTACCCACATGGGAGACCTGAAGGAAGCTCCTGGCTCCTGGCTTTGGCATGGTCCAGCCCTGGCTGTTGCAACTATCTGGGGAGTGAATCCGTGGATGGAAGACCTCTCTCTCTCTGAAACTCTTTCAAATGAATAAACAAATCTTAAAAAAAAAAAAAAAAAAAAAAAAAAAAAAAAAAAAGGAGGCCGGCACCACGGCTCACTAGGCTAATCCTCCACCTGCGGCACTGGCACCCTGGGTTCTAGTCCCGGTTGGGGCGCCGGATTCTGTCCCGGTTGCTCCTCTTCCACAGCTCTCTGCTGTGGCCCAGGAGTGCAGTGGAGGATGGCCCAAGTCCTTGGGCCCTGCACCTGCATGGGAGACCAGGAGGAGGCACCCGGCTCCTGGCTTTGGATTGGCGCAGCACTCCGGCCGAAGCGGCCACTTGGGGGGTGAATCAACGGAAAAAGGAAGACTTTCTCTCTCTCTCTCTCTGTCTAACTCTGCCTGTCCAAAAAAAAAGAAAAAAAAAAAAAAAAAAAAAAAAAAAAAAAAAGACCAGAGCAGAGAGCAGAGACCATACTCAGTTATTCCAAAGTTGCTAAAGTGCTTTTACTCAGGGGAACTGGGTGTTAACAGAATCTCTCTCTCTGCCTGTAACGCTGATAATGCACAGGATGTAATCAAGCTTATATGTAGTTTCTTGTTCTACATGCTAGTTCTGTTGTTCACGCTTCTTCTGTGGATTTCATAAAGTTCAAAATGGAAGCAACTCTCTCTGGTATTCCTGCCTTACAGGGTTGACAATGAAAACCAAGTTAGATGTTGGAAGATATTTATCAAAAATGACCATTTCTGTTTTGAAACACTGTAAATATCACCACTGTAAGTTGTGGGGCCTCAAAACTCAAGCAGTGAATGATGCAGTCTTGTTATTTTTTGGGCAAGTTACAAAAAGGTCAGCTGAGCATTCTAGGAGTTCAGCTTTGCCATTCAATCTATCCTTGTCCTTGCTGGCAGTTGAAGTCACCTGGTGGCAGTTTATTGACATAAATATTTCTGGGGATAATTCTGGGTCCTGTGTCTGGCTGGGTCTTCTGGAACAGCAGCGCTAGGACACCAGGCAACTATTGGTTGGCTGGCATGATCCTGATGGCCTAATCCAGAGAGAGTAGACCAAGAATATACTTTGGACTCAGGGACTCAAGAGTTGGAATTGTATATGGTTTTCCTGTTAGGCCTACCTATTATCTCCATATCATTCTGCAGAAGATAAGAATTTTAACTGGCCTCCTTTGGGAATCAGGGCTAGATGGATAATGGAAGCCAAGTGACAGCTGCATTATATTTGAAGCAATCTCAATGCAGGGTGTTTTATTGCTGTGCGTTTTTGTTTGTTTCCTTATCTTTGACAGCAAGCTGAAACAATCTGTTCAGCTAGCCTTATCTTGAAGAAGAAAAGAACCCCACAGTCCTAAATGCGGTGCTCCTGAGTCTGCCCCTTCTCAGATATACCCTTCATTTCCCTGCTCTGCAGCTCTGTTTCCCAGGCCTATGTATCACCTGGATTTGGCCAATGGGAGCCTGTGGTAGGCGCAATAATGACCCCCTAACACTGTTACTTTTCTCACTGTAATCACAGGAGCCTTCAACAGAAGAGGACTTTCTCAGTCCAGGTCTCCTACATGGGTGGCAGAGACCACCATCATCTGCTGCCTCCCAGTATCAGCAGGGAGCTGGAACTGGAAGTCAAACTGGGGCTCAATCCCAGGAGCTCTGACAAGGGATGTGGGCAGCCCAACCTGTATCTAAACTGCTGTGCCAAATACCTGCCTGGTGTATATAAATACCTATCCATGTAGACATAGATACACGTTGATACATATATATCATAATTTTTTAAAATCTCCTTGTAATTTGGGACATTTAGGTATTTCTATTATTATGTTATTATAAACAATGCTGCAGTGGACATCTTTATGCCAAATCTCTCGTTTATTCTTCTAGCTCTTCTTTCTGCTCCTTTTCCTCCTCTGAGCTCCACTCTCCTTTAGGGATTCCATTAACTAGTTTCCCTGATCTCCAGCTTCCAGTAAACACCCTGCCCTAGCAGGAGCTTGGATGAAAGGACCAGGATGAGATCAGAGAATGGGTTCCCAGCTCCCTCTTGTGAGGTCTCCTACCGTTCGTTGGCTGTGCTTGACGGCAGGGCACGTTTTTTAAGGTGACCAACTCTACCCAATCCTCTCTTCCTAGTTCTCAGGACCAGTCCCTCCTTTGTCCTTTTCTTTTTGGCCTAATGGTGGTGACAGCTCTGCTGCTGCTGCTGCTGCTGCTGCTGCTGCTGCTGTCAGCCCTGGGTACCTGCACCATCCCTGGGGTTTTCCTACAACTCCCCCACACCACTGTGCATTAAATTCAGGCATCCTACTTCAAGTGTGCCAGTTATTCTGACTGCTAAACCTTTGCACCTAAATGCCTATGCATATCTTTATTTTTTCAAGTAAGTTCTTATATGGAGACTTCTCTAGGACATTGAATACATTTGTTTGAAAGTTGTGTGATAGATGTTTTGGCATTAATTTTAGGTCAACTATTTATAATCTTGATGACAGAGAAAGCCACCCTTTCCAAAATGTGTAATTTATACCCTAGATCCAACCAGATAAGGATATACCTAAAAATGTAAAAGGGTAACGAAATTGTCAAGGAATACAATCCACCATTTACTTTGATATTTTGAAAGTTCTGAAAACCCCAAATATTCTTGACTTTTTAATAAACCTATTTTGGGAAGAACTATTTAGTATTCTCCAGGCAAAAATATGACTTAGGAAAGAAAATCTGAACAGTTGATGTTGGTTTATAGCACAGAATAAGTAAGTCTCCTACGTGTCAGTTTTCCTCTGGGCTTCTGAGATACCATTCATCCAGTTCCTTACACAGGTAGCTATGTTCTCACAGTTTGTCTTTGCTTTTCTATTTAATGCCAGAGGCTCTTGACAAGATATCTTATGTTGGAACTTTTCTCTGACAATAACAAATTTAAAGCAGGTGTGGCAGCTTTGAATATTTTTTTTTTTTTTTGACAGGCAGAGTGGACAGTGAGAGAGAGAGACAGAGAGAAAGGTCTTCCTTTGCCGTTGGTTCACCCTCCAATGGCTGCCGTGGCTGGCACGTTGCGGCCGGCGCACCACACTGATCCGATGGCAGGAGCCAGGTACTTCTCCTGGTCTCCCATGGGGTGCAGGGCCCAAGCACTTGGGCCATCCTCCACTGCCTTCCCGGGCCACAGCAGAGAGCTGGCCTGGAAGAGGGGCAACCGGGACAGAATCCGGCACCCCGACCGGGACTAGAGCCCGGTGTGCCGGCGCCGCTAGGCGGAGGATTAGCCTAGTGAGCCGTGGTGCCGGCCGTGAATATCTTCTACAAACTCAAGGGTACAAGAAATATTATACTGTTTAGATGCTGAGCCATAGGAACTCGATGGTTTTGCCAGTCCAAAACATTCAAATATCAGCAATTTCATATGCTTTACCTTAGAAATTTTCTCTAAACCAATTTAATCCTATTTTGAATCGCCATCTTTCCATTTGGTAAGAAAGTTAACCTCAAACAAATTTTAAAAAGAAAATAAAGTTGGCCGGTGCCACGGCTCACTAGGCTAATCCTCCGCCTAGCGGCGCCGGCACACCGGGTTCTAGTCCCGGTCGGGGCGCCGGATTCTGTCCCGGTTGCCCCTCTTCCAGGCCAGCCCTCTGCTGTGGCCAGGGAGTGCAGTGGAGGATGGCCCAGGTGCTTGGGCCCTGCACCCCATGGGAGACCAGGAAAAGCACCTGGCTCCTGGCTCCTGCCATCGGATCAGCGCGGTGCGCTGGCCGCAGCGCGCCGGCCGCGGCGGCCATTGGAGGGTGAACCAACGGCAAAGGAAGACCTTTCTCTCTGTCTCTCTCTCACTGTCCACTCTGCCTGTCAAAAAATAAATAAATAAATAAATAAATAAATAAATAAAGTTAACTTCAGTCCTTTGTAGGGGTTCTCTCCACCTTGCCTTTCATCTATTCCATCCTTTATCCTCCCTCCAACCTCCTCCCCTCCCTAGGACTATGTCAAGGTTCCAGAGAAGCAGGGGGGTGTAGGGAAGGGAGGGGCATCCGGTTAGGTGGATGCTGTACCCTGCATGCCCCTTTTCTGCCTCTGTCCTTTTCTGGGAGCCTGGGAACCAAGAGAGGCAGCCTAGGGATTTTTTCTCTGGGATCTTACTCCTTCCACTCTAGCACAGCACTGAGTGCAAAGGGCTGCCAAGGCTTACCATCAAGGAGATGGATCCCTGTCCACAGTGCCTGGAACATCAGTAAATATTGATTGAAGGAATAAATCAATGATCTGATGTGGTCAACCCAAGCATAGTAAGCAGAGTGAGCAGAAAAATGCAATTGCAAACACTAATGTGGCAGGCAGCCTTCTAATTACTTTACATACATTAACTCCCTCAGTCCTGGAAATGACTACAGGAGCTGCTTAAAAGAGGAGAGCTAAGTCAACTTCTTCAGTGTGTGGCAGACCCCTGCAGTCTGACTTGAAAGCCTGTATGTTTAAACACTAGTCTACACTGCAGCCCAAGGCATGGAATGAAGGACACTTTCTACTTTTGTAGAGAAAGAACAGAG
Source organism: Oryctolagus cuniculus (assembly GCF_964237555.1). Classification (NCBI taxonomy): domain Eukaryota; kingdom Metazoa; phylum Chordata; class Mammalia; order Lagomorpha; family Leporidae; genus Oryctolagus; species Oryctolagus cuniculus. The sequence continues at coordinate 20,992,561 of NC_091443.1, read as the reverse complement.
CTTTCAGTGCCCTGGGATGTTAGATGTCGCCTCGACACAGATTTCACCAGTCATGCTTCTACGTGACACTTAAGATCACTCACAAATCCTGGGTGTCATCCCAGCACGCAGCCAGCTCACTGGCATTCCTATCTGGCATACTTTTCAGGGCTGGTCCTGTGAGAAAGACAGCTAACAGCAACAATTGCTGGATGATGAATGGCTAGAAGTAGGGCAGCTTGAAGCATAACGGGGACAAGGAATGCAATCAGGAAATGCTGACCTGGAACTTGGAACAGGGTGAGTTAGGCTGTGATGGATGGAAGGCAGCAGCTGCACGTACAGCATGCTGGCACGTACAGTCTGGGCAACACTGCTTAATCTGAATTGAAACCGGCAGCGTGAGTGGTGGAGAGGCGAGCAAAGCCACTAACCAAAGTACAGACCCTTTATTCATCTTTCCAATCGCACTCACTCTTGGGAACACAACTTTCCAGTGAGATGAACACAACTCATTCTTGTTCAGCATAATTTTTAATACGATAAAGAACCATGAAACAAGACCGTGGGCCCAGCACCACCTATTATGAGGCTTCTGGTACAAACAGGGAAGGACTGGCAGAAGAAACTTCAAGCCAGGATCATACAGCCGTGTCTGAGCCAATCTCTGAACAAGGTCCCTGCTTACTTCTCTGAAATGGTAGCTCTGACGTGCAGAAAGGAACTCATGAGCACAAGCAGAGTATAACAGGGTCCGCTCAACAGCATCTCAAAGTTGAAAGCCCCCTTTGTTACTTTCCTCACTCCACACCATGCTTTCAGCTCTTGTATCTCAGCCAAGGTCAGAACTCTGGACCTCCTGGTGGTCACCAGGGTCAAATCAGAAAAAAATCTAACCCCGGACATTTAGTGCACCTGTCAGGTTTCATGTTGTCCTGGATTCAGTTTTCCAACATGTAGGAAGGGCACACTTCATGGGTCTATGACTTTTTATTCTAGGCTTCAAATGAGACTTGAAATGAATGATTAAAGTTAAGAAAAAAAATCTTGAGGCCAGGGCCAGTGCTGTGGTGTAGCAGGTAAAGCCACCGCCTGCAGTGCTGGCACCCCAACATGGGCGCCGGGTCAAGTTCCGGCTGCTCCACTTCTGATCTAGTTTTCCGCTATGGCCTGGCAAAGCAGTAAAAGATGGCCGAAGCCCTTGGGCTCCTGCCTCCATGTGGGAGACCAGGAAGACACTCCAGGCTCCTGGCTTTGGATGGGCACAGCTCCAGCCATTGTGGCCATCTGGGGAATGAACCAGCAGAAGGAGGACCGCCCCCCACCCCCATCTCTGCCTCTCTGTAACTCTGCTTTTCAAATAAATAAATATTTAAAAAAGTAAATAAAAATATTGGGGCCGCCCTGTGGTACAGTGAGTTAAAGCCCTAGCCTGCAGTGCTGGAATCCCATATGGGCACTGGTTCAAGTCCTGGCTGCTCAACTTCTGATCCAGCTCCCTGCTAATGCACCTGAGAAAGCAGCAGAGAATGGCTCAAGTCCTTGGGCCCCTGCACCCATGTGGGAGACCCAGAAGAAGCTACTGGCTCCTGGCTCTGGATCAGCTCAGCTTTAGCCCCTGTGGCCATTTGGGGAGTGAAACAGTGGATGGAGGGCCTCTCTCTTTGTCTCTACTTCTCCGTCTTTCAAACAAATAACGAAATCTTTAAAAATCTATTAAAAAGAAAATATTTTACTTACTTTTAAAATTTAAGGGACCGGTGCTATGGCATAGTGGGTTAAAGCCCCAGCCTGCAGTGCCGACATCCCATATGGGCGCCAGTTCTGGTCCTGCCTGCTCCTCTTCCGATCCAGCTCTCTGCTATGGCCTGGGAAAGCAGTAGAAGATGGCCCAAGTCCTTGGGCCCCTGTACCCACGTGGGAGACCTGGAGGAAGCTCCTGGCTCCTGGCTTTGGATCAGCTCAGCTCTGGCTGTGGTGGTCATTTGGGGAGTGAACCAGCGGAATGGAAGACCTCTCTCTCTCTCTCTGGCTCTACTCTCTGTAACTCCTCTGTCTTTCAAAATAAATAAAATAATTCTTTAATAAAATGTAAGGATTTTCCTAAAGTCAGCCTCTAAAACAAAATTGTAATTCAAGTCATGGTACCTTCACATTTATGAAACTAAGTCCAGATCTAAGTGTAAAAGATTAATGATTTCCTTATATGAGCTCTTTAGATGATTTATTAAGGACTTAGTAATTTATATAATAATGAAATTCTAGGCCTAGAAGAAATTCAAAGACAGCCTCATAAAACTCCTTGGTGTGATGATAACTAGGGGATGAAACGACATCCTACACCATACGTTTGAGGACTGATACGTGCAGTGCTACCAGAGACGTCATTCCCCCTCCTCCTGGTTCCAGCCGACCATGCTCCTGGTCCATTTCTGCCCCTGAGCGTGCAGAGTAGCACGCTCTGGCATGCTCGTTTTGGTACCCTCTCCATCTTCTCCTTCGCCAGAGCCTCTGCCTGTAACCTCCAGGCTTGGAGGGGGAATGCTATTAGTGGGGTCCCCTTCAAGACTCCAGAACTTTATGGAGTCTTTTCATGGTGACACCTCCTACTGCAATTCACTCCTCTCTATAGCCTCTCAGAAGGAAAAATCACAATCATCCTATTTCCAAGCAGGAGTCATTTTTTTTTTTTTGACAGGTAGAGTTATAGACACTGAGAGAGAGAGAGAGAGAGAGAGAGAGAGAGAGAGAGAAAGGTCTTCCTTCCATTGGTTCACTCCCCAAATGGCCGCTTCGGCTGGCACTGTGCTGATCCAAAGCCAGGAGCCAGGTGCTTCTTCCTGGTCTCCCACATGGGTGCAGGGGCCCAAGCACCTGGGCCATCCTCCACTGCCCTCCCGGGCCACAGCAGAGAGCTGGACTGGAAGAGGAGCAACTGTGACTAGAACCCAGTGCCCATATGGGATGCCAGTGCCATAGGCAGAGGATTAACCAAGTGAGCCACAGCGTCGGCCCCTGGATTCATCTTTATTTTGCTGCCTTCCATCCATCAAAGCCTAACTCACCCCACTCCGAGTTCCAGGTCAGCATTTCCCAATTGCATTCCTTGTCTGTTACGCTTCGTGCTGCCTACTTCATTCCCATCCATGTCACACCAAGTTAAGTGCACAGTTGGTTCTCAATTTACTATTGAATGCACCAGGTTCAGCTCTGGAAACCTTCCTTAAAGTGAAAGTTTTAAAGATAAAGAATGGTGATGAAACACCAGGACATGTAGCTGATGTAGACATCAGCTATGTGGTTATGCCAGTTACATTTACTCATATATCCCTTTCATTTACTCTTCACAAGAACCCGAGTATTAGGTTTTATTCTCTCCCGTTTTCCATAGAAGGAACTTGAGGTTCTGAGATATCAGGAAACTGGCCCAAGGTTGTACAACAGTGGGTTGCTGAATGTCAAGGGAATGGAATTTTACAGTGGGTAGGTAGTCTTTTGTATCTGGCTTCTTCCACTTAACATAATGGCTTACATTTGTTTATTTATTGTGGTAAAGCATTTACTGTTACATCCATCTTAACGTAGATATTTCAGTGATATGAAGTACGTTCATAAAGTACTTCCAAAACTTTCACCCCAAATGGAAACTCCATACCTATGATTACGCAACCATCCCTCTTCCTGTAAGTCTCTGACAATCACAGATCTCCTCTTGTTCCTATGGAGTTGTCTATTCCGAATATTTCATATAAGTGAGGTCATACAATATATAGCCTTGTCTGTCTGGCTTCTTTCACTTGGCCTAATGTTTTCAAGATTCATTCACATTGGGGCCAGTATTGCATTGTAGTGGGTTAGGCTTCCACCTGTGACACCAGCATCCCACATGGGTGGCGATTTTGTGTCCTGGCTGCTCTACTTTTGATCCAGCTCCCTGCTAGTGGCCTGTGAAAGCAGAGAAAGATGGCCTACAACCTGGGCCCCTGCCACACACATGGGAGACCTGGAAAAAGCTCCAGGCTCCTGACTTTGGCCTGGCCCTGCCCTGGCCATTGCAGCCATCTGGGGTATAAATCCGTGGACAAAAGGTCTCTGTCTCTGTAATTCTGACACTCCTACAAATAATGTTGTTATGGACATTGGTGTATAAATAATCTGTTGAGTCCTTGATTTCAATCCTTTCCAGTACATACCTAGAAGTAAAAGTATTTGATTATGTGGTAATTTTCTGTTCAATCACCATTTTCCAGTGGCTGTATCATGTTCTTCTCACTAACAATGTACAGTGATTCCAATTTCTCCACATTCTCACCAATGTTTTCTGTGTTTTTCAAAAATAAAAGCCATCATAATTGGTGTGAAATGGTATCTCACTATGGTTTTGATTTGCATTTCCCATGTGACTAATGAGAGTGAGCATCTAGGCACGAGTTTGCTGGCCATCTGTATGTCATCTCTGAAGACGTATCTATGTAAATCCTTTGTCCATTTTTAACATAGGTCCTTCTCCTTGGTTGAGTTCTAAGACTCCTTCATCTATCTAGACACATCATACTCATGGATTCAACCCACACATGTGACTTACAAATATTTTCCACCATTGCATGGGTTGGCTTCTTGATTTCTTGACAGTGTACTGTCACATGCACTGGTTTGAGCTCCGACATGCAGGTCATTGATCCATTTTGAGTTAAATTTTGTACACACTTGCCATGGTTTGAATGTTTGTGTCTCTACCAAAATTCATGTTGAAATGGAATCCACAATGCAGTAGTATTAAGATGTGGGGCCTTTGGGAGGAGATGAGGTCATGAGGGCTCCTCTTTGCTGAATGGGACTAAGGCTGTTATAAAAGAAGCTTCACACATGTTTCGTCCTCTTGCCCTTTCACCTTGTGCCAGGTGAAGACACAACAGTAGTCCCCCGCTGGAGGACACCGTTTGGAGGTAGAGAGGGCAGGCCCTCGGTGCCTTGTTCCTGGATTTCCAGCCTCTAGAACTATGAGAAATTAATTTTTGTTCTTTATAAATTCCTCAATCAGCCGGCGCCGCGGCTCACTAGGCTAATCCTCCGCCTAGCGGCGCCGGCACACCAGGTTCTAGTCCCGGTCAGGGCGCCGGATTCTGTCCCGGTTGCCCCTCTTCCAGGCCAGCTCTCTGCTGTGGCCCGGGAGTGCAGTGGAGGATGGCCCAGGTGCTTGGGCCCTGCACCCCATGGGAGACCAGGAAAAGCACCTGGCTCCTGGCTCCTGCCATCGGATCAGCGCGGTGCGCCGGCCGCAGCGCGCCGGCCGCAGCGGCCATTGGAGGGTGAACCAACGGCAAAGGAAGACCTTTCTCTCTGTCTCTCTCTCTCACTGTCCACTCTGCCTGTCAAAAAAAAAAAAAAATTCCTCAATCTATGATATTCCAGTTTTTCCAGCATTACTTGTTGAAGACACTATTCTTAATCCCCATTGAATTATTGTGGCACCCTTGTCAAAAATCAATTGACCACAGATGAATTGCTTTGTTTTTCTCTGGGCTCTCGATTCAATTCCATTGATCTCTATATCTATCCTTATGCCAATACCATACTGACTTGATTTCTGTAGCTTTGTAATAGGTTTCAGAATTGAGACATGAGATTCCATGACTTTGTTTATTTTTTAAAGTGTTTTGGCAATTGGGGTCCCTTGTATGCCATATGAATTTTAGGGCTGGCTTTTCTGTTTCTGCAAAAAGTGGCCATTGGAGGGTGGTATCTGGCCTGATAGTTAAGCTGCATGTTGGATTTCAGTCCAAGGTTTGAGTTCCAGCTCCATTATCAATTCCAGCTTCCTGCTAATCCATACCCTCAGAGGCAGCTGATGATGGCTCAAGAAGTCAGTCCCTGTGACCCACATGGGAGATCTGGACTGAGTTCTGCGCTCTTGGCCTTGGCTTGGCCCAACCCTGGATGTTGTGGGCATTTGGGGAGTGAACCAGCAGGTGGGAGCTCTGTCTCCCTCAAATAAAATAAATTATAAACAAACAAATGAATGAACTAAATAGGATGTCTATCTTCTTTACATATTCTGAATACAAGTACTTTTCTGGATATCTGTATTGCAGATGTCTTTGTCTTCTTCCAGGCTCCAGTTTGTATTTCTTTTCTTTTTTTGTATTTATTTATTTAAAAGGAAGAGAAGATATATATATCTATATATCTATATCTATATATATATACACACACACACACATATATACACATATATATATACACATACACACACACACACACACACACACACACACATATATATATAGAGAGAGAGAGAATCTTCCATCTTCTAGTTCACTCCCAAATGGCTGCAACAGCCAGGGCTGGACCAGGCCAAAGCCAGGAGCCAGGAGCCTCCTTAAGGTCTCCCATGTGGTTAGCAGGGGCCCAAGGATTTGGGCACATTAGCAAGAAACTAGATGGGAAGTGGAGCAGCTGGGACTCAAACTGCCCATTTGGGATGCTGCACTGTAGGCAACTGCTTAACCTGCTGCGCCATAGCGCTGGCCCAAAGTTCTTAATTCTAATGAAGTATGATTTTAATGTTCTGTGTTATGTTTATATTTTTTATCTCAGATTTGATAATTTTTTGTCCACCGCAATATTTTGATCATATTCTGTTGTATTTTCTTCTAAAAGTATTACTTTACTCTTCTTATTTTCATATGGTCTTCAATCCTTTCCAAATTAGTGTTTTGTGTGTATTTATTGCAAGGTAGGAATCATATTCCTTTTGCCCAGTTGATGCACAACTATTTACTGAAGGAGAGGATGCATAAAATTTAAACTATGAATGGTATGTGAGGAATGGAAGGCAGTGATACTCTAAAATGAGGGCATGCATGCCAGTAGCAATGGAATGACATTTAGGAAGGGGTAAATAGGCCTGTTTGAGGTGGATTTCTTTTTTTTAATGGTTTATTTATTTATTTGAAAGGCAGAGTCACAGAGAGCCAGAGGCATACACACACACACACACACACACACAGGGGTGAGAGAGAGAGAGAGAGAGAGAGGTCTTCCATCTGCTGGTTCATTCCCCAAATGGCCACAATGGCCAGAGCTGGGCCAATATGAAGCCAGGAGCCAGGAGCTTCTTCTGGGTCTCCCAAATGGGTACAGGGACCCAAGGACTTAGGCCATCTTTTACTGCTTTCTCAGGCCATAGCAGGGAGCTGGATCAGAAGAGGAGCAGTTGGGACTCAAACCCCGGTGCCCACTTGAGATGCCAGCACAGCAGGTGGTGGCTTTGCCCACTGCACTGCAGATCCAGATCCCCTCAAATTTTTAACATCCACAAGAGCATTTCAGGCATGGAAAGCCAAGAGACTATGGCAAAAAATGTCGTACATGAAAGACCTCGGTGGGTGAGACCCCAGTGGAAAAAAGTGATTATCAAAGAAGGAGGTACTTCCACTTTGCTTATAGTCTTATCTAAATACTGAAGGAGTTTGTGAATTCAAAAGGCTTCCATAGCCTAGGCAGCTCATGTCAAGAGCCTTGGGTGATCACTGACATCATACATAAGAGTGTTAATTGTTAAATTAACAACAGGAGTCAATGTACTAACTCCCCATGCAGGACCTCTTTCCTCAAAGAGTTGTATTATGAGAGTTAACAATAAAACTTGTTCTCAAAGATTTATTTTGTTTTAGTGTATTAAGTGGAGGATATTCTTATGTCTCTTATGTCTCGTAGGTTTTAGTTATCCTAAGTGTCCAACTCCATTGCATGATTTCTTAGGTGCATCCTTAATTAATGATAAAACTCATTCCCAAGTACTTACTTTTTAAAAAAAAATATTTATTTTATTTATTTGAAAGACAGAGTTACAGAGAGAGGTAGAGACAGAGAGGTCAGTCCTCCATCTGGATTCACTCTCTGAATGGCTGCAACCGCCAGAGCTGTGCTGATCCAAAACCAGGAGCCAGGAGCTTCTCCTGTGTCTCCCACATGGGTTCAGGGGCCTCAGGACTTGGGCCATCTTCTACTGCTTTCCCAGGCTATAGCAGAGAGCTGGATTGGAAGTGGAACGGGCACCCATATGGGATGATGGTACTGCAGACTGGGGCTTTCACTCACTCTTTCACAGCGCCGGCCCTAAGGACTTACTTTCTTTTAATGTGTTAAATGTAGGATATCATGTCTCATAAGTTATAGTTATGTCTAAGTGCTCACAAAAGATGTATCATTCTTGGGTGTTTCTTTAAAGTTAATTAAATTTCTAAAAAAAAAAGAAATGAAATTAACTTTGAGATGCAATGACTTTGAACAGCCCTTGTCTCCACTGTTGAGGAACAGTTTTTTTTTTTTCATGCAAATTGTTGTATTCTTTACTTAGTATAAAGATGGTCTTCTGTGAATACAGTTAATTGAAAATAGATCTTGGTGGAGAATGGGACTGGTAATGGGAGAGGAAGGAGGAGGAGGGGTAGAAGTGTGGGTGGGAGGGTGGGTATAGTGTGTAGGGAGAATCACTTTATTCCTGCAGTTGTACTTATGGAATGCATTAAGTTTGCATTCCTTAAATAAAAGGTTTCTTTGGGGGAAAAAGAAATTCAGACCAGGAGGTCTGCTGTGGATCACAAGTAATTTGCAAATTACACTCTGAGAAACACTCGTACAGTTAGTGTGAGTACTACACTGTTTCTATCTTTCTGAGATAAAAGTGATAGAATGACTTTATTTTTTAATTTTTATTTATTTATTTTTTGACAGGCAGAGTGGACAGTGAGAGAGAGAGACAGAGAGAAAGGTCTTCCTTTTGCCGTTGGTTCACCCCCCCAATGGCTGCTGTGGCCGCCACGCTGCGGCCGGTGCACTTCGCTGATCCGAAGCCAGGAGCCAGGTGCTTCCTCCTGGTCTCCCATGCGGGTGCAGGGCACAAGCACTTGGGCCATCCTCCACTGCCCTACCGGGCCACAGCAGAGAGCTGGCCTGGAAGAGGAGCAACCGGGACAGAATCTGGCGCCCTGACCGGGACTAGAACCCGGTGTGCCAGCGCCGCAGGCGGAGGATTAGCCTAGTGAGCTGCAGCGCCAGCCCATAGAATTACTTCAATAACTTTGTAGATTTCCTAAGTGTCAGTTTATAGTCCACTCCAGTATTAAAAAAAAAAAAAAAAAGCCAAGCCCACAAATCTCTTTCAAATAACTTCTATTTAACTTGGACCCTCTCTCTGAGGTTGCTGTGGGACAAAAGCCTTAGATTCTCAGAAGCCCTGCTGTTTAAACAGAGGGAGTCTGCAGGATGCACTCCTAGCATCCTCGGACTGTCTCTAAGAGTCTATGAGGCACCACCTCAAATTTCCCTGGTCTCTCAATAAAGATCCTACAGCTCTATCATAAATCTGATTTTTGCTCTGAAATCACTGGAGAATTGTTTACCACCTATAATGGACTCGTAGAATGGATTAGACATATGAAAGATGTTGGAAAAACGCTAAGGGGCCATTCAGGCCTGAAGCTTTGTGTAATGCTCTAGCTGTTGAAACTCTTCTTAATCCAAACATTTTTCTTTCCTTTCAGGGTTATCTTTCCTTTTCTCAGTGCTAAATGCCTTTGGACAAAAGTATTTATGGAACTTCTTGGTAGAGCATTGATGCCGGGATGGAGGCTTTGCTTCACATTGTATGTTCTGCTCTTGGGCTAGAAGCGGAAAGGAGTTAGTTGCTGCTCACATTTGTGCCCCCGCAGTGGTTTTCTTTACAAACTCCTGAGCCAATGTGAATTGAGATCTCATATAGCAATTCTAATGCATGCAATAGAAGAAGTAAAGTTTTAAAATAACGACTTTTAAAGTCAAAAAAGGGAAAACGTGGTTTAAAAAATCTTTCTTTAAAAAGCCCCTTTCTTTCCTGTCAACTTCGTGGGAGGCAGATTCTAACAAACTGACATGAGATTCCAAGCATAATGAGTATTTCTTGTTCTTAGTATTTAAAATCACAGCTGATTGTTCTGTAAATTCTTCTCTTCATTGTTGCCCTTGATTCATTAGAACATAATGCCAGACCAGTTGTCTATTTCCCCCATTATTTGGTGGACAGTAGCACCAGCGGAGGTTTTGTGGGAGGGTATTGTTTATCACATTTGTTTCTCTTCTGAAATGAAACAAATCTTAATCTTGGTTTTTGAGTTCTACCCTGTGATTGGTGCCATAAGCCAAGTCCATATGGAAGCAAATCTTTTGACAATCACAGATCTCATTACCAAGACACAATAGAAAATGAGACTGATGTACAATACTTACAAGACCAAGGTCCCTCCTCAACAAGCTCTCATTGAGTGGTGATTTTTGATGAGATGCTAGAGAACACTGCGGTTTTGAAAGTTCAAGCTCAGAACCGTTATAGATGCGACATACTCAGTGGGTTAAATGTCCAAGTGTAAGTCTTGGTCAGATGAGGAAATAAATGCCTGGGGAACATGACAAATTGCACACTAAAACCAAAATCATAAAGTTTAAATGATAGGGCATAATCGAGTAGAGGGAAGAAGTTTGACTAATGGATACTAAGTGATAGACTAGAGAAAAAGCTTTGGTGTTCTATTGCACAGTAGGGTAAACCAGTACATAAAGATTCTCTCTCTCTCTCTCTCTGTCTCTCCCTCAACTCTGCTGTTCAAAAAAAAAAAAAAAAAAAAACTGGAGTGATTATAATGATAATGTACTGTATATATTTAAAAATGCTAGAAGGAGTTTGAATGTTCTTATCATAAAGAAATGATAAATGCTTGAGTAGATACGTTTATTCTGATTTGAACATTATACGTGTATCAAGTCACCACATGGTAGTCCTTAAATGTATATGATTTTATGTATCCATTAAAAACTTAAAAAGTAGATTAGAAAAATCATAAAAAGTAAAAATAAATAATAGAACAATTACAAGTAGAAGTATTTGAGTTAGATAAGAAGATTTCTGTGGTCCCTTCTAGAGCAAAAAATCTTCTATACTACTGGAAAAATTAGCCTAATAAGAGAATTAATTGAAAGGTAAAGAATAAGGTAGTGTATCATTTCTAGAAAATTCTAGAGTATATTGCAAAAAATGAACTGAAGTGTATGACATCCAACACTTTCTGTCTTTTCCTGCAACTCATCAGGGGGTGTCACTGTCCTCAGAGGCACCCAAGCCAATGAAGATAATGTCTGTGAACAGAAGTAAAGTAAAAAAGAGGGGAGCCAATGTTACTAACCAAAATCTTCCTTGGGATGCAAAGTAAGCTGCAGTGTCCTGAAGGATGTGTTTTGGGAGGGTAGGGGCAGATTCTGTCCTACATAAGCAAGATCCACTGAAAGCAAATTAATTGAGTGTCTTCAAGGTGTCAGTGAAGTTGGCTGCCTGACCAACTATCCCCATTTGCCAAGGCCTGGGGTGGGGTTTCCTGGGATGTGAGATTTTGAGTGATAAAACTGGGAAAAATCTCCAGCAAACTGGCACAAGTAGGCAATGGTCACATCCCCTTGATGGTATAGGCCTCATGAGCTCAGAGGAGCACATCCCTCTGTCTTGCTGTTCAGTCATATGAGAAATAGAAACACAAAACAGCCAGATGGAAGCCTCAATTTTCAGTTCAAATAGGACTATGTCTCCTGATAGAAGCATTCTTCCCTTGGGAAGACCTCTCAATCTGCAGTTATCAGAGCGAAAAAAAAAAAACTTGAGTAGATCATCAGGTATAATGATGGGAATAAGCACCTCACTTTTCCCTCTTGGTTTCTGCACCTATATATTCTGTCTATGGAGTTATAAATGCATACATACATACATATGGATAGCTGATTTATGGCATATATTGCTTCTTGTAGAACAGCCCTCTCATATTTGTAGGCATTGTCTCTCTTTTGTCATTCAAATTCAGTCTTTGACAGCCATTCTAATCATTCTGTGGTGTCAGCTACTTCTGTACATCCTTTGGGCCTTACTTAGCCCATCGCCCCAATCTCTCAGCTGTGGAATGAGTTTCTTTGTCAGAAGCAATTTTAACTGGCATCTCAGAAGAACCCCGTGGGTGACATGACCGAAGTCTAGGAAAGAGAAGTTTCTCGAGAAGTAATCAGTGGTGTCATATACAACCGAGAGATTCTACCAGAGAAACATTGAGACGTTTCGCTGGAGTCAGCAGCAGGAATATCATGGGTAAATCTGGTAAAAAGCGTCTCTGAATCTAGTTGTAGATGCAGAAGCAGATTACTGTGATATAAAGAGGGAAGGAACAGTGAAAATACACAGTCAAGTGAGTGCCTCTTACCCAACAAATCAACCAAGAAAACACCTGTCTTTGTAGGAGCTGAGGTAGAGACGATGGTCTGGAGTTTGAAGGAACCTTTTTTTTTTTCCATTTAAGTAAAGAGAGCCCTGATGCACTAAGAGCTGACAGAGAAGGAGAGGTTAATGATGCAGACAGGAAGGGCATTACTGATGAAGCAGGGAGATCCCTGGGGAGGCCGAGAGGGCTGACATCCAGAGCTCTGAGTCATGAGATTTGGCATATAGAGAAATTATCCTACAGTTTTCATAGAATAATGGTTTGTTATGGAGCTTGGAATCTGTTTACTTCTTTTCATAAATATGAAATGTACCAAACAATATGTAGAAGTACCAAAAGGTGGCTTTTAAAAATTGTTGACAGGATCAAAAGACACTTACACTGGAGCTGTAGTCAGATGTCAAGGGAACAAAGCTTACAAAGGTGAATCATGGGGTTGTTGGACTACAGGGAGGAAAAACACTGGGCAAGGACTGCCTGGGACCCAGGAGTCGTCTTGAAGGTGCTGAATATCAGTCAACAAACCAAAGAATGGTTTATAAAGTGAGCACCAGAGGTGGGCGTCGGGTGCAGCAGTTAGGATGCTGCTTAGGATGCCAGCATTCTGTCACCCTCTGTGTCTCAGCCTTCCAAATAAAGTGAAAAAATAACTTCAGAGGAGAACACCATTCTAGAGAATGTACTTTTTGAGTGCACGTTTCCTATTCCAACACCTAATGTGATGGCATATTTGCTGACTTGACTTCGTTTGTTGCTACTGACCTGTCCTCAGGTTATATTCTTCTTTTTTTTCTTTTAAATTTTAGACAGCCTTGGTTTTATTATAAAGGAGACATGGAAACGATTTACATGATGAAAGATTGCAGCCCTTCAGTGGAATGGGCAGCTTTATGTGATGCCATTTCAGTAGAGATTTCAGTCTACATATTTCTCAAGAATGTCATCATCTCTAAGTAAAAAACAATCTTTTTCATCTAGAACTACTTTCATGCTTCCACATTCTGGAAGACGAACTTTATCTCCAACTTTCACACTCATCGGGTGAATCTTTCCTTTAGAGCCTGATCCCACAGCTACAGCTGTTGCTTGCAGTACTTTTCTTCGAGATTTTTTTCTGGGAGCACAGTGCCTCTAGTTATTGTTTCCATGACACCCCTTTCAACCAATACTCACAGAGCAGAAGAGACTTCCTAAATGTCCTGCCATGGTCCCCGTGCTGCAGCAATGTCATATTCTTAAAAGAGTTATTTGGGCAGCAGTGGTGACGGTTAATGCTGACATATCCACACCATCCTCTTGCCTTCACCCTCTGTGTTGGAAGTGCAGGTGGAAGAGAGGGTCTCCCCTAATCCCACAATCCCCACAACTGAGTAGCCTGCATTGACCACATTTTTTATTTAGGCTTTTCTAAAGACCTAATAGTAAACAATTAAAACTGATAAAACCTACCAAAGCCAACTTGTAATGTGAGGATAAAAGAATTATGGAGTAATCTTCCATGAACCTGAGCATCACTCATGAATCTTAATAGCAAAAGGGTAGCTTCTACTATTTAATGAGAGCCATAAAGCAAGTTTATGACAGGACCCCAAAGAAGAGACCTGGAGAAGGAAGACCTGTGAGAAGCTGTATTAGAGAACGCAGAAGACTCCTAGGTTTGCTTTCAGAACCTCTAAGTATTTACAGAGAAATGTGACCATCACACAAGATAAAAAGTGAAAGACCAGACTCATTTTTGTCTTTACAGTTTTTTGTTTTCTGCAAATTTTCCACAATAATTATGTTTTTTCCAGATTTTTTTCCTCTCAGTATATTATTGCAAAAAATTGTCAAACATATAGAAAGGTTGAGTAACAGTGTAATGTACACCTGCACACTCAGCATTTAGACTCAACAAATGGTGTCAAGTAGATCTGCATCCAAGTGGTATTTGCCAGCCCTGTGTCCTTGTGCTACTAATTTATTCTGTATGTTCCTTCTACTACAATATACTGGGTGAGCTAGTGTACGTTAAATATGGGCACAGTGCTTCTGCACAGGAAATGTAGACTGGTTCTTTCTCCCTATTTAACCCACCAATTTCTGACTCATCGGGCAGCCTTTGAGGCTAGAAGACATAAAGGCGATCTCAATCATGCTAAATTATGTCGCATTCTAAGTCTAACCAGCCACTCCTGCCCAAATTTCCCAGGAAACATCCCAGTGATGTCTTGCACTTATATGAAGAGAGCAGAGATTCTTTTCTGCTTATCGGAGATTTCTTTCAGCTCTTTAGAGAAATGGAAGAAAGCTGTCCTATGTATCCATTACTGCAGGACAAACTATCCAAAAATCACAAAAATGGTTTTATTTCTTTTCAGTCAGAGATTCCAACAGGGCTTGGCTAGTGATTCTTCTACTCTGTGTGATATCAAGTAAGGTCACTTGGTGCTACGTAGCTTGTGGTGTGGTTGATCTGAGGGCCAAGAAGGCAGACAAGGAGACAGTTGGAAGGCTGGGTTCAGCTGTCCGCCCTCCCTCTGCATGTAGTCTCAGTGCATCTCCTACGTGGTCTCTACAGCGAGGTATCCGGACTTTTTCACGCTAGCTCAGGGCTCTAAGATCAATGGTTTTAAGAGGGAGTGGAACTGCTGGGTCTCATAGCCTGGGCCCACAACTTCTGCCACATTCCATGGGTATAACAATCACAGAGCACTTCCCAATTCAAGTGGAATTGATGAAAAGTGGAATTGATGAAAAGTGGAATTCATGAAAAGAGTGGCAAATGATTTCTGGTCACCTTTAATCTGTCACAAAAGCACTTGAATGCCACATGCTTGAAGAGGTCACAAGTCAAAGGGGCACAATGTGGACCTCTCTCGCGAGCCAGATACTCTGTTAGAACAGCTCATGACTTCCAGATCTGCAGCTGGAGAGGTCCAGGAGCCTCCCCACTCCGTGGTCTGAGTAAAAGTACACCTGGAATCTTCCTTACACTTCCGGTTCTGTAAATCACTTCTACTATACGCTCATGTCTGCCATCCCTGATCCCGTAGAGTCAGCAGATAACAATCTGTTACTCGCCCATTACTGAAATCTCTACACAACCCAGCACTTCTGGGAAATCTACCGCTGACAAAACGGGAATAGGCAGCTTTCTCTTCCTCTGCTGGACAGATGTTCACTCTCTCTTTAAACTTTTCCAAAACTCAGAATGAAGTCCACTTTAGTTAAATTATAAAAAAAGAGAGGAGTACTTTTTAAGTAACAGTGTTCTACTTCACAGCTTTCCATAAAATCCAATGTCATAGCTATTTCAACAAGAGATAACTCAGATGCCAGGTGTGCTAATCCTTTTAACAAGTTAGTTACTGGTTTCAGTAACATTGGAGGGTAATAAGCAGCAGCCAGAGTTAATTATATCTTAGGTTCATTACATATTAATTATAGTTAATTGCAATACATTATACTACGCTGCAAAACTTAGAGGGTTGGAATTCCTAATGAGGCTTGCCATGCATAACATTTCTAGCAAATCTTTGTTTTGATGTGAAATAGAAAGCTTATAAACACTGAGGCATCCAACCACTTCCCTTTCAAAGTCAATCACCCAGAAAAGCTGCATGACAAAGTAGTTAGCTTTTCATCACCATAAACACCTAAGATAAGCTACTAACGGAAGAAGGAGGTTGATTTTGGCTCACGATTTTGAAGGTTCACAGTCCAAGAATGGGCAGCCTCCATTGGCTCTGTGGTCTGTCTGGCGAAGGCCCGGGTGGCAATGTCAGACTTGTGCAGAGGAAGGAAGGGTCATATAGCCAGCCAGCAATCAGAGAGCAACTGGATCTTGTCAGGCCCTTAGAACCAACGCTCCAGGGAGACCCACCTGCCTGGGGCATGCTCCCAGGGCCCCAGGGCCCATTGCCTAAACCTCTCAATTGGAGGGCTTCCACCTTCCCAGCACTATCAACCAACACTCTGGGATTCAAACTTTAGGAGTTTGCCTTAGTCTGGAGACCATACCCTATCCAAACCATAGCAGACAGGTCTTTAAAAAGCTCATGGAAGGGTCTGCATTGTGGCATTGTGGGTAAAGCCACCGCCTGTGACTCGGGCATCCCATATGGGCGTTGGTTTGTGTCCAGGCTGCTCTCTGCTAATGGGCCTGGGAAGGCACCCATGTGGAGACCTGGAGGAAGCTCCTGGCTCCTGGCTGCCGCCTGGACCAGCCCAGCCCTGGCCATTGTGGCCATTTGGGAAGTGTACCAGCCCATGGAGGAACTCTCTGTCCCTCTCTCTGTAACTCTGCCTTTCAAAATAAATAAATCTTTAAAAAAATTTCATGGAAAATGTGTATTATGAAATAATTATGCATGGATTAAAACATTTTTCACCAAAATAACTTTTTCTTTGAAGTCCATTTTTGTAGGAAATTTTTAAAACATTCTTGTAGTTGACACATTTGCGGCCATTGTTTCAACCTACGTAACAGAAATAAATGATCCTTGACTGTATTGTAGATATATACATAAATTCTACTTATTGATCTATTTGTAAATGTACATAAATATTAACAGTCTCTAAAATGACTTTGTGTATTTACTTGTCAGGAGTAAAGTTTTTTGATTCTAACCGACAAGGTGCTTTAAGTACTAACCCGAGGACACGACACGGGTTGGTCGTAAACTAAGCAAGAGCCCTAAACTGCACAGCAGAAATGATTCATTTTCCCTTTGAATTCAGAGACTGATGGCTTCCCCTCCAACCCAGCCGGGTCTTGGGGCACCCGCTGGAGGGCAGGCAGCCAGGGGATCCCTGGCACGGAGGGCGGGAGCCGAGTGACCCTGACAAGAAGGGAAGAGGTGGCCGCAAGTGGCGTGGAAATGACCAGGTCTTTAGAGAACTCTGCGAAAGACGGGCAGTCTTCTCAGCGTCTCGGGCTGCTACTACACACCGCTCGGTTTTCATGGGCACTCTGCAGGTGCCCCGGGGAAACTCAGGCACACGTCCGAGGGACTTCTCCGTCGGTGTAGACACTGCTGTGCCGTCCGGTCCGTGGAGAGCGCTCGGGCCGGTCCCCGCTTCCTCAGCGCGGCTAGGCTGCTCGCTCGGGGAGCATGCGGGTCCTCGCGTGCCCTCGCAGCTTGGGGACAGGGCTGCGAGGTCTGGCACCCGGCCCGCGCGGGGCCCTGAACGCGCAACCGGGGAGACCGCGGCCGTCCTTTCGCACACAGCAAACGCTAGCGGGGGTTCCGGCCAAGCCTTTTCTTTTCCTTCGTTTCCAGTTATCGCCCCCCCCCCCACCCCCCCACCCCCGCTCGAACCAGCTGGCAGGCACAAACAGCTCCCTAATATTTGCGCACAATTTATCTGGGTCGGTTTCTCGTGTCTCTCCACCCGAAGGAGGATTTAAAAAGAGAAAGTCTGGAGACGGAGGGTTTTTCGGTTTCCAGACATTTCTGTGGAGAAATCCAGGCAGGGCCGGGAAAGTCTAGGGCCATCTGCTGAAGGTAGGGGCCAGGTGCTGCTTCCCGGGCCAGGGCGGTGTGAGACCAACCCAGCCTCAGGGGCCGGGAGCGACCATCCGGCTGCTGAGCCGCGCCCTCCGCCGGGCTGCGCGCCCTGGGCTCGGGAGCAGAAGGCGAGAGCACGAGCCGGCCCACGCCCCGGGTGCCCGAGCGCGCGGGGCCCGAGGCCGAGCGGAGCCTGTCCCTTTAAGGGGCCGGTCTCCGGGCACCGCCGGCCCAGACGCCGGGACGTGCCGGAGCCGCCCCGCCCCGAAGCCGCCCGTTTCCTTTCTGGCGGCGCGGCGGCACCTGAGCGACTGCGGCGGCGGCGGCGGCGGCGCCTCCTCGAGCAGGCATCTCGGGCTGGAGTGCCGGCGCCGCCGCGTCTTCTCGATCTCCCCTCCCAGCCGCTCAGGGTGAGGGCAAGCAGGCCGCGCTGGGCCCGGGCGCGGGGTCCCGGAGGGAGGGCAGCTCCGGCCGCGGGGCCCGGGGCGGGCGGGCCGCGCCGGGCGGGGGGCGCGGCCGCACGGCCGGAACATCACCCGCGGCGCCGCTCGTCCGCTAGGCCTCGGGCGCCCGGGGGCCGCCACCTGGCTCCTGCCCACGCCGGGCCGCCGCAGCGGGCGGGCTTGGCGGGGCCGAGTGGGCCTCGCCGGGCCGCGCAGGGCCTGACCCCTGTTCTGCCGCGGCGGCCGGGAGCGTGGCTGGGGACTCTCCCGCGGGGACGTCTCCTGAGGGCGAGGTCGGCCCGAGAGGGCCCTGGGGTGACCGAGGCGTCTATTTTTAGCCAACCCTGAGGGCCCCCGGGAGGGAAGGCGGATTACCGCCTGCTCCGCCGGGGGCCCGGAGGGCGTGCGTGTCCCGTGGCGTCGGTGGCCAGAGCTGGGCCACGCTTACGCCATGCTGGAATGTCGCTCTCGCCGCGCCCTCCGGGTCCTTGGGGGGCACCGGCCTCCCCCAGCGCCCCCCTTCTCGCCTGGTGCCCGGCAGGGCTCGCTGTGGGGCGGCGGATGGGGACTGGAGTTTGGAAAAACGAGTGGACGGCCCGCGAGACGGGCGAAGTTAGCCTTCTGCTCCCCGAGGGGTGTGTCTTGCTCGGGCGTCCCCTCCCCCTCCGCGCCCAACAATGAGCTGTTTGGCGTCGGGGAACCTGGGCCGAAAACCAAACTGGCGGCCCAGAGCCGTCTCCCCCGCCGTCGGAGCCGGTGTGGAATGCGCGGCCCCGCTCGTGGGTGGCGGAGGGACGCGGGAGCGCGGCGCCCTAAGCGCGCCCCGCTGCACCTGGAAGGGGCTGGGAGCGGGCGAGCCAGCGTGAACCATCCCTTCCGGGAGGAAGGAGGAAGCCGGGTCCCCCACTGTGGGGTCCCTACCCGGGACGGATTCCTGAGCAGCGGCTGTATGACTGAGCGCTGCGTGCAGAGCTACGGCCGGCGTTAACTGTTCAAAGTTGTGGGTGTCTTTTTTGAGCTGCTTCGGTGGGACGTCTTGAGGAATGTAGATGCCCATAGCCGGCCCAAAGAGAACGGCCTGGGGTTGACTCCACCCTGGAGATGGCGTGGGCGTTGTCTTCCAAGCTTGAATTTGGCCAAATTAGGCGGCACTTGTTCCCACAGCCTCACCTAGCAGGTTCACCGCACCGGCACCCGCGGCTGCAGTTTGGCCCAAGGCAGTTGCCGGTAGGACTTGAGAAAGACTTTCCAAGAACAATTAATGCATGGGTATTCTTTTGTGCTGATCTGTATTTTGGGTAGAGGTGCCTTGCACTGACTTCAGTATTTGATGTTCTTTGGTAAACAGAGCTTTTCTGTTTCTTCCCTTTTTAGTTGAAAGATCTACCTGGGCTTACGGTTGTAGGTTCTGAGTTTGTTATAACCCCACCCCAACGCTGGCTTACAAATGTTCTGATTGTGTAGCTGGTGACATAGCCGACAGTTTCTCAGCCGTCAGGTGTGCTTGCAGAATATGATGTTATATTTACTTTACCTTTCTGAGGCTCATACTGAAACTTAAAATACAACTAGACTACTGAACATTTTTCTTTAGTGTATTAAACAGTTCAAAGTTGTAAAGGATACCAACTGTTTAACCCTTTCCTGATTTGGTGCTAGCATTAATGGAGACCTGTTACTTTACCATTTGTTCCATATATATGTATATATTAATATATAAAAGAGCCCCACTACTGAGATATCACCATGTTGGCTTTCAGTAGTTTTTTAAATTACTTTATTTGAAAGGCTGAGAGAGGGAGGGTGGGGGTGGGGAGAGAGAGACAGATATAGAGACACCATTCCTTCCATGTGGTGGTTCACTGCCCAAATGGCCACAGTGGCTGGAGTCGGCTCACGCCCAAGCTAGGAGCCTTGGACCTGCATCCCGCAGGGACCCAAGTACTTGGACCATCATCCACTGCTTTCCCTTGTGCATTAGCAGGGAGTTGGTTAGGGATGGCCAGGACTCTAACCGGTTTATCCTATATGGATGCTGGAATTCCAGGTGTTGACTGAACCTGCTGTGCCACCATGGTCCCCTAATTTACATATTTTGATATCCTGCCTTAATAGTAGTAGTTTCTTCTGCTTAAGGTAGTGTTTTTTTTCCCAAAAATCTCTTATTCCAAGCTGCCCTAAAATTGAAGATTTTAGTCTACTTTTAGTAAGGCGATCATTCTAAGAATCACGTCAGTGTGGTTTTTCTAAAGGGTACAAGAATTGAAGACTGTATGTTCATTTGTTCTTGTTTTGCGTTTTACTTAAATATATTGAATATGTATTTTTAATTGTGGATTTATTAGTTTTTTATAGCTAAGGAAGTTTAAGTATAAAAGACTTTTTTTTTTTTTTTTTTGGACAGGCAGAGTGGACAGTGAGAGAGAGAGAGACAGAGAGAAAGGTCTTCCTTTTTACTGTTGGTTCACCCTCCAGTGGCCGCCGCACTGCGCTGATCTGAAGCCAGGAGTCAGGTGCTTCTCCTGGTCTCCCATGGGGTGCAGGGCCCAACGACCTGGACCATCCTCCACTGCCTTCCTGGGCCACAGCAGAGAGCTGGACAGGAAGAGGAGCGACCGGGACAGAATCCGGTGCCCCGATTGGGACTAGAACCCAGTGTACTGGCGCTGCAGGTGGAGGATTAGCCTATTGAGCCGCAGCACCGGCCAAGTATAAAAGACTTCTAATACTTTAAACATTTTAAATTGTTAATAAACTTGATAGAAAGCTTTAGGTTTCTTAGGAATCTGACATAAATGTTAGTGTACAATCTGGAAATTTAGAGAAACTGCATTAAAAGGAGATCTGTTGAACTGCTAGTTAGGTATACTGTTTGTTTTGAAGGTATAGCAGAACTCTTCTAGAAGTAAGAAACTTTTTCTAGATGTGACATTGGTATTTACCTGTGCACAGAGTTGCATTTCGTTGCTTTCAGTTATCTTTTTTTTTTTAAAGATTTATTTGAAAGGCAGAGTTAGAGAGAGATCTTCCATCCGCTGGTTCACACCCCAGATAGCCACAATGTCTGGAGCTGGGCCAATTCAAAGCCAGGATCTACATCGGGGTCTCCCATGTGGGTGCAGGGGCCCAAGGAATTGAGCCATCTTCCCCTGCTTTCCCAGGTACATTAGCAGGGAGTTGGATAGAAAGTGGAGCAGCTGGGACTCAAACCGGTGCTCATGTGGAATGCCGGAGCTGCGGCAACAGCTTTACCCACTATGCCACAGCGCCAGCCCCTGCTTTCAGTTCTTGGCAATGTGATTTTGGGTGTTCTGATCTGCAAAATGTAATTGATGTGCAGATCACTGGGAAAGCACTGGCTTAGATAAGAATATAAGGTGTTTTTTTTTTTTTTTTTAATGACAGAGTTGAATAATAAGGAAAAAAACCTTATGAACTAAGGAATTTAAGTTAATCTGAAGTCTAGAAGAAGGAAAGAAATGACAAAACTGTATGGTGTATGCCAGGTTGTTGAATTGGTACTTAAATGTATTTCTGTTCTTTGAGAGGTGGGTTTCGGTTATTTCTCTTTCTTTTTTAAAAATGAGTGTTAAAAGGAAAATGGGCAAGATATACTTTAAATATTAAGAGTAATTTTACTAAAGACTCCAGTAGGAAATAACAGTATCCCTAGGACATGTATAGAAAATGCTCAACTCCTTTTTTTAGATTTATTTATTTATTTGAAAGAGTTACAGAGGGAGGGAGACGCAGTGGGAGATATTCCATCCTGTGGTTCCTTAGATGTCTCTCACATGGGTGGCAGGGGCCTAAGTACTGACGTCATCTGCTGCTGCTTTCTGAGGCCATTGGGTAGGAACTGGATTGGAAGTGGAGCAGCTGGGACTTGAAACTGGGCCCATATGGGATGCCAGCATCCCAGATAGCAGCTTTACCTGCTGTGCCACAATGCTGGCCCCTCAATCCCCCCCCCTTTTTTTTTGAGATTTTATTTATTTATATGAGAGGTAGAGTTACAGACAATGAGAGGGAGAGAGAGAGAAAGGTCTTCCATCCACTGGTTTAACTTTCCAGATAGCTGCAATGGCTGGAGCTGAGCCGATCCGAAGCCAGGAGCTAGGAGCTTCTTCCGGGTCTCCCATTTGGATTCAGGGGCTCAAGTGCTTGGGCCATCTTCCAGTGTTTTCCCAGGCCATAGCCGAGAGTTGGATTGGAAGAGGAGCAACTGGGACTAGAACCAGCCGCATATGGAATGCCAGTGCTGAAGGTGGATTAACCTGCACCGCAGCGCTGGCCTCTTCAACTCCTTTTTTAAAAGCATTTTTCCCCCCAAGAGACAGAGCTTTCCCGTCTACTGATTCAGTCCCCAGATGCCTACTGGCTGGGGCTGGGTGGGGCTGGAAGGGAATTCCATTTTTTGTTTTCCTTGTGGGTGGCAGGAACTCAATCACTTGAGCTATCTCTACTGCCTCCCAATGTCTGTATAAGCAGGAAGCTGGAGTCAGGAGCCAGAGCTGCCTTTTTGAATCTGCATTAACAGGAAGCTGAAATCAGAACCCAGGTATTCCAGTATGGTGCCTGAGCGTCTTAACTTGTGTCTTAGCTGAAGGCTAAATGCTTGCTCCTCAACTCCTTAAAATCTTCAGTCTGGTTTCAGCAAAATGATTTGTGTACTAAATACAATTGAAATTGTTTATAGTGTTTCTTCCATGACACCCTAGATATTTGGGTTCTCTCCTTAATGATTGTGTTGTCCATCCTATCCTTATAGCTTATCCTCTCTTAAAGTTGACACGCTCAGTCTTTGGTTTGTTTTTTCTTTTTATATTCCTCTGGCCATCTTCTCGAGTGTTATTGCTTTAAATACCTGTATGCTGACGGCTGCCATATTTCTGTCTCTGGTCCAGACTTTCCTCCTACGCTCTAGACAACTTATTAGGTCTATCCACCTGAACGTGTAGTTATCAACCCAGACTTCCCGATTCTTCTGTAAACCTACCTGAAATGTGGTCTGACTTATTTGTATCTGATGGCAGCTCTGTCCAACACTCGAGTCATCCCTTTCTTACCCTTGACATTCTGTGCTTTTTCTTATCTTGAAAGCGGGTCCAGAATCCAGTCATGTCTTATTGCCTACATTATTTACCAGCCTTGTCCAAGCCATTCTTTGTGTCTTGCTTAGATTTTTCCAGTTAGCCACTTTTTATTTATTTATTTATTTATTTGAAAGTCAGAGTTACACAGAGAGAGCGAGCTTCCATCTGATGGTTCACTCCCCAGTTGGCCACAACAGCTAGAGCTGGGCTGATCCAAAGCCAGGAGCCAGGAGCTTCTTCTGGGTCTCCCACATAGGTGCAGGGGTCCAAGGACTTGAGCCATCTTCTGCTTTCCCAGGCCACAGCAGAGAGTTGGATCGGAAGTGGGCGCCTATATTCGATGCTGGCGCTTCAGGCCAGGGTGTTAACCCACTGCCCCACAGCACTGGCCCCAGTTAGCCACTTTTTAAAAACACTGTTAACACCTGTGCTAGTGCTAGTGCTAACTGCCATTTGCTGTTTCACTTCCTAAATGCCTGCGATGTCCAGGCCTGGGACAAGGCCAAAGTTGGGAACTGGGAGCTCAGTCCATGTCTCTCATGGTGTGTGTCAGGATCCCAATTACCTGAGCCATCAACGTTGCCTCCCAGGTGCTGCATTAGCAGGAAGTTCGAGTCAGGAACCGCAGCAGAGGCTCAAACCAGGCACTCCATAGGGATTATGGATTTCCTACCTGATGTCTTTACTGCTGGGCCTGATGTGCACCCCTTCGTTAGCTTATTAACTGACCTCCCTGCTTTTGTAGTGGCAATCTACAGGCATCTTATTAAAGCAGCCGGATCAAATCACTTCTCTCCTCAAAATCCTGTAGTCACTTCCCGTTGTAGAATAAAGGCTGAAGTCCTTATGGCCTATACAGCCTTGCAGAATCTGGGCACTCCCACTCTCCCCGTCTTCCCCTTAAGGCTCAATTTATGGCTGCTCTCCCCAGGCTTGCTTCCCTGCAGCCCCAGAGGCTGTTGGACCTCTTTGGATCACTTTCTCCCTAAGATACTGGCTTAGGTGAGTCTCTTGTCCGCTTTTGTTCTTGACTCTTTAAATGTCACTCTCAAATTTCTACCTGACTCTCTTAGTTAAAACTGCACTCCCCTACTTTTGTTGGTACTTGTATACTGCTGTTTCTCCATAACACTTGGAACCTTTTGTTATACTATGTAGTTTCCTTATTGATTATATCTCTTGTTTTCCCCTGCCCTCAAACACCATAATCAAGCTCTGTGAGGGCAGGAATTTTGTTTGTTTATTGATGGGTCAAGGGTTTAGAGGATTGTCTGGCAGGTGGATGGTCAGTAAGGATTTGTTGAATGAATGAATTAAACCTATTCTGCAGTTCTTTGACGGATACCTCATTCGTGGATGTGTGCAGTTTTCAGTTGGCTCCTTTCCTCTCCTAGGAACCAGCAGAGGGTTGAAACGAGTGGCTGGGAGCCTTTGGGAACCCGATGCTAGCAGGAGTGATGTTAGAGTGTGATTGAGATCCTTGTTCCTGTCCAGTGTGATTAGACCTTAATTCAAAAAGTAGATTGAAAAAATAAGGGCTCAGAATACACTTGTACCTTAAGTGTTTTACATAGTACAAACTTAATTTTACTTTTATTTTTATTTGCCTGTATTTTTATTTGGACCAAGCTTCCTCCTTCCCTCTCTTTCTTTCTCTTAAAGGTATGTATTTAAAAGGCAGAGTTAACAGAGAAGGAGAGACAGAGATCTTCCAGTTGCTGGTTCACTTCCCAAATGGCTGTAATGGCTTGTACTAGGCCATGTCAAAGCCAGAATCTTCAACCATGTCTGCCACACAGGTGGCAGGGACTCAAATGCTTGGGCCATCATCTGCTGCTTTCCCAGGCATATTAGCAGGAAGCTGGATTATTGGAAATGGAGTAGCCAGGATTCAAACTGGCCCTTGGATATGGGATGGTGACTTAACCTGCTGTGCCATGATGCTGGTCCCCAATCTGTTTCTTAGACTAGGGAGTTTCTTGATCATCCTTCCATGAATTGTACCCTAATTTAAAACATTATCTGTGGTTTCTAGTATTGGTTACTTTAAAGTGGAATGAAAGTGTAGGCCCTGGCAAAGTCCAGGTATAGAACCCTTCTAGACTTTTCTAGTCTTCACTATTCCCTTCCTAGGATTTAACTTAGTTTCCCTAGAAATAACATCTTTTGGCTTTATTCTCATATTTAATTTATTTACGCAAGTACCTGTGTAGGTCAGTACACTGTTAGCCAGAAGCAGCTTTCAGTGGACACCAGCCTATTTTTACAAAATTGGAGCGTGTTCGTTAATTCAGAGAGGTCCTTTAAGATAGCTTCCCCTTTCAGTAGGCTTTGTAGGGGCTGTAGCAGTTTAGCAGTTTACCATTACTGGAGGAGTATGTTATTTACTCATATTTCTTTATTTTTTAAAGATTTATATATTTATTTGAAAGTCAGAGTTACACAGAGAGGAAAGGCAGAGAGAGAGAGGTTTCCGTCCAATGGTTCACTCCCCAGATGGCCGCAACAGCCGGAGCTGTGCTGATCTGAGGCCAGGAGCTTCTTCCAGGTCTCCCACTTGGGTGCAGGGGCCCAAGGACTTGGGCCATCTCTGCTTTCCCAGGCCATAGCAGAGAGCTGGATCAGAAGTGGAGCAGCCAGGTCTCGAACCGGCGCCCATATTCGATGCTGGCGCTTCAGGCCAGGGCACTGTGCCACAGTGCCGGCCCCTCATATTTATTTGAGTGAGTAATATTTTAAAGTGCAGTTAGTTAATCAGAACTCAGTTGAGCTTTAGTAAGTATGTTGTCTATCGAAAGATGTGCTGTTAGACTACATTTTCACAGGAAAATGTGGGACAATTGTTTTTCTTGCAAAGAGTCATTTGAATTGCCAAAACAGTCAGCTTTGGTGTAATAAGTGTAGTTAGGTGACCTACAGATCTTAGAACTTTTTACCTCTTAAGATTTTATTCAAGTTCTTTATTACTCAGTTCTTTAGTTATATAACGTCTATGTGAGCTAGGGAGTTTGAATTTGGCTTTCATATTTAGTAGTACATACTGAATGTGTGATCCTATCTCTTAAGTGAGGTTCATTAAGAAATTATCTTAATTGCTCTATAAGTGATAGCTAACATTAGAGTGCTCATTTGTTGTCATGCACTGTTAATACAGTATTGTATTATATACAGTATACAATAAAGTATAGCATTGTATCCTCCCCACATTCTTTTTTTTTTTTTTTTTTGGATAGGCAGAGTTAGAGAAGGTGAGACAGAAAGGTCTTCCTTCCTTTGGTTACCCCCCAAATGGCTGCTATGTCCTGGCACGCGCCGATCCAAAGCCAGGAGCCAGGTGTGTCCTCTCTTCCTGGTCTCCTATGTGGGTGCAGGGCCCAAGCACTTGGGCCATCCTCCACTGCCTTCCCTGGCCACAGCAGAGAGCTGGACTGGAAGAGGAGCAACCAGGACAGAATCGGGCTCCCCAACCAGGACTAGAACCCTGGGGTGCTGGCGCCGCAGGCAGAGGATTAGCCAAGTGAGCCACGGCGCCAGCCACCGCACAGTCTTAGAGAGTAGATAACTGTTTGGAAACTAAAGAGATAAGTTATATAGTTTGTCCACAGACAGCACATAAGAACTTGAATTTAAACTGAGATATTCTGACTTTAGAGCTCATTCTTAACTCACTGAACTGTCTGTTTTCTAACAGGAGAAAGATGCACTTGTGTATGATGTGAGAAAACTAAATTAAGTTTATAAAGATTTTCCTTCTGAAGGTAGAGGATTAACTCCTAACAATGACTTAAATTTGAGTATGTGAATTCCAAATGGGGAAAATAGTAAGAGCTACTTAAAACCAAATGCTATGACATGTTTTAAATTCTTTTATTTATTAATTTGAAGGGGTTTGGGGCAAAAGAGAGATCTTCCATCTGTTGGTTCACTTCTTAAGTGTCCACAACAGTCAGGGCTGGGCTAGTGCAAAGCCAGGAGCCCAGGACTCAGTCTGGGTCTGTCTCACATGGGTGGCAGGACAGAACTACCTAATCTGTTACCTGAGGCTTACAAAGGGGGCATTAGCAGGAAGCTGGAAGTGGAAGTGGCTCTGGGACTCAAACCCAGGCATTTTGATATGAGATGTGGGCACCCCAAGTAGCATCTTATCCGCTGTGCCATGCACTTACTCCATATAAAATGGTTTAGTTAGATGGAAAGCAGTGGGTAGACTGTGATCCTTTTGAATTTCCAAGAATTTTTTTTCTGTCTAGATTTTTGTGTTTTGTGCATTATGAATCACTGTCATGATTTTATAGATAAAAATCTTAGATTTTTTTGAGATTTTTTCTTCTCAGCTTATCTCAGAAAGGCTGACCTTGAATTCTCTAATTACACATCCTCTCTCCTCTGTGTCCCAGTTTTGTTTTTCTTCATTGCATTATCAGTCACCATCTGACCTTAAACTACTTACTATGCCCACAGAAGATAAGCTGTGTGAGGTGGGGACTCTGTCCTCCTCATCGCTGTGACTGTATTTCTGGCCCTTCGGTGCTGGTGCTCAGTTTGAATGAGTGCAAGGCCTTATATGAAAGTTACCGTGACTCGTGAGTCTTCTGCTTTACTTGTCGTCGAGTGGTGTTTGGAATGCCACGTAAAGTGAAGCTGCAAGAACAAGGGTTTCAGGTTGACTCTTGGGAGAGTGGAATGGAAAACATTCCAAAGAGTTTCAGCAAAATGCTTCCTTATAGGACCAATTAATCTTGTTGATCAGTTACATATGTGTTCTGAGTGGCATCTCTACATAAATAACTTAGTGATTACAAGTGTTGTCTTGGAAATTTTGACAAGCTAAGCTACATTGAAAGGTTCCAAGTGGCTGTTGCTGAACATGTAAGATGTTTCCTTAAATCTTTAATTTCCATGTATAAGTTGATTCCTTTATGTGTTGCTGACCTTTGGGTAAGTCATGTTCATTTGAAATGTGTTCTGTGGTTACTTTACTTTGTCCTTATGCCCTGGACGTCTGAGGTTCACTGAATGTCGTCATCTGTGAAGTGTGCTTCTCAAGGTTGTCATTACTTAGTGGTCTTATTTCTAGGTACAACTTCAGGTACTGTGCTGTATGGTCTTTGTGACTGGTACACCAGTGCTGATGAATGGGATTCATTTCTTAAATAACTTCCAGTTTGATTCGGATGTTAACAGTAATTAATTTTTATTTTCTTAAAGATTTTATTTATTTATTTGAGAGGCAGAGACAGAGGGAGAGACAGGGAGAAGGTCTTCCATCCGCTGGTGCACTCCCCAGATAGCTGCAGTGGCTGGAGCTGGGGCTGATCCGAAGTCAGGAGCTGAGAGCTTCTTGTGGGCCTCCCACGAGGGGGAAGGGGCCCAAGCACTTGGGCCATTTTCTGCTTTTTCAGGCCATAGCAGCGAGCTGGATCAGAAGAAGAGTACCTGGGACTCAAACCGGCACCTATATGGGA
Source organism: Oryctolagus cuniculus (assembly GCF_964237555.1). Lineage (NCBI taxonomy): Eukaryota > Metazoa > Chordata > Mammalia > Lagomorpha > Leporidae > Oryctolagus > Oryctolagus cuniculus. The sequence continues at coordinate 20,963,793 of NC_091443.1, read as the reverse complement.
TGGCGGTGCTGCAGGTAGAGGCTTAGCCCTCTACCCCACAGTGCTGGCCCCCAGAAATAATTTTTTTAAACATTTATTGTTGTATATTTGAAAGGCATATTAAAGAGAGAGAGAGATATTCCTTCTGAGAGGGAGAGACAGCAAAATCTTCCATCCACTGGTTCACTTCCCAAATGGCTGCAATAGCTGGGATTGTGCTAGGCTTAAGCCAGGAGTCCAAGCACTTGGGCCATCTTCTGTTGTTTTCCCAGGCACATTAGCAAGGGCGCTGTGTTGGAAGTGGAGATTTGTGTCTTGAACCAGCGCCCATACAGGATGCCGCTGTCACAGGTGGTGGCTTAATCTGCTGTGCCATATTAATAGTAATTGTACGTTTAAGTTTGACCCTTTGTAAATGTTGCTTAGTTCTTTTGTCTTTTTTGGGGGGAGGGCTATAACTTGAAGTATAAGTGTTTCAGAGCTCAAAATTTTTGGAACAATTTTCAAGTAAAGTACACGTTTACACATTGGAATTATGTGTAAAATACAGTTCATGCATTTACATTGTCTGAAACTGGAGAAGAATAATTCATAAATATAAATTAGTTGCAAAATGAGCAAAGATTCAGCTTTGCTCTGTTTTTTAAGGTTTTATTTTTTTTATTTGAAAGGTGGAGTTAACAGAGAGAGACAGAGATCTTCCATCTGTTGGTTCACTTCCCAAATGGCGACAATGGCCAGGACTAGGCCAAGCTAAAGCCAGGAGCCTGGAACTCCATCTGGGTCTCCCTTGTTGGTGGCTGGGGCCCAAGCACTTGGGCCATCTGCTGCTTTCCTAGGCATGTTAGCATGGAGCTGAAGTGGAAATGGAGCAGTAGAATTCAGACCACTTCCATATGGGATGCTGTTTCACAGGCTTAATCCCCTGACTACTCTTCTAGCACTGATTATCTGGCAGAAATAGGTATTTCCCATCCTTTTAGTGTTAATGTAATTTTTGTTAAAGACAAAAAAAAAAATCCCAACCGCATTTAAAATAACATAATTTTTTGGGGCCGGTGCTGTGGCACAGTAGGTTAATCCTCCGCCTGCGACACTGGCATCCCATATGGGTGCTGGTTCTAGTCCCAGCTGCTCCTCTTCCAATCCCGCTCTCTGCTATGGCCTGGGAAAGCAGTGGAGGAAGGCCCAAGTGCTTGGGCCCCTGCACCCGCATAGGAGACCAGGAGGAAGCACCCGGCTCCTGGCTTCAGATCGGACACAGTTTGGGCTGTTGCGGCTATTTGGGGAGTGAACCAGAGGAAGGAAGATCTTTCTCTCTGTCTCTCCCTCTCACTATCTGTAACTCTACCTCTCAAATAAATAAATAAAATTTAAAAAAAGTCACCATTTCAGTTTTCTAAGGAATAATGTGTAGACAAAGATCACTGTTAGCTGCTAATTCCACAGAAACATCCAGACACGGGGCATTCCCCAGTGGAAGTAGCACATACCAGTTCTGCTTTAGGCTTGCTCTCAAATCAAAGTCCAGACATTTGATCTAGTCTCCAAACTTTACTCATTGAAAGGAAATAGAAACACTAAAAATACCTGTTGGGACTACTGGGATGTCATCAACAAAATTCAGATTCTGGGATGACATTTGGCCTAGCAGTTGAGAAGCCACTTAGGATGCCTGCATTCAGTGCCTGGTTTTAAGTCCTTGCTCCCTTCTCATTCCAGCTTTCTGCTAATGCACTTCCTGGGAAGGAACAGGTGATGGCCCAAGTAGCTGGTTTCTTGCCACCTACACAGCTGTGTGGGAGACGTGGATTAAAAAATGAGCTCCTTGCTTTGACTTGGCCCAGCTCTGTCTGTTGTGGGCATTTGGCAATGAAGCAGCAGATGGAAGCTCTTTGTGTCTGTTAAGTGAATACAACAAATACATAATAATTAAAAAGTACAAACAAATTCAGACTGGAAACCTACAGTCTAACCACATTCCTGCCCCCCCCCCCCCATCCAGAGTTCTAAGAAAGAGATAGAGGGATGGTAGATGAGACACAAGAAATAATCAAATAATAATAAAGAATATTTACAAAGTTGGCAAGCAAACGTGAACACTCTTGATAATTGGTATTAAGGAATTGTTTTTGATTTGCTGTGAGACTAGATATTTTATCCCCTCATTTCCTCCTTCCATCTTCCCACTTCTTTTAAGATTAACACTTTTTTTAAAGATTTTACTTATTTGAGAGGTGAGCTCCAGAGAGAGAGAGAAACAGAAATGTCTTACATCTGCTGGTTCACTCCCCAAATAGCTTCAATGGCTGGAGCTGGGCCTGTCTGAAGGCGGGAGCCAGGAGCCCAAGCACTTGGACCATCTTCCACTGGTTTCCCAGGCCATAGGCAGAGAGCTGGATCAGAAGAGGAGCATCCGAGACATGAACCAGCACCCATATGGGATGCTGGCACCATAGGTGGAGGCTTAGCTTACTACACCACAGTGCCAGCCCCCTACCACTGTGTTTTACAAGTATTTTTTTTTTTTTTTTAAGATTTATTTACTGGAGTGGCTAGTGCTGTGGCATGGTGGGTAAAGCCGTCCCTACAATGCGGGCATCTCATATGGGTGCCGGTTTGAGTCCTGGCTGCTGCATTTCAGATCTAGCTCCCTGAACCCACACGGGAGACCCAGAAGAAACTCCTGGCTCCTGGCTTCGAATCTCCTCAGCTCATTTGGGTAATGCGCCAGTGGATGGAAGACCTCTCCTCTGTATGCCTCTGCCTCTCTTTACCTTTTCCTTTCAAGTAAATAAATAAATCTTAGAAAAAGATTTATTTACTGGAAATACAGTAGGGGCAGAGACAGACCTCCTGTCTGCTGGTTCACTCCCCAAATGGTTACAGTGGCCAGGGCTGGGCCAGGAGGAAGGCAGGAGTCTGGAACTCCAGGTCTTTCATGTAGGTGCAGGGGCCTTAGCACTTGGGCCATCTTCTTTTTTACCAGGCGCATTAGCAGGGAGCTGGATCAGAAGTAGAGCAACCAGGACTCATACTGGTGCTCATATGGTATGCCACAATGCCAGCCTTGCTTTTTACAAGTTTTGCAAATCACGCCCTCTGTCTTTACCCCTAGTATCATGCAGAGAACCTCATTCTCTTCAGGAGCTGTACTTCTGACTTGACAGTATTCATTTAGTCCTCTTCCCTGTTCCTTCTTTATATTCCAGTTGGGCCTGGGGTACTGTTTTAAATTTTTAGTGCATTTCTGACCCAGGAAGATATTTATTTTAGTTTTGAATTCAGCCATCTTTTAAATAATTGTTTGTTTCATGCCATTACTAAGTGTTAGAAGGATCCTTACAGGAAATCTAACTCTTTATTTTTATCTGTTTTGTTCTTCTTGAAACTCAGCTTGTTATATCCTGGATAACAATATTATTTTCTTCTTTTGCTCAAATATGTCCTCTTTTAATCTTGTTAGAAATTATTCAACGCCATTGAAAAAAATCTGATTTTAGTATCATGCCTATTGATGGTTATAATTAGTATCCTTTAGCCTACAAGTATGCTGCTTGGCTGTGCAGGTTGGTCTCATGTTTTTTCAGTATGTTTTGAAATCACTAGTCCAACTAAAGATAAATAAATTTATTTTAAAGGTTAGAACCGCTGCGGCTCAATAGGCTAATCCTCTGCCTAGCGGCGCCGGCACGCCGGCTTCTAGTCCCAGTCGGGGCGCCGGATTCTGTCCCGGTTGCCCCTCTTTCAGGCCAGCTCTCTGCTATGGCCCGGGAGTGCAGTGGAGGATGGCCCAAGTCCTTGGGCCCTGCACCCCATGGGAGACCAGGATAAGTACCTGGCTCCTGCCTTTGGATCAGCGCGGTGCGCCTGCCGCAGCGGCCATTGGAGGGTGAACCAACGGCAAAGGAAGACCTTCCTCTCTGTCTCTCTCTCTCTGTCCACTCTGCCTGTAAAAAAAAGAAAACAAAAAAGAACTTCCGTCCTTTGCCATCTGAACTCTTATTTTTTTTTTATTCCCCTCAAACTCGAAAATTATTTGTTTAATAACTAGGATTCTTAATTCTTGATAATTCTGCTGCTAAAGGAAAAGCCATAAAATGGAAACATGCTTCCCTTAATTTTAGTGGGAAACTATGCTCTAATACCATCTCAACCAGTTTTTCCACATAGGTAAATATTAATCTACAGAGAGGATGAGTTTATATAAGAAAGTCATTTGAAAGTAAGTAATATAATGAAGGCCAGTTGTATTTGCTGAGGCAGAAAGAGAATTTGGTGAGGTGCCATTCTTAGAATAGTCTGTTCTTTGATGTCATTTTCTTCATCAATTTCAGCCCTTTTTGGAACTTAGAATTCTCTTGCATTTAGCCTACACTTAAAAATTAATTTGTGGCACAGAATGCACCATGAAGGCCTAACTTTACAAGCACTTTATTTTTTAAATTTTTTATTTTTATTTTTATTTTTTTTGACAGGCAGAGTTAGACAGTGAGAGAGAGAGAGAGAGAAAGGTCTTCCTTCCATTGGTTCACACCTGAAATGGCCGCCACAGCCGGCGTTGTGCCAGTCAGGAGCCAGGTGCTTCCTCCTGGTCTCCCATGCAGGTGCAAGGCCCAAGCACTTGAGCCATCCTCCACTGCCTTCCTGGGCCACAGCAGAGAGCTGGACTGGAAGAGGAACAATCAGGACAGAACTGGTGCCCCAACCGGGACTAGAACCCGGGGTGCAGGCGCTGCAGGTGGAGGATTAGCCTGGTGATCTGTGGCGCCTGCTTTATTTATTTATTTTTTTTTGACAGGCAGAGTTAGACAATGAGAGAGAGATGGAGAGAAAGGTCTTCCTTTTTCCGTTGGTTCACCCACCAAAGTGGCTGCGCTGTGCTGATCTGAAGCCAGGAGCCAGGTGCTTCTCTTGGTCTCCCATGGGGTGCAAGGCCCAAGTACTTGGACCATCCTCCACTGCACTCCCGGGCCACAGCAGAGAGCTGGACTGGAAGAGGGGCAACCAGGACAGAATCCGGTGCCCGGACCGGGACTAGAACCCGGGGTGCCAGTGCTGCAGGTGGAGGATTAGCCTAGTGAGTTGTGTTGCCGGCCCTACAAGCACTTTAAACAGTGTGGAAATCAAATACAAAGGGAAGGGTTACAGGAGGTGATAGTGTTTCACACCCATGCATGTGAAGCAGAACATTCTGTGTCCATCTAATGGTTGTGTACAGTACAGCTTTGTTACCCGGGATGTGCTCTGACTGGAAAGCATTATGTTGAATAAAAATTAGAGTGCACGAGGTCATAATGTGGAAATTTTACTCTTTATATGATATTTTGTATATGTTTAGGCAAAGAGTCGTTAATAATAAAAGAGGTCCTTGCTTGAAAAGTAGTATTTTCAAGAATCATTTTGATGAAAATCAGTTAACTGAACAATTCATTATGAGAGGTAGTCTGTAAAGTTTAATACCATCATATCCTTGCTTTTCTTAATGAGCTATTGAAATTGCTGCTGCTCCAACTAGGTAAATAAAAGAGTAGCAAGGAGTAACAAAGGGAAAAAATTTATTTTATGAAACATTTAGTTGGTTTGCCTTTTGTTTTCATGCTTGTGTTTAACACATCATTTACAAACTGGCAAGTTTATCATGAGTAATTGTTTAAAATGTTAGTAAGGTCAGGAAAGGAAGTCCTTTGATGCATGATTAAGATATTTTCTAAACCATTAAGTGACAACTTTGGGTCATGGTTGTCTAACCTTTAAAATTTTCCCAATTTATGCTACTATTCAGCTATGTTCAGGATTTAGCTATCTTGTCTCTAAATGTTTTGCCAAAATTAGACATTATATAAAATGTTTTGGGTTTTTCTGATTTAATAATCCTTTTGTTTTTTTAAACAGGCACTAGAATGACTTCTTCACAGTCACTGATTTATAGTGTATTACTTCTTGACACCCCTGCATTGTTTTTTTTTTTTTTTTTTTTTTTTTTTGACAGAGTGGACAGTGAGAGAGAGACAGAGAGGTCTTCCTTTTGCCGTTGGTTCACCCTCCAATGGCCGCCGCGGCCGGCACACCGCGCTGATCCGAAGCCAGGAGCCAGGTGCTTCTCCTGGTCTCCCTTGGGGTGCAGGGCCCAAGCACTTGGGCCATGCTTTACTGCATTCCCGGGCCACAGCAGAGAGCTGGCCTGGAAGAGGAGCAACTGGACAGAATCTGGTGCCCCGACGGGGACTAGAACCTGGTGTGCTGGCGCCGCTAGGCAGAGGATTAGCCTATTGAACTGCGGCGCCGGCTGACACTCCTGCATTTTTTAGTGACAGCATTTTCTTTTACCTAAAGTGAATTTACCAGTTTTAGTGTGGCTATTTTCTATTTTTAGTTTTAACTTAACTCTTCTGGCATTTTTTAAAAAAGATTTTATTTATTTATTATTTGAAAGGCAGAGTTACAGAGAGGCAGAGGCAGAGAGAGAGGGAGAGCAGTCTTCCATCCACTGGTTCACTCCCCAAATGGCTGCAGTAGCTGGATCTGGGCTTATCCAAAGCCAGGAGCCAGAAGCTTTCTTGAGGTCTCCCATGTGGGTACAGGTACAGGGGCCCAAGGACTTGGGGCTGTCTTCCACTGCTTTTCCAGGCCTGAGCAGAGAGCTGGATTGGAAGTGGAGCAGCCAGGATTCAAACCGGTGCCCACATGGGATGCCAGCACTGCAGGTGGTGGCTTTACCCGTTATGCCACAGCACTGCCCTGGCATCTTCTGATAGTAGGGAAAGCAGGAGCCTTTCCTAGAACTTGAAATGTAGGATTTGGGCGGCTACATCCTATCTATCCAGAGGTGATGTTTATCTTTGTTATGACTATGGTGTAACCATGGCTTCCAAGGACAGTCCCCGGAACAGGGAGGCATAGGATAGGGCCTTCTATTTGTGGCTCTATTTTAGTTTTCTGATAACTGATTGCCTTTCAAATTCTTTTTTTTTTTTTTTAAAGATTTATTTATTAATTTGAAAGAGTTACACAGAGAGAGAAGGAGAGGCAGAGAGAGAGAGAAGTCTTCCATTCGCTGGTTCACTCCCCAGTTGGCTGCAATGTCTTGAGCTGTGCTGATCTGAAGCCAGGAGCCGGGAGCTTCTTCTTGGTCTCCCATGTGGGTGCAGGGGCCCAAGGACTTGGGCCATCCTCTACTGCTTTCCCAGGCCATAGCATAGAGCTGGATTGGAAGTGGAGCAGCTGGGACTTGAACCGGCACCCATGTGGGATGCCAGCACTGCAGGCGGTAGCTTTACCCACTACCCCACAGCGACGGCCCTTCAACTTCTCTTAACTTGGAAATTTTCCCTCTCCACCCCCGAAGTTATATTTGTTTGAAAGGCAGAGATAGAGAGAGAAGGAGAGAAGAGAGATCTCTCATTTGCTGGTTCACTCCCCAAATGGCTGCAATGCCTGGGGCTGGGCCAGGCCGAAGTCAGGAGCCAGGAGTTTCTTCTGGGTCTCCTGTATGGGTGCAGAGACCCAAAGACTTGGGCCATCTTCCACTGCTTTCTCGGGCACATTAGCAGGGAGCTGGATACTTACCTGAGAGCTGGATCCAGGTCTCTGGGATGCTGGCACAGCAAGCGGAGGCTTAACCCATTATACCACAATGCCAACCCCAAATAATTTATATCTTTTTTTTTTTTTTAAGATTTATTTATTTGAAAAGCAGAGTTAGAAAGATGTCTTCCATGTGCTGCTTTCATTCCCTCAAATGCCTGTAAACTGCCAGGCTGATCCCAGGGCAAAACCAGAAGCCTGGGTCTCCCATGTGTATGGCAAGCAGCTAAATACTTGAGCCATCATCTGTTTCCCAGAGTGCACATTAGTAGGAAGCTTGCTGGGCAGCAGAGAAGCTGGGAATCCATCCAGGCTCTTGTCCCACATAGTGCCTTTTTTTTTTCCCTTTTAAAAATTTTATTTATTTATTTGAAACTCAGAGTTACAGAGAGGAAAAGGCACAGAGAGAAAGAGAGAGAGGGGTCTTCCATCCGCTGGTTCACTCCCCAGATGGCTGCAATGTCCAGAGCTACACCAGTCCAAAGCCAGGAGACAGGAGCTTCTTCTGGGTCTCCCCCATGGGTTCAGGGGCCCAAGGACTTGGGCCATCCTCCACTGCTTTCCCGGGCCATAGCAGGTAGCTGGATTGGAAGAGGAGCAGCCAGGACTCGAACCGGCGCCCATATGGGATGCTGGCACTGCAGGTGGCAGGCAGCTTTACCCACTATGCCGCAGCGCTGCCCCCCCCCCCCATGTAGTATTTTAACTGTTGCATCAAATGACTGCCTCTTAAGATTCTTAATTAGCTAATTTCTTTCATCCTCTTTTGCTTAAGTTTCTTACTGGGAGTGAAGTCAGAAGAAAGGAGCTTTTTTTGGATAAACTGTAGTTTTTTTGCTGTTGTAGAATTAAACATTTGTTGAAATATATAAGTTATACTTACTTTCCGCTCATAGTAATTCCATCTGTGCTTTCAGTGTTTCATTTTTCAGTCACATATTCCTTTTGCAGCTTCAATAATATTATAAAGTTCATATCATGATAAAATGTCTTATTTTGTGTTTCAGAGTACTAGTTAATCCAAATAGGATTGGTATATATTGTATTAAGTATGGTTTATTTTGAAGGAAAATGCAAAAGGAAGGACTCAAAAGGACTAGCTGTGTAAAGTTGAGTTGATTTATAGTCAAGGAAGTAGGCCCCCCCCCTTTTTTTTTTCTGCTTCCCAGGTTTATTCTGGATGCGCTGTAGTCAACCAGGTTTTGGAAGTGCTATGCATGGAGTACTGTGTGGGCTCTTTGATAGTGGGTACAGGAAAAAGTATAGATGAGGAAGAGTTATTCATTTGGCATGCTAAACTTTGAGTAGGAAAAAGTAAACCTTGTTTAGGGAGTAAAATATCTGTAGTGAATTTTTTAAAAAAATATTTATTGGAAAGAGCTACAGAGGAAAGGAGAGACAGCTCTCTGTCTTATCAAATTAAAAACAAGGGAAAAAAAGAAACTGGGAATTTGCAGAATAACATTTAAAGTTGAAATTAAAAAGTAGATATGTAGGTTTGTGGTGTAGCAGGTTAAGCCTCCATCTGCGATGCCACCATCCTATGTGGGCACCAGTTCAAGACCTGGCTGCTCCACTCTCCATTTAGCTCCCTGCTAAAGCACCGGGGAAAGCAGTGGAAGATGATCCAAGTCCTTGGGCCCCTGTGCCAACATAAGAGACCTGAAAGAAGCTCAGCTATTATGGCCTTTTGGGGAGTGGACTGGTAGATGGAAGATCTCTCTCCTCTCTCTGTAACTCTGCCTTGCAAAAAAAAAAAAAAAAAAAAAAAAAAAGTAGGTATGTAATAATTACATATAGAAGTTGGAATGTATACTATAAAATAGATTATGTAATTTTTAGAAAAGTTAACCAGACTTTCAGTACTCATTGGTATACTTTATTAGAAAATGCTGTGAATTTTGTATGACTTTGTAGTTGGAAGCTTATAACTTAGGAGGCAGAGAGGATTTTTTTTTTTTGCTAGCATTTATTTTTCTGGCCTTAGAAAAATTTTTTAGGTAAAAAGGTCATCTGAAATGTTATATGAAAGGGTATTGGCTTAATTGCAGTCATATTCTGGTTGGAAGACTTAGTCACACACACAAAAACTTCTGAATTAGTAAATTTCATGTGCAGTATTGATTGCTGACATTAATAATTATACATTACTTCTGAAAACTAATATTCCACTGTTTAACTGGGTCTAGGAGTCTTTGTTAATAGTTATTGTTTCTTTGGAGATTTTATTTCATTATCTTCCGTCTTCTTGCTGACTAATAGGTAATTCTAATTTTACTTCTTCATAGATGGTCTTTTCTGTGTTGCTTTTAAGACTTGCTTTGCATCTTTAGAATGATAGTGTTACTATAATATGCTTAAATATATATATATATATTTTAAAATTCTGTTCAGATTTTGTTGCCCTTCCTGAATTGGAAGATTGATGTTTTCAACAGTTTTTGAAAATTCTCAACCATTCCCTCATCAGATACTACCTTTGTTACCAATTTGCTTATTAATCTGAAATATTAATAAGCCTTGTGGGTTCTTGCCACAAATTCAAAAAATAATTCTGAATACTGGCACCAATAAACCAGGCAGCATGATAAGTTTTTAAGCTTTTTATTTAGTGAGATAAATGCATAGGAGAGGGAAGCCGTTAGTCTAATCTAAGGGAGAAGGGAAAGTCTAGAAATTAAGTTGGAATCCATACCAAGCATAAAGCAGGCCAAAAGCCACTTGCAGCAAGTGTTTGGTTTTGAGCAGTTATTAACAGCTTATCACAGGGAGCAGAGTGAAGGCAGAGAGTGATTTTGGGGTGTTCCTCACCTTTTACATGCTTTACAAAGGGGAGTGGTTTCATGGTCTGTTGGGCAGGTGGGTGCCCAGGTGTGGTCAGGTAGGGACGTGAGGTCACATGGGGGCCATGGTGGAGGGTGTGGTCTCCAGCTTACAGACCTAGTAGGCTTTGTTCTATCTGTCTGCCTATATCACTTTATTTATTTTTTTATTTTAAGACTTATTTTTTTCTTTGAAAGCCAGGGTTACAGAGAGGCAGAGAAAGAGGGAGGCTTCCATTCAGAGAGGGGGGAGGAGGGGGGGGGAGGGAGGCAGAGAGAGAGAGAGAGAGAGAGAGAAAGAAAAGCTGGGAGCCAGGAGTTTCTTCCAGGTCTCCCACATGGTGCAGGGGCCCAAGGTCTTGGGCCATCTTCTACTGCTTTCCCAGGCCATAGCAGAGAGATGGATTGGAAGTGGAGCAGCTGGGACTCAAACCGGCACCCATATGGTATGCTGGCACTGCATCCCTTTACCCTCTACACCACAGTGCTGCCCCACCTTTATTCTTTTTCACCTTGAATTCCCATTTTACTTGATCTTTTCATTTTTAGCCTTCATTTGCATTAATTTTTCTTCATATTTTCCCTTATGTATCCCTCTATGCTATATTGTCAGCTGTTATCAGATCCGTTTGATAATTCTTTAACTTTGTATACTTATGAGTCCAGTTTTTAATTCTGGGTATGTTTGTCTATGTGTGTGCATGTATTTGTATTTCTGCAGGTCTTTCTAATTTCTCTCTGTGTGTATGTTTTCTGAGAGCTTGATTTCTTTTATAGCTGAAAGAATTTTTTATGGTCTCTTATATTTTGTTATCTGGAGTTCTTTTGGATGTACTGCCTGTTCACATCTACTAGCTCTTGTTCATTTTTTGTTTTAAATGTGTATGTATTTTCATCTACTTGAAAGGTAGAGTGACAGAGATAGAAAGAGAGAGAGAAAGGGGGGGTGGGAGGGGAGAGAGAGAGGGAGGGAAATTTTGACAGAGATCTTCCCGTTTGCAGTTTCTCTTCTCCAATGCCTACAACAGCCAGGGCTGAAGCCTGGCCTTCCATGTGGGTGGCAGGGCACTAACTACTGTAGTTAACCTCTGTTGCCTCTTAGGCTGTGCATTAGCAAGAATTTAGATCCCAGGGGAGTAGGGGATTCAAATGGAACTCAAATGGCATCCCAAGTGGTGGCTTAACCTGTTGTGTTACAGCAGCTTCTCTTGTTCATTTCTGATTGCAAATTTATCTTCAGCAGGAGTATATCTCCAAATACTATACTGTGAGGACATGGCTGGGATACAAGGAATTTTTCTCGAGAGGGGTTTTGTTTTCTTCCTAAGACTGAGAATTTCATCAGGGCTTCTATAACCTTTGAGCCATCTTTCCATTAATGTATTTTTGGTAAGAGGGGGGTGAGCGTGTTCTGGATTGGCAGAGATTGTAGATGGAAATCCCAGTTCAGAGTTACAGATTGTTAATGGCGATTTTGTTTTCTCTGACTTTTGGAAAAGCAGATGAGGTTTCTATGTATTTTTCTTACTGTGTTAATATGGTGGTTCCCCCGCCCCCCTTTTCCCTTTTTGTTCTCTGAAGGTGGAGCCCTCCGAAAGCCCTACTGTATGTGCTTTTTATTATTTCCACTTCCCCAGTTTGCAGCTCAAGGGCACTTAGCCTTAAATTGGCATTAACACTTTACATTCTTTTTTTTTTTTTTTTTTTTTTTTTTTTTTAAATTTATTTGACAGAGTTAGTGAGAGAGAGAAACAGAGAGAAAGGTCTTCCTTCTGTTGATTCACCCCCCAAATGGCTGCCACGGCCAGAGCTGTGCCTATCTGAAGCCAGGAGCCAGGTACTTCTTCCTGGTCTCCCATGCGGGTGCAGGGCCCCAAGCACTTGGGCCACAGCAGAGAGCTAGACTGGAAGAGGAGCAACCGGGACTAGAACCCAGCACCCATAGGGGCGCCGACGCTGCAGGTAGAGGATTAACCAAGTGAGCCATGGCGCCGGCCCGCCCAACACTTTAAATTCTTATTTGATCTCTTCTCCCACCCTCCCCCACCAGCCAGAATTTCCCTTAATTTCCAGAAAACTTGCCTATTTAAAGCAAAAACAGTTTCTCCTTTTTAGTTGAAAGAATTACAGCTCGTATGTATGAGTTACACAGAGAGAGAAAGATTTTCCATCCTCTGGTTCACTCCCAAATTGGCCGCAACGGCTGGAGCTTCACTGATCCGAGGCCAGGAGCTTCTTCCGGGTCTCCCATGTGGGTGCAGGGGCCCAAGAAGTTGGGCTGTCTCCTGCTCTTTTCCCAGGCCATAGCAGAGAGATGGATCGGAAGAGGAGCAGCCGGGACTCAAACTGGCACCCATGTGGGATGCCAGCACTGCAGGCAGCAGCTTTACCCACTATGCACAGTACTGGCCCCTTTAACTCAATATTTTTAGAAATGGATTCTCCAAATCTTTTTTTTTTTTTTTGGGTAATTGCCTGGGGTCTAATTGCCAATCTGCTCCTCCCCCGCATTTAAGATTTATTTTTTTTTATTTGAGAGGTAGATTTACAGATAGCGGGAGAGACAGAGAGAAAGTTCTTCTATCTGCTGGTTCACTCCCCAAGTGGCTGCAACAGCCAGAGCTGGACCAAAGCCAGGAGCTTCTTCCAGCTCTCACACATGGGTGCAGGGGCCCAAGCACTTGGGCTATCTTGCGCTGCTTTCCCAGGCCATTAGCAAAGAGCTGGATTGGAAGATGAGCAGCTGGGACTCAAACTGGTGCCCATATGGAATACTGACACCACATGCGGAGGCTTAACCTACTATACCATAGCACCACCCCCCTCATTAGTTTTTTTAAAGTATTATTTAACAAATTATAAAAGTAATAGTTCATTGTGGGAAAATATCAACATTCTGAAGATTATGAAGTGAAAAGTTAACAGGAAAAGTAGTTACAAGTCATCACAGAGTTAGTGGTTTCCTGATGTGTCCTTCCAGGAGTTTTCTATACATGTATTGTCATAACTATATACTGTTTTGCTGTTTCCTTTTTTTTTTTTTTGAAGATTTATTTATTTATTTGAAAGTTAGAATAAGGCAGAGAAAAAGAGGGGTCTTCCATCCACTGGTTCATTCCCCAGTTGTTGCAGTGGCTGGAGCTGTGCTGATCTGGAGCCAGGACCCAGGCGTTCTGGGTCTCCCATGTGGGTGCAGGGGCCCAAGCACTTGGGCCATCTTCTACTGCTTTCCCAGGCCATAGCAGAGAGCTAGATCGGAAGTAGAGCAGCTGGGACTCGAGCCAACGCCCATATGGGATACTGGCACTGCAGGCAGTGGCTTTTACACCACAGTGCCAGCTCCGCTGCTTGCTTTTTATGTATGTTCTGGTTTACTTAAAATATATTTTAAGTGTCTGCCTTATCACATATGAAGCTCTAATGCATGCTTATTGAGCCATTTCTTTAATGCTGGGCACAAGGTTCTTTTTATTTATTTGAAAGAATGACAGGGAGAGAGGGAAACGGATGGAGAGATTCTCCGTCTGCTGGTTCTCTACCTACACACCTGCCCAACAGCCAGGGCTGGGCCAGGCAGAAAGCCAGGCACCAGGAATTCCCTTCAGACTCCCATATGGATGGCAGGAACCCAAGTACTTGGCCATCATCCCTTGCCTTCCCATGCGCATTAACTGGGAGTTAGGTTGAAGTGGAGTAGCCAAGACTTGAACTGGTCCTCTGATATGGGATGTGTGTTTACCAAGTGGCAGCTGTTAACCTGCTGAATCATAGGCCAACCCCTTCTTTCAAGTTCTGTAAGGTTACATTGTTAACAGTGAATACACTTGAGTATATCTTCCTATTTGTATGATTGTAGAATAAATGATCTCTTGAAGGGTAGGCACTATTTTTATACTTTGATAAAAACCTTTTCAGATTTCTGAGTTGTGCTAGTTACCCTCAAACTAACATTGTGAGAGTACTCATGCCTTTGATTACCAATCATAGAGAAAAGAAGTGTGTGTGTGTGTGTGTGTGTATGTGTGTGTGTGTGTGTATGTGCACTTGTGCATGCGAGAATGCATGCATGCAATTTTCTTAGACGGCTTCATTGAAGTATAACTGCTTACAGTAACAGTATATATTTAAAGTGCACAACCTAAGTGTTGTCCTATATACACTTGTGAAAATGTGTACGTCCAAAATTTCCTGATCTCCCTTGTAGTTCCTCCTTTTGCACTTCTTTCTGCCTCCTAACCCAAGTATAAAGAGGTCACATACTGTTTTATTTCTATTTCTTTTATGTGACTGAGGTTGCATTTTAAAAAATACACTTAAATTGGGTATCTTTTTCTCTTCTGGATAACTTGTCAGCATATCCTCTTCCCTGGTTCATCTCTTTCTCAGTTTTAAAGGATTTCTGTAAGTTGAGGCAACTAGATCTTCGTAATAAAAAAACAATTTTCTTTTTTTTGTTTACTTTGTCTTAGGTCTTTTGAGGGTAGTTATCTGTTTTTGCTGTAAAATCTGTATCACATCTTTTCAGATTTACTAGTGTTTTTTGAGGTGATGGGGAATGACTCTAGGTTTTACATGGGACATAGAAAAGCCTTTAACAGAACAAGAAAATTGAAATTATTGGGGAGCTCAAGAGAGCTGGTATCCACTGGTTTACCCCTCACTGGCTGTGGCCTGAGCGAGGAGCTGTAACTCAGTGCAGGTCTCATACATGGGAGGAAGGGACCTGATCACTTTATCCAAGCATATGGCTTTAAGTATAATTCATATACTGAATATCTCCTGATTTATTTCTCCATTCTGCATTTCTCAGCCTGGCCAAGCACTCTGTTAGGTGAGGATGTCTAGCAAACAGCTGTCTAAAACTTCACGCCTGATCTTCAACCCCAGCTGTCACCAATCTGCATCTTCTCCATCTCAGTATAAGGGCAACTCCATTGCATTTGGCTTAGTCTGAAAACTATAGAGTCATCCTGATTTTGCTCGTTTTCTTGCACCTTTATATCTTTCTAACCTGTGAGCAGTTCTTCTTAGCCCTACTTTCATAATCTGTCTACCATTTGGCCACTTTTTTTACTGTCTCACTTGCTCCAACTTTTGCTATCACATCACCTCTAGATTAATTCAGTTTTCTCCGCTTTCACTTTTTTCCTAAACCAGCCCCTACTCAGAATTCTTCACTGTCTTCCCGTGTTACGAGGAGTACTAGCCACAGGCCTTCAGTAGCCTGTAGGAAACTACATGGTTTGTTAACTGTTCTCCTGATTCACATTATTCATTGACCTCATCTTCTGTTTTCCTCTCTTTATTTGTTCTACTGAACCAGGTTGTCCATCTTGGTCTTGTTCACCTATGCCAGGTATGTTACTTTCGGTGCAATCTTTGTACTTCCTCTTCCCCCGTTTGCTCTGCTCTCTTGTTCACTTAGATATAAACAATAATGTGGCTCTGTTATTTAGGTTAGGACTTTATTCAAGTATCTCTTCTTTTTTTGTTCTTCTAATGAATCCTCCCTGGAAATTTTTTTTTTTTTTTTTTTTTTAAACAGGCAGAGTGGACAGTGAGAGAGAGAGAGACAGAGAGAAAGGTCTTCCTTTGCCGTTGGTTCACCCTCCAATGGCCGCCGTGGCCGGCGCACTGCACTGATCCAAAGGCAGGAGCCAGGTGCTTCTCCTGGTCTCCCATGGGGTGCAGGGCCCAAGCACTTGGGCCATCCTCCACTGCACTCCCGGGCCATAGCAGAGAGCTGGCCTGGAAGAGGGGCAACCGGGACAGAATCTGGTGCCCCAACCGGGACTACAACCTGGTGTGCCGGCGCCGCAGGCGGAAGATTAGCCTATTGAGTCGGGGCGCCGGCCTTGAAATTCTTTTTAAAGTAGTAACCACTATCTACTTCTCACTTCCCCCCATCATTCTTCCCTGCTTATCATTTTTACTGCTTAGTGATCTTTTCATATACTGTATAGTAATTGTTGGTTTGTCACTTAGTGGAATGTTACCTTTGTCAGTGCAAGGTCTGTGACTTTTTTATTGCTGTTTATTTAGAATATCCTAGAACAGTACTGACATGTACATATATTTTGCTAAATAAATGAGAGAATGAATAATGAAGACATGAGGAAGATAGTATTTGAAATGATATTCAGAGGTATGATTTGAGCTGAGCTTTGAAGCATAGTTGAAGATTTGATATAAAACACAAGGTAAAGATTTTTAGGTTAGATTGTAGGGAGAACGAGAAGTACTTTAAATTGAGCTTCATTATTTTATTTTTTAAGAGTTAGAAGGAAAGACAGAGAGTCTTCCATCTGCTGGTTCATTTCCCAAATGGCTGTATAGGCTGGGGCTGGGCCAGGGCTGGGCTGAAGTCAGGAGCCAGCAATTTCATCTGGGTAGCAGGGACCGAAGAACTTGGGACATCTTCCACTGCTTTCCTAGGTAGATTAGAAGGGAGTTGGATGGGAAGCAGAGCAGCTGGGACTTGAATCAGTGCTCTTGTAGGATGCCTGTGCTGTAGGCTGCAGCTTAACCTGCTGTGCCACAATGGCAACTGCTAAATTGTAGAAAGTGGCTCCTAGGGGCGGTGCTGTGGCGCAGTGTGTTAAGACTGTCTGTGGTGCTGGCATCCCATATGGATGCCGGTTCTAGTCCTGGCTGCTCCTTTTCCAATCCAGCTCTTTGCTTATGGCCTGGGAAAGCAGTAGAAGATGGCCCAGGCGCTTGGGCCCCTGCACCCATGTGGGAGACACAGAAGAGGCTCCTGGCTCCTGGCTCCTGGCTCCTGGCTCCTGGCTCCTGGCTCCTGGCTTTGAATTAGCGGAGCTCTGGCTGTTGCAGCCATTTGGGGAAGACCTTTCTCTGTCTCTCCCTCTCACTGTCTGTAACTCTCTTAAATAAATAAATAAATAAATCTTAAAAGAAAGTGGCTCCTTTGGTTGCTTGATGTAGAAGCCACAGTTATCTTCACTGCTGATTTTGTCAACTTAGTTGATTGCTGGCTGCTAGCTGATTTTGCTTTATAATTTTTCAAAATTATATCTAGAACTACCAGACATGAATCTATTCTTATATTCTTAATCCTATCAAGTGGTTACATTGATTATGGAAGTCTTCTAAACTAGAAATGCGGGAGTTATTTTAGATTCTTCACTTCCAGGTTGTTGCCTTTATTATTAGTTGTTCCACGCAAGTATTTCTATTTTATCAGATATGGTTGAATCATGGAAAGCAGTTTGGTTTCCTTGCACTTCTTTTTAACCTGTCCGTTGGGTTTTAAGTTGATTATTTTTTATTTGTGAACATCCTAATTCAGGTCTGCCCAGTAACTTTTGGTACTTTCTGTTCTCTGCCCACCTTCCCAATTCCTTCATTCATAAATAAATAAATAAATAAATAAAATATCTATCTATTTATCTAAATATAAATTTGAAAGAGACAGACTGAGAGAGCCAGAGATTGATTTCCTGTCTGCTGGTTCATTCCCTAAGTGTCCATAACCTCCAGGATTGGGCCAGGCCAAAACTAGAACCAGGAATTCAGTCACATCTCACATGGGTGGCAAGTACTTGGACCATCACTTGCTACCTCTAAGGGTGTGCTTTAACAAGAAGCTGGAATGGAGAGCAGAGCCAGAGCTGGAACCCAGGCGTGCCAATGTGTGGACATCTAAAGTGTCTTGTTAACTGCTGCACTGAATGCCCATCCCCCAATGCCTTCTTGTTATGTGTGTATTTTATAACCTGTAACTGTTAATTCCAGAACCTTGAATCTTTAGGGATCTAATTCTTCCGATTGCTCTGCTGCCTCTTAGTCATGGTGAGGTATCTCTCATATGGCTGGGTGCTCCTATCTGGTGCTTTTTTTTTTTTTTTACAGGCAGAGTGGACAGTGGAGAGAGAGAGAGAAAGGTCTTCCTTTTGCCGTTAGTTCACCCTCCAATGGCCGCCACGGCCAGCGCGCTGCAGCCAGCGCGCTGCAGCCAGCGCACCACACTGATCCAAAGCCAGGAGCCAGGTGCTTCTCCTGGTCTCCCATGGGGTGCAGGGCCCAAGCACTTGGGCCATCCTCCACTGCCTTCCTGGGCCACAGCAGAGAGCTGGCCTGGAAGAGGGGCAACCGGGACAGAATCCGGCACCCTAACCGGGACTAGAACCCGGGGTGCCAGCGCCGCAGGCAGAAGATGAGCCTAGTGAGCTGCAGCGCCAACCTTGGATGCTCCTATCTGGATAACAGCCTTTGAAAATCTGGAGGCGCAGAGCTTGGGGGAGGATTCTAGCACAGAGGGTGTTTTTGGGTCTTCCACGTGCACTCTGAGCATCACTAGCTTGAGACCAGTATAAATTTTTTGGGTTAACATTTCTGAAACCCTGTAAATAGTTTGTACCCTAACATCATGTAAAAAGAAATTCTTGGGTGCTAAATTTTAGAGAAGACCCTGAGTGAAGGCAGAATTTGGACCAAAAGCCCAAGAGTCCTGGCTTTCATTTTTAGTGCTTTATTATATTACTGTTGAGCAATCTTAAAATAGTTTACTTTTGCTCAGGATGTATCTGGAACATAGCATGCACACATTATTTGAAGGTTAGCAACTATACAATGCCTAATATTTAATTTTAGCAAGAGGAGCTCATAAAATACTGTACTGAATTCTGTTGTAGAATGACAATCTGATTAAATGATACTTGGCCACTAATTATAGACCTTATTGCCATAGACTTCTTCCTGTTAAACCAGTTTTCTTAAGAAAAGACCAACTTGTCTGTTTAAAAACAGAAAAAGAAGCTACATAAGATATTGTGGATTTAAAGAAAGGGAAATAAGGTGTGAGTGTTGACGCTTGGATTCAGGTGATTAAATTACAGTCCCCCCCCCCCCCCTTTTAATGAACTTTTCAAGTATTTTTATTTTATTTATTTTTTCCCTAAAGCAAAAATTTGAACTAATTTTTAAAAGATTTATTTATTTATTTGAGAGGCAGAGAGAGAGAGAGATATCTCTGGTTCACTCCCAAAATGGCTGCAGCGGCCGGAGCCGAGTCAGTCTGGAGCCAAGAGCCAGTTCCGGGTCTCCCATGTGGGTACAGTGGCCCAAGCACTTGGGCCATCTTCTACTGCCTTCCCAGGCCATAAGCAGAGAGCTGAATTGGATGAGGAGCAGCTGGGATGTGAACCAGAGCCCGTGTGGGATGCTGGTGCCACAGGCGGAGATTTAACCTACCACACCAGAGCGCCAGATCCCAAAATTTGAACTATTCTTGTTTTATCCTTTTCCTTCCTAGCCAAGTTAGAGTAGTCTTTGTAAAGAAAAATAAATCCGAAACAAAATCCAGTAATTCTCTTTAAAAGCATTCCTGGTTGACCAGTAGTACTGAGTTAAACACATAGATATGTCTAATCAGTGTAAAACCTGGATAGTTCATGTTAATTAACATAAACCCTCAGGGAAGAACAGTATTATATAGAGTTTCTTTCTTTTAGTTTTTTTTTTTTTTTTTTTAAAGCACATGATTCTTTTTCCCCTTCAGCTTGTCTTTGTGAGTAATGAGATTTTAAAAATTGCTTAGGGAAGTGTGGACTGTTAAATTATAGGTCATACACAAAGTTTAATAATATGCCTGTTGAACAAACTATTTTGTTCTCAAATTCCATTGATGACTGATTTCAGACTTAGATAATTGCTGCTGTAACTTAAATATGCTGTGCATTTTTTAATGGGATATAAATTAATTGAGAGACAGAGTTTAATAAGTTCAAGTTGATTGTGTTAACAGTAGAAGATTCTTATCTGTCTTGGCAGTTAATAGACAAGTGTGAATAGCTTTATTTTGTCTTGTAAAATTCATGATTTCTGTTAACATGGTTCTGGTAAAGTTGATAATGTATAAATGCAGATTTATCCAACTTAAAAGCAGGTGTTTTCTAAGGTCTAAGGTAATCCTTTGAGTAGTGATTTCTCTGTTCAGGTGGAATTTGGATTCTTTATCCAGTCATTATCTGTTCAGAAACCCTTCAAACTGATCATTTAAAGAATTAAAAAATCCTTAGATTTTATTTGTATATTGAAAGTGCAGAAGTTGACTGATTCTTTATCCCAAGCATACCCTCTGGGGCTTCCTTGTATCTACCTTACACAGCTCAATCTTCTCCACAACAAAACACAAGCCACTTTCATTTGGCTCATACATATTCATAGGAACATTGATGTCTAGAATCTAAAAGTAGAGACCATCAGGTGAGGGTTAAGGCATCTATCTTTAAGTCTGATCTCGGTGATCAAATTGCTTGCTCACTCCTTCCTTCTTTCCCTCTTTCCTTTATTCTCTCTTCCCTCTGTTCCACCATTTGGGTAGGATGGTGATAACCAACCAGCCTTGCCTTTGCCATATAACTTGTTTCATTAGTAAGTTGTACCTTCAAAAGAATTGAGAAAAGCATCTAATTTGTGGCTTATTACAAAGCCAAATCCTAACATTTATTTTTTTCTTCTATATCCTTGATGTATCTCAGCATGTCATGAAGCTGTTAGTCACTGGAATGAAGATGCCAGCAGTTTGTGTATGGTCTTAAATCTCTAAATGAAGAAATGAACTATCTTTTTTTTTTTTTTTTGCCTTAAGAGTAAGGATTTCTGATGACTATCCAAATGTTGGTAATAGTTAATACTTCTTTGCTTTCACATATTGTAGTATTCATAAACATTGTGCAATTATGGCCGGCGCCGCGGCTCACTAGGCTAATCCTCTGCCTAGCGGCGCCAGCACACCGGGTTCTAGTCCCGGTCGGGGTGCCGGATTCTGTCCCGGTTGCCCCTCTTCCAGGCCAGCTCTCTGCTGTGGCCAGGGAGCACAGTGGAGGATGGCCCAAGTGCTTGTGCCCTGCACCGCATGGGAGACCAGGAGAAGCACCTGGCTCCTGGCTTCGGATTAGCGCGGTGTGCCGGCAGTGGCGGCCATTGGAGGGTGAACCAACGGCAAAGGAAGACCTTTCTCTCTGTCTCTCTCTGTCCACTCTGCCTTTAAAAAAAAAAAAAAAAATTGTGCAGTTAAAAGATAAAAAGTAAATACTCAGACCAGAAGTGAATATTTGGTAGGAATAATGAACAATAAAGTTTATTTTCCCTCCCATTAGGATCTTTTCACATAACTTAAAAATGGAAGGACTTGTTACAGTTACTCTAATTACCACTCATTTTTCTTTCATAGTTTATTTGAATTGTAGCTGGCAAAGTGATCAAGTATGTGATTTAAACAACTAACCTATTTAAATTTGTAGATTAGGTAGGTTAGGTCTGAAATGCTACTTTAAATGAGCAGATGATTTGTAAACTTACTTTTTATAAAACTGAAGTAATTTTTTTTGTTTCTCCTTCATTTAGGTTTTATAGGATCACATTAACAAAAGCACCATGGAGTTTTATGAGTCAACATATTTTATCGTCCTTATCCCTTCCGTCGTTATTACAGTAATTTTCCTCTTCTTCTGGCTTTTCATGAAAGAAACATTGTATGATGAAGTTCTTGCAAAACAGAAGAGAGAACAAAAGCTTATTCCTGCCAAAACGGATAAAAAGAAGGCAGAAAAGAAAAAAAATAAAAAGAAAGAAATACAGAATGGAAACCTCCATGAGTCTGATTCTGAGAGCGTACCTCGAGACTTTAAATTATCTGATGCCTTGGCTGTAGAAGATGAGCAAGTTGTGCCTGTTCCGTTGAATGTGGTTGAAACTTCTAGTGTTAGGGAAAGAAAAAAGAAGGAAAAGAAACAAAAACCTGTCCTTGAAGAGCAGGTCATCAAAGAAAGTGATGGATCGAAGATTCCTGGCAAAAAAGTAGAGCCCGTCCCAGTTACTAAACAGCCCACTCCACCCTCCGAAGCTCCTGCCTTAAAGAAGAAACCAGGGCAGAAGAAGTCTAAAAATGGAAGCGGTATTATAATCTATTTGACTTTACTGCATGATTCTGTTTCTCCTAATAACTTTAGGTCTTTGCAATTTAGACACGTCATGAAATATGCACACTGGAGCTTAAATACTGATTCTGAAACGGGGATGATTATTTTTCACTGATGGATTTACTTTTGTTAATATTAGTTGCTGTAATGGTGATCACAAAACAGCACTTAAAACTGAACTTTATATTATAAATATGGGAAAAACCCTTAGTGGGATATTATAAAATACAACTTTGGTGGTTTTACCAATACAACCAAGGACCTGTAAATATCAGCAGTTAGAAATTTCTACATTTATTTCAACAACACTTTATAATCAATGTAATAAGAGTTAAAGATGAGAAGATAAATTATAGTGTCTTTGACTGCATTTTGCAAACATTTATCACATAATTGTTTTATGGTGGGCATTGTGCTAGATATTAGGTTAGGAGGTGAATGGTGCATTTTCAATGTCACTTGCTAGCTATAGACACATAAACAGGTCATTAGAATAGAAAATGTTTAGTCTAATGATCAAGGTTTATCTAAACCATTGTAGGAATTCTGAGGTAGGCACTCAGAGCATGTAATGCCTAAAAGTAATTTTAAAGTTTGTGTAAGTTTGAGCTAGATTTTTTTTTTTTTTTTTTTTTTTTTTTTTTTTTTGGTGGATGGGGACAGTCATCCCTCTGGGTCCATGGGTTCTGCATATTTGGATTCATCCAACCACAGATCAAAAAAAGAAGAAAGTTGTAGTGAATGTATACAAAATTTATTTGGTTGTCATTCGTTCCTAAGCAATATAGTAAAACAACTATGTGGCATTTACATTATATTAGGTGTGTTAAGTTCTATGCAAATACTATACTATTTTATATAAGGGACTTGAGCACCTGTGGATTTGGGTATCCTAGGGGAAGGGTCCTGGGGCTAATGCCCTGTGGATATCAAGGGACAACTATACAGTGGAAAGGGCTTGAGAAATGGTGCAGTGATGTGTGGAACTGCAGATAGTTTGCTTGTATGAAAGGAATTGACATGTTTGTTAACAGAACTTGTGGTGTGTTAAAATTAGTTGTATTGAATTTTTTT
The DNA here is from genome assembly GCF_964237555.1 of Oryctolagus cuniculus. Taxonomy (NCBI): domain Eukaryota; kingdom Metazoa; phylum Chordata; class Mammalia; order Lagomorpha; family Leporidae; genus Oryctolagus; species Oryctolagus cuniculus. The sequence goes on along the minus strand of NC_091443.1, from coordinate 20,940,386 downwards.
TTTTTTTTTTTTTTTTTTTTTTTGACAGGCAGAGTGGACAGTGAGAGAGAGAGACAGAGAGAAAGGTCTTCCTTTTGCCGTTGGTTCACCCTCCAATGGCCGCCGCTGCAGCCGGCGCACCGCGCTGATCCTGGCAGGAGCCAGGAGCCAGGTGCTTTTCCTGGTCTCCCATGGGGTGCAGGGCCCAAGCACCTGGGCCATCCTCCACTGCACTCCCTGGCCACAGCAGAGAGCTGGCCTGGAAGAGGGGCGACCGGGACAGAATCCGGCGCCCCAACCGGGACTAGAACCCGGTGTGCCGGCGCCGCAAGGTGGAGGATTAGCCTATTGAGCCACGGCGCCGGCCCTTAAAGGTATTTTTTTTTTTTTGACAGGCAGAGTGGACAGTGAGAGAGAGAGACAGAGAGAAAGGTCTTCCTTTGCGGTTGGTTCACCCTCCAATGGCCGCTGCGGCCGGCGCGCTGCGGCCGGCGCACCGCGCTGATCCGATGGCAGGAGCCAGGAGCCGGGTGCTTTTCCTGGTCTCCCATGGGGTGCAGGGCCCAAGCACCTGGGCCATCCTCCACTGCACTCCCGGGCCACAGCAGAGAGCTGGCCTGGAAGAGGGGCAACCGGGACAGAATCCAGCGCCCCGACCGGGACTAGAACCCGGTGTGCCGGCGCCGCTAGGCGGAGGATTAGCCTAGTGAGCCGCGGCGCCGGCCTCAGTTGTATTGAATTTTAAGTATTTGCTTGCCAACTGTAATCAAGGCATGGTACTAGAGAAAGAAAAGTAAGTACCACATGTTTTAGCAGAGTAGGAGGACATGTAAGCCATTACTACAATGTGATTTATATAGATGTACACAGCATAGGAGAAACACAGAAGCCAAAGCAGCTATTTCTTAGGAGGACAACATATAAATTGGGTCTTTATGACTGAATCTCTTCACCAAGCGAATAGGGGAGTCTTACTCCACAGTGACGGAACAGCATGTGTGAAGGCAGAGATACAGTATTATCATTGAGCTGTTTAAAATGAGAGTGGTAGGGAACAACACTGAAAAGATCGCGGTGCTAGATAATGAAGATTTTTGTATACAGTGTTAAGTAGCTGGGACTTTGTAAGTTGCAGCCACTGTTTAGATTTTCAAGCAGATTAATTATGTGATTACATTTACATCTTAGATTTCGTTGTCAGAAAACCTTGTGAAGACAATTTTCATGGGATATAGGTCAGCCAGTTAATAGGTCATTATAGTTTTTCCAAAGTTAAGATATAAAACTAACATGGTAATAATAAAAATACAAAATAGACATACAAATGACAAGACTGACCTCTTTATGCAGGGCTATGGCAGATGAAGGAAAAGACAGGATCAGTGCTGATCTCCCAAGTTCTAAAGTCAAGGTCAGCAAATT